>NC_046661.1:75933904-75960374 GCF_010883055.1 Belonocnema kinseyi | reverse complement strand
ATATCTGAGTTTCGAAGAACATGTTTTTTTGACTCATATTTATTTTTTCGATTTACGATTGGACCGTAAGACATAAATAATTTAAAATCTACGATTTGAAATTCCAAAAAAATATTCTATCTTTTTCAATTGTGTTTTATCCTTTTTAAATCATTCTACTTTTGGGAAAATAGTTTCATCTTTCTATATTTATATATCATCTTTCTATATTTCGCTTGCTATCTTTGGTTGAGATATAAGTTTTCAAAGCAATGTTTAAACAAATTAAAATAAAAGTAGAGCTCTACAGAAAGATGTAAAAGGCACAAGTGAAGTTTTCAATTTTTTGTTCTATATTATGATTTCGGACGATTCTATGTTTTATAATGTTTCATCATTTTAATGCCACCAATGTTTCAGAAAATAATATCTTCTATCTTTTCATAACGATCTCCATTTCTTTTTATCCTTTTTCTCTTTTCTCACCTGATACGATGGAAACGTTTCGTGTGCTTTACAGAAGGGACTAATATTCCTGCTTTATAAGTTTCATGGCCCTTGTTTGTAATGTGGAAATATAAAACTGGCTCAAAGGATGAACTTCTCCTGTATGTCGCTTTAGATTGTATATCCACAGATTATATACTCTTTTTAAATAGTGTGGTTAATGGATATGCTTTTTCCTTCCACTTTCTTCTTTGGCATATCAGTTTTTGAAACCATATTTAAGCAACTGATAAGTAAGAGAAAAGTGGAGTTTCAAAGAAGAATGTGATAGGCATAAGTAAAGTTTAGCCTTTTTGCATTCTCATCAGAGAAGGTATCAGATTTTTGTAAAATTGAACCAACAAAAAAATTAAATCTTTGGAAAAGTGATGCAAGGTACGAAAACACAATAAAATTTTAACTAATAAAATTTTTCGCCTAAATTTTATCTAAAAATTGTCTTCGAGCCACTTTACTCTAGGATGCTTATTTTTGGTATGAATAGTAAAAAATATAATTGAAAATAAACAAATTAAATTAAAGAAAAACGATAACCTGTTAAAAGTTCGTGTATTTTATATTTACACATCGTCGAATAATAATAAATAATTAGAAAAAGAGAACTGAGAATTTGGTACTTTAATTTTTCTGAACTGTAGTTTATGAAAATGACTTTTTCAATGAGTTTCAACTTGTCGGTTTAGCGTAGTTGTTAGCAGTCCCGACTGCTAGGCGTTATATTTAGGTATAGATATGTAGCTTCGATACCCCGTAGCGTTAGAAATTTTATTTGTAATATAATGTTCAAAAATGTCCAATTCTGCAGTAAAAAAGAATCAAATTGATTCCCTAATTTAGTGACTAATGCTCTTCATACAATTGAACCCCGAATCATTTAAATCTAGTAAAGCACCAATTGATCTTGTCCGGGCTACGGTCGGGCTCTCCGGCCAGCTCCCGGTCGTGCTCCATGGCCGGATGCTGGCTAGCGAAGCGTGACGATGCTGGTCAGATTCCGACAAGAAATACCGGCCACAGCCCGACTTAAAGTCGGGCTCCCCGGCCAGCTCCCGGCTTAAAGCCGGGCTCTCCGACCGTATAATAGCCAGACCCCGACTTAAACTTCCACCCGGGTACCTGTCTCCATTTCTTTTTATCCTATTCCACCTTCCTCACCTAAGAAAACGGAAATGCCTTGTGTGCTTCTTGAAAGGAACTGATATCCCTGCATTATACGTTTCATGTCTCTTGTTAGTAATGTGGAAATATAAGGTTGGATCAAAGGATCATCTTTTCCGGTATGACACTTTAAAATATATATTCACATATCACATTTTGTTTGGAAAATTGGTGTTTAATGGATATTCTTTCTTCTTTCGTTTACTTCCTTTGTTAAAACATCAATCTTTGAAACAATGTTTAAATGAATGAAAATTGTAAAAAAAGCTGGAAAGAAAGACATAATAGACACAAGTGAAATTTAAATTTTAAAATTGTTTATTTCTGAAAATTCTATACTTTCCTATTCTATTTTATTATTTTTATACTTCTACTGTTTTAGGAAATAATTTCCTCGTTCTATCTTTTTCTAACCATCTCAATTTATTTGCATCCGTTTCCTATTCCATACCCAACAAAACAGTAACGCCTTGTCCGAAGTAATTTATTATAAGTTTCGTCGCTTCTGTTTACAATCTGGAAGTATAAGGCTGGCTCAAAGCATCAACTTTTCCTGTATTTCATTTTAGAATGTACATCCAAAGATTACATACTGCTTGAAAAAATTTTTTGGATATTAATTTCTTCTTCCGTACACTTTCTTAGATGGAACATCAGTTTTCAAAACAATGTTTAAACAAATGATAATTAAAGGAAAATTCAAGTTGCATCGAAAGATATAACAGGTATAAGTGAATTTTGGCCTTTTTCTTTGTTCTTATTTCCGATGATTCTATGTTTTTTAATTCTGTTCATCATTTTCTTATTACTTCTGTGTCGGACGATAATATCTTCTTTCTATTTTTTTTATATCAATCTTTATTTCTATTATCCTATTCCTCTAACCAATAAGTATTTATTTTTCTCTTATCTTATGCTTTTTTATCAACGTTTTTGTATCAATTAAATTAATTTTTTTAAATTCTTATCAATCTTCTGATCAAATCTATCAATATCAACCTTTGTACCCTGAGCCATAGGAAGTATAAACAGATTTTAAATAGGAAAAGCTTAGTTTTCACAAAAATTATTAATTATTCCTCAAGCATTCTTCAAGATGTGACTTAAGGAATGGGCAGCGAATAATTTCCAGTGAATAATATTTAATTTGGTCCCCTCAAATTTCCTTGTATTGCGCCCGGAAAATGTCTCCCAAAAATAAAACACAACAGATTTATTCAAAATTCAAATCAAAGAAGACACTTTACCAACTTTTGTATGCAATAATGATTATTATTTTTTAAAGCAAACCTTTTCGAGAAATTCTAAATGAATTCTGAATTTATTAAACAATTATTATTTGCTTGAAGGAACTTTTTTGCCGGGCAAATCGTGTAAAGTTATTATTCTTAAGAATTAATCATTCAGAATTTGCATGTTAAATGTTTTTTCTATTTAACATATTTTCCAAATGATTAAATAATTTATATTTTTCGGTTTTTTCACGAAATCTTTTGAAAATAGTATTTTCAGAAAGTAATTGCATAATTAACAAATATTCATAATATTATTTTTGTATTCAAAACATTTCGCAATTTTTTATACAATGTATCTCTCCGGAAATCGTGAAGAGTTATTATTTTTTGGATTTATGATATTGTTAATAAATTTTAAGTATAATATATATTTTTTAAAGACAGTAGGCAATTATTTAATCAATGAAACATCATTAAATTTTTCCTTTTCATAAGAAAATTGAAGAAAATTCTAGGCTTTTATAATTCCTTTGAAAAATTGTTTATTTTTAAACAAACGGAATATAAATCACAGAAAAGAATTATTCATAACTTATTAAAAAAATTGTATTTTATACCAGAATTAGGGTTGAAGTTCTAAAATAATAAAATACCTAATTATAACTTATGGTTATAGTTTCCATAGAAAATAATTTATTTAAATAAAGAAAATTTTTTAAATAATTTCAAAATGACTTGATACAACATCTTACTCACAATATTGGTCAATAATGTCATTAGTTCCAGTACATACTAACTTTTCACGATTTTTTGAGAGCAAGTTATAGAAATACAAATTGTGAAAAAAAATATATGTTAAACAACAAATGGTACTCCCAATATTCATTAACTGGGTAAATTATCCCGAAAAATAATAATTTTTCAAGATTGACAATCTTTATCCTTCTTTTATATTTGGTTTTCAATCATTCTTTTATTTCTTCTGAGTAGTTTACTTTTCGGGTATTAGAGACAAGATGTCAAGTTGTATTTCCGTTTATTTTTACTCTCTATTTTAAATAATTCTATACTTTTTTTAATCATGTTTCTAGTAATCCAACTTTTCTATTCTTTTCTATCCTTTTACTTTGATATTCATCCTAAATTCCTTACTATTAATTCTATTTCATTCTACCCTGTTTTACCATTTTGATACTATTCCTGTTTCGGAAAATAATATCCTATTTCTATAGCTTTTTATCATAAATGTATCCTTTTCTAGCGATTTCTATCACTTTTTATTTTATACCTTTTTTCAAAAAGTATGCCCCTTTATATCCAATTTTACTAATAGTTTTCTCTTTCGCCTTTAATTCGGAAATGACACAGAAATCTTTTTTCTAAAAGTTTATTTTTTTAAAGTAGTAGACAGCAGCTCTTGCCACTCTTTTTGTATTCCAAATTTGGGAATACTCCGAAAGTGAGATGTTCCTGAATTTGTAATTTTTCCAGCACCACATCGACGATTAAAAAATTACTATATTCTATAAATGTGTAGATTAAAAAAAAGATGCCCTTATAATTTTTTTAATTTATCTTCTTTCCAAACTAATTTATTCTCATGTTGAATTCAAACTTCCATAAATGCAAAAAGAATAGTGCCTTCATAATTGCATTTTCTCGAATTGATTTTTTATTTTAATTTCTCACATTCAAAATACTGAAATTCATAATAAATTCTGATGTTCAATGGAAAGACCCTGACACAATAGTTCATTATTAAAAGTTTCACAATGATATTATTGGAAGCTTCGAGCTATTTAAAGTCAAAATGGATATCCAATAATTGAGATTTAATTAATGGAATAACAGTGGGTTATACATCAACGCTGGTCAGAATAAATGCAAAATTTTCTACTTTTTTTAATGATTGTAATATTTCGAAATAACGGAACCATTTTGGTATTTCCAGGCTCATAATCACGAATATTAAAGTGCAGTTTAACCTTCAACTCCTTCTTAATTAGCATTCAATTTTTATGTTTAAATTTTAATCATCCTAAAGGATATTAATTATATTCTTCAAACTGAGCACGGGTAAAGGAATAATTTACTTTATAGGACGACGATATAACAATAATACACTTTATGATGCATACTTTATATGTTTAGTATTAACTGAGTCTTAATACGAATAATTAATTACTCATGAATTTCAAAATGCGCTTATTCGTTCATAAAACCTTAAAATGTTAATAATGCAAACATACTTCAGAGAAAATATTTGTATTTTTGGATGTAAATTAATTTAGTAGGAAAAATTTTAAAAAGCATAGAATATTCTGTAGAAAAAAATGTAAACGAGATTCATTTTTGGAAGCTTTCAAATTCAGCACCGCTTGAAATATTTGAAAAGCATTGATTTTTAAATAAGCATTTTTTATTTATTCAGTTAAAATATATTGAATTTTAAAGAAATAGTCTTAAAGGGAAGAATTTTCTGTTTAAAAAGATAAATTTGCTATAAAACCGTTGGGTTTTCGGAAAAAATAATATTTTTTTAAAAATCATTGAATTCATAACGTACTAAGAGGAACTTTCCACCAAATAGTGAAGTTTTCATACAAACAAAGCAAAATTTCGATTGTTTATAAAAAATGGTTAAATTGAAATAGAAAGAACAAATTTTCAAGTAAACAGTGGATTTTTCGACCAAAATGACAGCGTCATTAATACAAAAAGTTGAAATTTAACAAAAGCGTAGAATTTTTAACACAAAAAGAAGAATTTTCGATGAAAAAATTAAATTTTTAACCAAAAAGTGGATCTGTATCCAAATAATGGAATTTTAAATTAAAAACAATCAATTTTAAACCGAGATTAGAATATTTACACCTGCAGTTGAAAAATATATTTTAAACAACAACAAAAACTCATTTTAAACAAAATAGTTAAATTTTCAACCAAAGAGACGGATTTTCAACCGATAAAATGAATTTTCCACGTGAAAGTTCAACTTTTAAACAAGTAGTTAAATTTTCAACCAGGAAAATAAATTTTCAAGAGAAAATGAAATAGTTAAATGTGCAGTGCAAAAAATCGATTTTCAAACAATAAAAGATTTTTAAACGATATATTTGAATTATGAACCAAACAAAAAGAAAGTTGAATTTGTAACAAAATAGAAAACAGTTGAATTTTCATCTAAAGACGATCAATTATCAATAAAAAGTATAGTGTTTAGGTTAGCAGATAAAAAATCTTAATTTTAGAACTAGGGAAGACAACGTTTAAAAAAAAATTAAATTATCAAAAAATAAAATAAATGTTTAAAAAAATAGTTAAACTCTCAACTAATCAGATACATTTTTATTTAATAATTTAATATTTGAATTTTAAACTAAAAAATGTCAATTTGCAACTAAAAACGACCAATATCTACTAAAAAATAGTTATATTTTTAGGTGCAAACATTTATTTTCAAATAAAAAAAAAGGATAATCAAATAAATAGGTAATTCTTTAACTAAAAAAAAAATAGAATTTTCAACTAAAAGAGATGAATTCTGAAGGAAAAATTAAATAGTAAACTTTTCCATTAAAAATAATAAACTGTAATGAAAACTAGTTGCAATTTCTTATTATGTTTTAATAATTCAGGTCGAAATTAAGTGCAAAAACCAGAAAAATGGGAAGTTTCTTGAAATAAGGGTAAATAAAGAAATCCTTAAAAAAAGGGAAAATAGGGGAAAGAATTCAAGTCTATTTGGAGATGCTTTGCTCGTAAAATAAAGTCAACGTTATTTAATCTGTCATGAATTTAAACAACAATTATTCGCATTGATATTTTTCATGTGATATAGTTTTTGAAAGACCCCTTTCCACATATCGCTCTCTCAACTCTTAATTAATAAAAATATAAAAAGATTTAAAATATTTAAAAAGCGCAACTACGTTCTAAATTTTCCACCTTTTTGTATTATGATATATATTACCTAGGATATGTATATCAGGGTCATGAACTTTGCGTGACCAAAATAATATCGATCACTCAATACTCTCGGGTAGCTATCTATAATATACACTGGAGGCATTCAGCATACAAAAAGACTACAAAAAAGTTGTTCAGAAAAAAAGTAAAAACATTTTTCAAATATATTATAATTTTTATTTTTCAATATTTCTACTGATTATTTAATACTCATATTTTTTATGTACTTACAATTAATATTCCCACACTCCATTTACCCTTTCTACAAAACCTATGCCTTATCTATATTAGAAAGAAATCTCTACGGCCCCGCTTGTCTTCGACATCCTCAGATTGCCCCCTCTCCATCTTTAAACCTTCCAGTACATAATATTAATAAGTATATTATGCTCATTTCACATTGGTTGTCCTGTTGCCACCGCCGATCCTCTTTTCTTATTTTACTCTCTCCTCAAAAACCTGCTCCTTCTTCTTTTCATTACCACTAATCATAATTACATTTTACGCTTCTGCTCTCTGTTCGTATCGTCTTTTCCAATCCTCTTCTTATTCAAACCATTAAAGT
This sequence comes from Belonocnema kinseyi, assembly GCF_010883055.1. Lineage (NCBI taxonomy): Eukaryota > Metazoa > Arthropoda > Insecta > Hymenoptera > Cynipidae > Belonocnema > Belonocnema kinseyi. Next base: position 75,952,961 of record NC_046661.1, on the reverse strand, counting down.
TTAACATATATAATATTAATAATTATATTATGCGCATCTCACATCCATTAACCCCCTACCAACACTGATCCTCTTTTCACATTTTATTTCATTCTCTGAAACCCGCTCTTTGGGCACTTTCTTTTATCCCAATTCATACTTAAAAACCTGCTCTTCTTTTTCTTCATACCCACAAGATATGATTATTTATTACACTCCTACCCTATATTTATATCTTGTTTTCCAATACACTCAGCATTCTCCTTTTAGAGAACCTAGCCGGTGTTACGTTATCTTATAAAATTATATCTTTGACCTCCTCCTTTTCTGCATCCTCCGATGGTCTTCTTCCCATTGTTAAAGTGTCCTCTTTATAATATTATTAATTATACCAGGCCCAGATCAAATCCTTTAAAAAACTCTCACAACTGAAGCACATTTTTCATCGTAATTCACTCTTAAAAATCTGCTTCTTTTTCTTTATACCCCCAAGTGATGCTTATTTTTTAAACTCCTACCCTTTATTTATATTTTATTTTCTAGTCCACTCATCATCCACCTTTCACAGAACCTAGCGTGTATTTCTGTATCTTATAAAAAGATATCATCTATCTCCTCCTTTCCTTCATCATCTGATAGCCTCCTTTTCATTATTAAAGCTTCCTCTTTATATAATATTATCAATTATATCATGCCCGTCTTAATTCTTTAACATCCTATTAAAACTTAAATACTTTTTACATCCTAATTTAGACTGAAAAAACTGCTCCTTTTTTCCTTTATACCACCAAGTTATGCTTATTTTATACAGTTCTACCCTCTATTTATGCTTTTTTTTTAAATCTACTTATCCTCCTTTTTGAGAACCAAGCGCGTGTTTTTGTACCTTATTCTATTAAAACTGACACACTTTTCTCATACTAGTTCATCCTTAAAAACCTGTTCGTCTTTTTCTTCAGACCTCCAAGTTATGCTTATTTATCACACTCCTATCTTCTATTTATGTCTTCTTTTTCAATCTACTCAGCATCGTTCTATGGGGGAATCTATGCCGTGTTTCTGTATCTTATAAAGAGATATACTTTACCCTCGCCTTTTCTGCATTCTCCGATAGCATTCTTCCCATTATTAAAGCTTTCTCTTTATAATATTATTAATTATATCATGCCCATCCTAATCTTTTGACATCCTTTCACAACTAAAACTCTTTTCTCATCCTAATTCAATATGATATAACTGTTGCTCTGTTTTTTCATGCCATTAAGTTATGCTTATTTAATACAGTCGTACCCTTCATTTATATCTTCTTTTTCAATCCACTCGTCGTCCAACTCCATGGTGGACCAAAACAACCGAATGGAGCCTCTACAAAGTACCCGTAAAGACCCCATTGGGTCCTCATTCGGTTCCTTTTTAAAAAACTCAAAAAACAGCAAAATCAACTTTTAAATTGTTGAAATTCGGATTCTAAGTTAAAATTTGTATTAGAAACTGACGGAGTAATCGCAATACTTTTTCTTGCAGCCCTAAAAACTTTAAAAAATAAAATACCTGTCATTTACATGGGCCAAAGGCGCCTTCAAGTGTATCTTCTTTTAGTAGCAGATAAGAAGCGTTCCGTCGATAACTTTAGGAATTTTGTCTGGATGCTAGCGCAACACAGTGGAAACCTCAGACAACAACGCTGCGATGCAAGTGAGAGAGAATTTTATTTTTAAACTTCGCGCGCAATATACTACTTGAGCTATTATGGATGCGCTTGAAGTCACCTTCAGCAGAAGTTTATGACATTTTTAAAAATTTTGGACGCTGCAAAAAAAATTATTGCGATTACTGCATGAGTTTCTAATCGAAAATTTAACGTAGAATCCAAATTTCAACAGTTTAAAAGTTTATCTTGCTGTTTTTTTTTAGTCTTTTAAAAAGGAACTGAATAGGGAACCCAATAGGGTCTTCACGGGTACTTTGTAAAGGCTCCATTCGGTTTCTTCGGCCGGCAGGGCTTTCAGAGAACCTAGCGTGTGTTTCTGTATCTTGTAAAGAAATATCTTTTATCCAATCCTTTGTTGCATCATCCGATAGCCTACTTGCCATTATTAAAGCTTCCTGTTTATAATATTGTTAATTATACCACGTCCATCTTACATTCTTTAGCATTATCTCACAACTGAAACACTTTTCGCATTCTAAATAATGCCTAAACACATGCTCCTCTTTTTCTTCATACCCCCAATTTATGTCTATTTATGACAATCCTACCCTCTAATTATATCTTCTTTTCCAATTGACTCATTATCCTCCTTTTAAAAACCTAGCTCGTGTTTTTTATCATATAAAAAGATACGGTTGACCCCCCCCCCCCCTTCTCCTAAAGCTTCGTCTTTATAATATTATTAATTATATCACGTCCATCTGACATCCCTTGACATCCTCTTAAAACTGACAGACTTTTCTCATCCTAGTTCATCCGTAAAAACCTGCTTCTCTTTTTCTTCATGCCACCAAGTTATGCTTATTTATTACACTCCTACCCTCTATTTATAATTTCTTTTCCAATCTACTTATCATCCCTCTTTCAGAAAACCTATCCCGTGTTTCTCTTTCTTAAAAGAGATATATATGACTGCTTCCTTTTCTTCACCCTTTGATGGCCATTTTTCCCATTATTAAAGCTTCCTCTTTGTAATATTATTAATTATTTCGCGCCCATCTCACATCTTTTGACATTTCTTCACAAATGAAACACTTTTCTGATTTTAATTCATCTTTAAAAACCTGCTCCTCATTTTTTGTATGCCACCAAGTTATTACACCTGAACTCCAAAGATACGAGAAGCTCGAGAATCTGAAACGCCATAGATACGAACGAGATAGGAGCTCCCATTCCTGCAAGGTTTAGATTTCGGGGCTAATGTGTGAGAAAGCATACAGGTCTACTACACGCGCGGGTACGTAGGACTTAGGACTCCGCGCACTCGCACGTGCCTTAATCTAAAAAAGAATGGGGGTAGAGGAAGCAAAAATTCCGCTGGCTTGTTTAGCGTCAGGACGCTTTTATTTTTATAGCTCGTATCTTTGGAGTACGTGTGTAGTAATCTTACGTAGGGAAGGACTTAGGGCTGGGACAGCGCTGAGCAAAGCAGGAATAAAAAAAGAGTCAACCATATGCAAGGAGAGGATGTTGTAGAGATAATTCTGATATGCATATATATTAGCGACGGGTGGTATATAAGGTTATAGGAGGTGGAGTAGAAGAAGGTGGGAATGGAGGTATGGGATAAAATAAATAATCAACTTTGTGACAACGAGATGAGATTTTGTTTGAGATAGGGAGGGGCAGGGTTCGAAGGAAGGTTCAGGAAAGCATTAGAAGGACTGACTGTTGCAGGAAGTGACAAGAAGTACGTAATTAGTGATAGAATGAATGGAAGAGTTCAATGATGGGAAAGGGCTAGACAGGTGATGAATAAGGGATGATTGAATTACATGCTAGAAGAAGGGGTGATAAGATTATTTCAGAACATTTAAAAATTATAAAAAGGTTTTGTTTAATGTCAGGTGAAGAAGACGCATGCCTATTAAATAATATTCAAAAATTATAATCCAGTTTCGTGTAAGGTTAGAGGAAAGTGTAAATAATGGTAGGAGGGCGTGATAAATAATAGATTGAGGAAAATAGAAATAAGGTTTTATTTAAGTAGGGGAAGGGCAGGCTTGGGAGAAGCGTTTAGGTAGGAATAGGAAGAATTAACTATGCACAGGGTCGGAGGAAATAAGAAGATCACGCAGATAATAATATTATGTACGGCAGGGATTAAGGATTGGAAAATTCCAAATAGACGATGAATCGAGGCTGATTCAAGCACGTGCTAGAAGAGAAACTGTGAAGATTATTTGATAATATGCGAAAATTAGAGACAGGTTGTGTATAAGGTTAGGTGAGGAAGTAGCAGAAGGTCGAAATAGCAAGTTGAAGGGGTAATAAATAAAACATTTTTATAAATCTTGACGAGGTTTTATTTGTGTTATGGAGGGCTAGTACAGGGTTCGTGGAAATAAATTGGATAAACAGGGAGTTCGAGATGGGAATGGATTTAGAGAGGAGGGGAAGGGGTAGGACTGAGAGGAGGTATTAAGAAGGCGCCCTTTTATAATAATCAGAGATAATATTTGATAAGAGTACATTCAAAGATACATCAGAGGTATGTACATGTACAATTATGCACATACATATAAATAGTAATACTCATTACTCACTTATGCGATAAGCACTGTTGGTCTCAATGGGGGTTGGTCGTGAGGGAGACTCGATTTACATAACAATTAAAATGGTCTACCTCGCGCCTCTGAGCAGCCCCGTAATAAAATCTTGGAAACACCGTGTGCTCACGTAATAAGTAATTTGCATAAGCCGTTTCAATTCGAATTTAATAACTAATGTCATAAAATATACATTCTTTTTCAGCAATTAAAGACATTTCTGGTTGCCCAAATTGCATCATTCCTTTATCTTATATTCACTTAATCACTGCAAAAACATGCGTTCAAGTTCATTTTATAGACCAGGGTGGTTAGTAGGGCGGCCCAAAAACATTGGTTAAGGGAAACGATATCTTCCCTCCATTACATTCCACTAAATTAAGAAAATTCACTTTTTTGAGTTTTTGAATAATTTGTTAGGGTTTATAAAAATAAGACGGGATAGTATAGAGGCTAGTTAAAAATGATCCGACAAAGAATTTCATTTATCTGAAAGCGGAGAAAAACTGTGGTTTTCGCTCCGTTGGGGAGGAGCGAAACCAAGCGATTTCACGCCTGTAATGGTGGGAGGACGAAAAACGTTCAAAACATGACGAAAGGGGGCTTCGCCTCCCATACCCCGCTATTGTCCACCTCCCGACTCCCCTTGTTTACACCCAACCCCCTTTTGTGCTCATAGAAACCATGTTGCCAATTTGTTCCATTCATTCTGATCCTGTAATTAGTCATTTCAAATTTACGATTTCTGCTTTTTATATTTGAAGATGCCAAAATTCGCTTTCATTTTGCTGTCAGACAAAATAGTTTGTGGACTTCGAGCAAAAACGGTCGTTTGCGCTTTGTATGAAGTTAAGCAACTCGGTTTCACCTAGGTTTTTAACTTCATACGCGGCGCGTAAACGCCCGTTTTCGCTTTTGGTGCACAATATGCTATTACCAGTCATATGGGTTTTAAATTTCTTTTGTGGAGTGTTTATCAACATTGATTAAGTAATTTGTAAAGGTTTAAAAAAATTCGATTTCGTTTAAGTCATTTTTTCTTTTAATTCTTTCTATTTAAATAAAAATGATTACTGTAGGTCTAGTGGAATATTGATCAATATTAGTTAATTCATTCATAATCATGTAAACAATTAATACTTAAACAATTTATTAATAAGAAATGAGGACAAATAAAATTTTTCCAAAGAATAAAAACTTAATTAAATCATGTTTTTAAATATTTCATAAGACCAGCAGTAATAATTATCACAAAAAAAAATTTTTAATTAAATTTGTCTAAACATATAAAAAATGATCAAACAATGTCGTTTAAATAATTAAAAGTTGAAGCACCTTTGTTAAGGGCGTCTTCTAGTGTGACGGCCGTTGTCTAATGTTATTTTTGCGAATTTTTTTTTTAAACATGTTGAAACAAAATAATTATTATATTTCATATTTTTTTTGTATACGTTTAAACAAACTTTGGAAATTGTTTGAAGTCATTACACAGAATATTTTCGGAGGTACACCGCTTAACAGGAACAGATATAAAAGAAGAGGTGCTCCACTGCTGCCATGATTCCGGCTATTCTAATTATCTGAAATCAAAAAACCATACGCCATTTTATTCGCGAGACTTGAGACTGCACAGAACTAAAATAAAGAAAGAATTTTCAAAAAATATTTTGTTTTGTAAGCTTCAGAAAAAAATGCAATTTTACTCCTTCTTTTTTTGGGGGGGGGGGGTCTATATAAGTCCTGAAAAAACTAACGAAGCAATCTTATTTCTTTTAGTTCAACTTGAAGTTCTATATGCGCTAAGGATGCTGTATAAATTTGAGCAGAAACAGTCAAATAGTTTTCGATATATCATGGTAGCAGTTTAAAAAAATCGTGTTTTGAGAAAAACACGTGCTTCGGTTTGCGCGTGTAACTTTTCAACCACTTCAAATCGCGAAAATTCTCTTAACCCACGCCTTGTATACATGTTTTAGACGTGATTTATGAAAAAAATTGATTTTTTTTATCTGATACATTATACGACCCCCCTAATAAACATTCCACTTGACTAATAGTAATAATTTTTAGGAAAGAAAATTAGTTTTCGAAAAAAAATATTTATAAAGATTCCATTTGTTTAAAGAATTGTAAATCAATGAAGCAATGTTGATCAATATTTCACTACGTCAATATGAATAATTTTAAATAAAAAAAGACGAGATTACAGTGCTCAAAAGGTGCATTTCGTGAAAGAATGACATTTTTGGTTTTAAGAGTAGTTTTCAGGGACCCGTGGGGGTGTGCTAAGAATGTCAAACCCATTTGTCTGTTACATAAAAGTCTTCGTTCGATAATTCTAAAGAAGCCTCTATACTTTCTCGTCATGTTTTCCCAAACTCTATAAAATTATTCCAAGAACTGAGAAAAGGTCTTTTCCCCATGCATTTTACATACAAAGCTTCAAGTCAAAACCAGCACCTGTTAAAATAAAAATTTGAAACAAAATTAGGGAATTTCTTTTTCGGATTTGGAATAAAATAGAGGTTTGTTGCCCTGCACAATGAAAACAAAATTTGCCATGCATTTTTGGTCCACTCTAATGTTCAGGGTGAACATGAAAATCGAAGAAAAGTCAGAAAAACTTGTCAGGATTTCAAAAGATTTCAGTGGATTTGAAATGTTTTCTGGCATTTTAGTAGATTTCAAAGCGTTCTTAAAAGCTTTACAGATTTTAAAAGGACTTAAGAGGATTTGACATATTTTAGGGTTTTAAAAAAACTTTCATATAATTTTGAGTAGATTCCAATCATTGATAGCGACTCCAAAAGTTTTTAAATATTTTAGCGCATTTTCAAAAATGTCAAGGAAAGATTTTTGTAATTTTCAATAGATTAAAAAAATACAAAAGATTTAAAATCATTTTAGGCATTTTATAAATTCCAAGAAGTTTTAAAGAAATTTTAATAATTTAAAGGGATTTCGATTGTTTGAAAATATTGTAGGATATTCCAAAAGATTTCAATTAAGTTTTTGAAAGACTTAAAAAATTTGAATGGATTTCCAGATATTCCATAGATGTTGAAATATTTTCAAAGCTCCTAAGGCATTTAAATACATTTTCCAGGATTGCAGGTAATATTGAAAAAATTCATAGAATTTGACAGAATTTGAAAATATGTTACTGAATTTGAAAAAAACTTATTCACAAGAATGGAGGGATTTCGTAGAATTTCACAAATTTTCAAATACTTCGAATTATTTATTACCGAATTTATTACCAAATTTCAAAATATTTTAAAGGATTTAAAATATTTTGTTGCATTTGAAAGGATACCAAGGAATATTTTATCGATTTAAGTAATATTACGGAGATTCAAAGGATTTGAAATATGCAAGGGAATTAAACAAAAATTTCATGAAATTTGTTAATTGATTTTAATCATTTCAAGATATTTAGGAAAGGATGGAAGTATTGTAAGACATTTGAAAAGATTATGAGGAATTTTTTCAAGAGACTTAAAAAATTATAATGTATGTCTAACGATTTTTATACCTTTAAGCTATTAAAAAAACTTCCTGCGGTTTTGAAAGAATGGCTAGAATTTTGGAAGTTATAAAACAATTTTATAGTACCTGTATAATTTAAAATGTCCTAAAAGAGGTCGAAGTTTTCTAGAACATGTTCATAGATTTAAGTGATTTTGAGGGATTTGAAAGGCCCTCAATGTATTTTAATATATTTCCAAGGATTTCAGGAAGTACCTTCAGCTTTCACTGAAATTTACATAATTTTATTATATTTTAATGAATTTTAAAGAACTGACGCTCAAAAAGTGCGGGATTTCAAAGTTTATCAACGATTTGAAAATGTTTTTGCAGTTCATTTGAATTTCTTCAGAATTTACTCTGATTTCTAATATATTTCTTGGAATTTCCTTCAATTTTTTTTATTCTATTCGAATTTTTCAGAATTTACCTTGAATTCTTAGGCATTTTATCGAACTGGTTTCATTCCTCCTACATTTTTCTAAACTCATTTCAACTCACTGCATTCCATGAGGGGAAATGATGAAAGCGTAGATTAGGGAAAGGGAATTAAGGAAAGGATGGGAAATGGGTTAAGAAAAATTATGAAAAAGGAGGGAAGGGAAAATAGGAGAAGGAGGGACCATTTTGTGGAGTGAAGCTAGGTAAAAGTGCTGTAGAAGAAGTAAGGAAAAATGGGGAAGTGTGAGTAAGGAATGTGAGGGAAAAAGAGAGGTTTTAAAGTATTGGAAGTGATAAGAAATAAGGGAAGGGAAAGGTGAGGAATGAGATTTTTCAATGTTAGGGGTAATGAGGATTATGGAAGTAAAGAGATGAGGGTTTCGTAAGTTAGGGAAAATCAGAGGTGAGGAATTATAAGAAATTAGGAGAGAGTGAATCAGTTCAGGGAAACTACGAAAGTGATGGCAAATATAAGAAAAAGTATAGGAAAGGAGGGGAGAGCAAATATAAGAAGTGTAGGCAATATAGGAAAGATTATGGAGGAGAAGTGGGGGACATTTTTGGTAGAGAAATTAGGTAAAGGGGTTGTACGAGAAGTAAAGGGGAAATGAGAAGAGTGTCAGTAAGGGAAGTTAGAAAAAATAGAGGTTTAAAAGTATTAGAAGTGATGAGAAATAAGAGAAGGAGAAGTAGAGGAATGAGGGATTTGAAATTTAGGAATAATGAGGTATAGGGAAGTAAGGGAATTTGGTGTGCTTAAATCAGGGAAAATGAGGAGAAGGGAAGTAAGGGAATGTAGAATGGGTAAGTTAGAGGAAATAAGGGGTAGAGATGTAAATGAAATTAGAAAAAAGTAAATCAGTGTAGGGGAACTACGAAATTAATCCGAAATGGAAGAAGTATGGAAAGGGAGGTGAGAGCAAATATAAGAAGTGGGAGAAATGTAGGGGAGGAAAAGGAGAAGTAGGGGAAATATTAAGGATGGGAAGTAGGTAAAAGTGTTCTAGGGGAAGTGAAGGGAAATGAGAAATGTGTCAGTAAGGAATGTGAGGAAAAATGAGAGGTTTGAAAGTATTGGAAGTGATGAAATATCAGGGATGAGGAAGTATGGGAATGATGGGTTTAAAAGTTAGGGTCATGAAGGATAAGGAAGTAAGAGATTTAGGGGTGGTTAAGTAAGGAAAAATGAGGGGTGTGGATGTATATGAAATTAGAAAAGGGTGAATAAGTGCATGGGAACAACAAGAGTGATTGTAAATGGAAGAAGTATGGAAAAGAAGGGAAGAGCAAATATAAGAAGTGGAGAAATGTAGGGAAAGGAAAGCTGGGGCCAAGAAAGAGGAACTAAGGAAAATGGGTATAGTGGAATTGAGGGGAAATGAAGAGGAGCCTAGGAGAAGTGCAGAAAGTGATGGAGGGCGAACTAGGGGAAGTGAGCGGAAATGTTGAGAGTGAAAGTAGGTAAATTGGAATGCCAGCTGGGAAAGTGTGGAAAGGGGGGAAAAGAGGAGGGGAATTCAGAAGGAGTTGGCAAAAGAAAGAACTTTTAAATCTGATAAAAAATGTTACTAGTAGAACTTTTTAAAACAAAAATGATGATTTTTCCTGACTGCACGACATCCAATCGTAGTTTCTCCATCACGGAGATGACTATCGTCTAATCTCTTAAGAGGGAGTCTTCACGGCTATTTTGGCGATATCAGGCAAAGGACGTAAGTGAAGAAAAATGGTACTACGTTCAACTATACTTTCCACCCCTCCTCGTTCTCCTCTGGCAGCCTAGCTAGTAAGAGCGGCGAGACACTTAAAGGATTTACGGCTCTAAGAACTTGAAACCGCTCTCGGGTCAACTTCTTGAAACGCAGGGAAACTAATTGTAAGTACACTCACTTCGAGAAAACGGAAGTAAATCCGACCAACGAAAGCTTGGATCGACTCCACAAGTCTCCAAGTTTCGATGGGCTAGGCTTCTTCAACAGAAAAACGTTTCTCGTTTCAAATTATAGGGTATCGTGAAAATAACATTAATTAACTTCCCGCTCGCTACAGTGACCGCCTTTTTTTCTTGTTTAAAAAAAATAAATACGCTAAAACTTGGATTTAAGATCGGTTGCGCACATCGCTTGCAGTGGCCTTCAACATGAATCCAGACAATCCAAACGTGAACAGTCAGGCGCGCAAGAACCATTTCTTTTGTATTGGGACGCATTTTTTAATATTTCGTTTCTATTACCGCCAGAAATAATTGAAATATCCAAGTTTCGATGGTCTCAGCTTCTTCAATATTAGTGTACTTAGCTGAAGTAGAACTTTTATTTACTTCATGTAAACTGTTCTCGTTGATCCGTATTTTTGACCTAGTTGCTAAGTTCAAGAACTCATTATTTTCGTGAGATTATGTATACTTTCATTATCATTAAATAAGAGAAACATTTCATTGGTATGGAAATTCATCTCTAACCATAGCAAATTTTTTATCTGGTCATGAGAAAATAAATATTCCAGAATTTGGAATTATGCACTTGAAGATCAGGTTCCTTGATTTCTTTGAATTCCTTGATATTTCAATTTAATCATCGACTACGATTGAAATACCTATTTTATTCCAAATCACGATGAGCTCAGCTTGTTTAACCGGGAAAAAGTCCAAAAATTCATTATTCTAAATGAAAAAAGATGTTCATTTTAAATCGATGAGGTTGAATCAAACCAAACAATCATCAACCAGTAAAGTTTAATTTTTAACCAAACATTTGCATTTTTAGCTAAAAACGATTACCCTTCTACCAAAAGCTATTAGGTTTCAAATAAAACAAGAACAATTTTCAACCAAGACCATTTTTTTAAAAGATAAAGCAAAATAATTTCATTTGAACTGTTTTACTAGGTGAACCAGTAAGGGATTGTCCAAAAACTAAGTTACTACTTTAGGGGGTGGGGGGCTATCACACAACTTAAGATTGGTAATATGTGTAGGGGGGCAGTCAAACTAACGTTATACGTATAATTTTAGATTTTAGATTTTAGATAAGTCTTTTTTCCAAAAGTACATATGGTAATGTTCTAGTAGGTTTCCAGATTATGAAAGTTTTTGGTAGAAAATTACTGTTTTTATATAAAAATTTATGTTTTTAGTTGAAAAATTCTTAAAAAATTCATCTTTTTTGTAGTCAATTAATTTTTTTGGTTCAAAATTCATCTTTTTTAGTTCAATCTTGAACTTTTTGGTTGAGAACTTTAGAATTTAATTAAAAATTTGTCTTTTTTGGTAGTAAATTAGTCCTTTGGTTTAAAAAGTCTTCTTTTTAGTTAAAAATTCATCTGTTTGGTTCAGAATTTTAAAATTATTTTGAAAACTCGTCTATTTTGGTAGAAAATGAATATTTTTGTTTAAAAATTCATCTTTTTTAGGTAAAAATTCTACTTTTTGGTTGAGAGCTCTTAAATTTTTTTAAAAATTTGTCTTTATTGGTAATAAATTAATCTCTTAGTTCAAAAATGTATCTTTTTTAGTTATAAATTCAAATTTTTGGTTAACAATTTGTGAATTTTATTGGAAATTTGTCCTTGTCGCTAAAAAAATAATCTTTTGTTTAAAAATTCAATTTTTTTATTACAAATTTAACAACTAGGATTTAAAGTTGGACTACTTTTTTAAAAATTAGAGAAAAATGGTGTCTTTTTCTCTAAAAAATTTAACTTTTTGGTTTAAAATTGTTGAATTTAATTGAAAATTCTTCTTTTTGTGGTGTCAAATAATATTTTTGTTTAAAAATTCATCCTTTCAGTTTAAAAATTCAACTTTTTGGTTGACAATTTTTTTATTTGATTGAAAGTTTGTCTTTGACACTGGAAAATTAATCTTTTTGTTTAAAAATTCATATTTTTGGTTACACATTTAACAACAAGGATTTAAAGTTGAACTAATTTCTTAGAAATTAAGAAAAAAATTCTCTTTCTCTCTTAAAATTTCAAATTTTTGGTTTGGAATATATTTTTTAAATTTAACGACTAGGTTTTAAAGTTGAACTGTTTCCTAAAAAATGTATTCTTTGGTTGACGATTCAAAATTTCCGTAAACAATTCATCCCCGCAATGGAAAATGGAAATGTTTTATTAAAGATTCCTGTTTTCGGTGGAAAAAATAATTCGCTAATTGAAAATTTACTTATTCCCTTTTTGGTCGAAAATGGTTATGTGTTGAGTAAAAATGCAACTTTTTATTATAAATTAACTATTTTGTTAATAATACGTTTTTTTGTTAAAAATTAATCTAGTTTATGTCAAAATTAAACTTTTGGGTTGAGAGATTTTTGTATTTTGTTGGAAATTCGTTTTTTTTTGTATAAAATAAACATTTTTTAATAAAAATTTCATGTTTTTGATTATATAATTCAATTAAAAACTATTTTGTTATTAAAAGTTTATTTATTCTACTTGTTCGTAAAAATTGGCCTTTCTTAGTTTAAAAATTCCATATTACCTGGATTAACTGTCGCATACAGTTCAATTAGACACATTTCAACGTTTACTCTGAATATTACTCTTTTATTTTAATTGCTGATTTATTACCGAAGTTTATCATGCACTATTATGTCACGTAGATAATACAGCCAGATAAGCAACTTGACTCGTTATAAATACACAAAAATTGAGTATGAACGTAAAAGCGGTCTTACCTACGTTACTTTCGGTCAGGGGGGGGGGGATCCTAACCAAGTCAACAATTGTCAATCAGCTTCAGTTTGACCTTGAGCGATGCAACACGTTTTTGTCATGTCGGGCCTTTCCAAACTTAACCGCAATGTTATATCCTATTACTCTCGGCATTCGATGTAGCCACTCGTGTTTTATTAATTCCTAAAACTGCTGGCCCGAGCAACTTTTTAGCGTGGGAAGAGAAGGTCGGTTGTGAATTTTGCCTGAAACACACCAGCATCGTAACGGAAAGGCGCAATGCGTAGCTACTCACATGCGGAGATTGCGCAATGTTATGCATTACTATTGAAAATGGTTCAGACGGTCATAACATATTGTTGTGTGCGTAAAATGCTGTTTTGAAAAAATAATTTTGCTAAGGTTAGTGCAAAAATGATGAATGATAAGTCTCATACCTAATCAGCTAATAAAAGACAATGCGTATAACCAAATGACTGAGCTAATCAGTGAAATCTCGCTGATTGTCGATGACACGCTTCTGAATATTTCAACTAGAGAGAGTTCACCCAAAATCAGTGAGATTTAACTGATTCATTTTAATAGCGCATTCGTTTATCCTGAACTGGTGTAGAGTAAGAGCACTCCGATCGCTCCGTCTTACTTCTTCTTACTTCTTCCTTCTCACTCCGACCTGCGTCGGTGCAGATCGGAGTGCAAGAGAGTGATTAATTGACGCTCACAAAGGAAAATCGACTTGATGAGGCCTTTGCACTTATAAAAAAACAGAAAGTTTTGTCGAGGACTCTTAAGGCTGTTCATCAAAAGTGAATCTGCGAAATTGGAAGGAAAAACATATAATGATACTGACGGTAGTACAGCAAGGTTCTTCAGAAATTACCACTCAGTTACTATACTACGAACATACTTGGTTGCAATAATTGCAAAATAGGTCAACGTTTACACAGCTTCTTTAAGCTGGATTTACTCAAGAGCTTTCACCGCGGCCTGGTAGCCGAAGCAAACTAGGACGGTAAATATATTTTTCACTTTTATCGGCTCTTGTACACTTTTCCCTCGCCTTGTCTGTTACTGACGAAAATCGTCATTGGAGATTCTCAGCCTACCGTGCAAGAGTCTATCGATCCGATCTACCGTGAAATTATCCCTTGCGTGATTCTATCTTTAGCGCCCGTTTTTAGTTGTTTTCTTGGGTTATGGTGTGTTCAGGCTTTAGGGTTGGGAGGGGAATTATTCGCTTGAGGCATTCACCTGCCGGATGATTTTAATTTGAATGGATCAACAGGTCTTGATTCAGAAGCAAAGCAAATGGAAAGCTTCGAGGTAGTCAACAGGGTGGTCTAGATGAATTTGTCAATACAGCTGATTCAAATAGATAGCCGAGTTAAAAACATAAGCATAAGAGTGATAAATCATTGAATTTCCAAAGTATAAAAAATTACTTAAGTTGTTTGCCTAGAAAAAAAGGGTTCTGTCGTCTATTAAGTTTTTTAAATCTCACCCTTTTTTTCCCTTCTTACCTTTTTTAGAGATTTTGTAGGAAGGGTTGAGACATGGTATCCCTTCAATTATTGCCGCTGTATCAGGACCTTGATATTTACACAGAGCGCAACCATTGTAAACTGCATTAATTTGTAATATTTTGTTGTTGATTTTTTTCTATCTGTCTCTGTTCTGTATTAAAACATCTTGACAGTAAAACTGTGATTTAAAAATGGCGTCAACTTAAGCCAATTAAATTAAAAAAAGGTCACCTCCTTCTGGTATAACTTTGGTTGAAAATGCAAATATTCCATTTGGTGGAAAATTAATGTATTTTGTTGAAATTTTTTTTATAGAAAGCTTTTTTTGTAGAAAATTTAACTACTTGGTTAAAAGTGGAACTACATTGTTAAAAATTCATTTGTTACTTGAAAATTTATCTTTTTTAGATGAAAACTCTACGACTTAATCAATACTTTCGATTACACATTCATGCCTTTGGTTGAAAACTTAGCTATTTGTTTAAAAATTCAACAATTTTGTGAACAAAATTTTTTCAGTGCAACGATTTTAGCAACAAAATTTAACTATTTCTTTGATAAATAACTTTTTAGTTGAAAACTCATGTATTTTCTTTGTATAAATTTATTTAGGATTGAGATGCATCACTTCAGATGAAACTTCATATCTTTGTTTAAAAAACTCGTTTTTTTTTTGTAAAACGATAATTTTTTATTTGCAAATATAACTATTATATATTTAGTTGAATATTTGCATTTTTAAGTTGCAAATAGTTTGTTTTTTCTATCAAATTAGTTTGATTTTGAACGAAAATTATGAATTCTCTACAAAAAAGTTATTTTCAACCAAGTAGTTTAAGTTTTTGTCAAATGGTTGAAATTTCTACAAAGCATTGCATTTTTTAACATGAAAATATATGAATTTTTAACCATATAAATAGTCTATTTTTCGATTAAAATCATGTATCTTTAAGCAAAATAAAAATCAGTTTTTCACAAAGTTTTTCAACTTTAGGCTAATAGGTTGTTTCTTCAACAAAAAAATGAATTTTCAATAAAACATAGTATAGTTAATATTCAAAAAAATTTTAATTATATATAAAAAATAATAATTAAATTCAATAAATAAGACGAACTTTCAACAAAATAGTTAAATCGTGAACCTACACAATTTATTGTTTAACCAAGCAGTTTTGTTTTTAAACATAAAAGAACAATTTTAAATCAGAAACATTAGGTTTTTACCAAAGAGATGAATTTTCAACAACAAAAATTAATTTCAAACCTGAGATTACCAATTTTTAAGGTTCTATTAATTCAGTTCAAATTTAAGCAATAGCCTTAAAGAACCTTGAAAAAGAGGGAGGATTGAGTCATAAATCGCTGCAAAGGAAAAACTAGGTTTTCAGTTAGAACCGATTTTTGGTTCCTAAGGAACTGCAATAATAAGAAACCCTACTTTCTCAAAAGGAGCCCAAAACATTGAATTTGTTCCGAGTGAGATTCCAATTGGTCCTCCAAAGGAACCCGATTTTAATAGAGACTTTCTTTTAAAGCATACATTCTTCTAAAATGATTTAATGAAGAATAAAGTATAAAATATTATCGCAATTAGAATAGATATAATAACTTCATAAATATTATTAACAGGTTATGGAGCCAACTTGTAAATATAAAGGCTTGTTCATATTCCGTATCTTCAGCTTCACAGTAGTGTTCTTCTATTTAAATGTTCTCCAAACGAACCCTTTAGGTCTCCAAAGGAAACCTTTAGATCTCTAAAAGATCCTTTAAGGACTCCACATGGTTCTTCTCATTTTCCAGTTCTAAAAGACAAATGAAAAATTATTTAGGAAAGAATCAGGAAATTTTAAAAATGATGTTTTGCGGTCGCCCTGTAAAATGTAGAATTGGCGAAGACAAACTGATGCCGTTTCAAGTCCAAATTTGGAACGACTCACAGAGGACAGTGGCCTTTATTAGACGAGACGTATCTTTGATTCGTCCGGAGTCTGGCGAATAGCTTTCTAGAATAGATTCTCGACGGTATTATCTTCTGTAACTAGGTTAATTCTTCTCTCCTTGTGTTCGCTCCTACCTTCGAGTCTACAACCCCCACGCCCATTTTTTTCTTTTTGGTTCCCTTCTTCCCTGGTTCCCACTCCCTTCCCGAGAGCATTCGCCGACGAAGAGATATAATATATTTTTCCCGTTTAATTGCACTTTTATTGTTCAAACTCCCCGCTGGGATCTCCCCCCCCCCCCATTTATCCCTCACTCCACTGACATTTTCTCGTTCGTCGTTGCGAATTAATCTCGACTCTTGCACGCCTTGTGAAAACTCGTCCTCCTCAGAAAGAGGAAGATGGAAGTTTATTAAAAAAATTCTCGATCCTGAGATACTGGGAGAGTTTATTTGCTTTTTCGAAAAATATTGCGCAATTATAACCAACTTAAAATGAAAACAGCTTGCTCCAATATCCATCGAAGAGCTTGATTTTCATTTATTTTTGGTGCCTTTGGGGAAACTTTTATCAGTAGGTTGTTTTTTAGTTAACATAATAACACTATAGTACATTGTTTTCAAATTTTTTTCTAAGCGGAAGATACGCTTTTTATAAATTTCTCTCCTATTTGACTTTAAATATTTTTATGTAAACAGGAGTGTCTGTTTTCCGTTCTAGGCGTGATTTGGAAAATCGAAGTAGGTAATTGTTGGTAGTGAGGTACCTTATTGTCCTAGGTCGAAAAGCGCATCTTATGTTCTGCAGGAAATGCGTGAAAATAAGGGTTGGGTATTAAGGGAAGCGAGAGAAAACTGGGCAAAGGAAAGTAGGGGAAGTAAGGAAAATAAGGATAAGGGAAGTAGAAGCTTTGGAGGAAGTAAGTAGAGGTGAAGCATAGGAAGTAATGGGAGAGGAAATGGATTAAAAAAAGTCGTTGGAAATGTGGTATGGGGAAGTAGGTAAAGGGAAGTCTTAATTGGAGAAGTGAGGATAGGGGAGAGTCGATGAGGAAGAAGTTAGTGCCTATTTTGACTAATTTTTCACATCTATATTCATATTATATTGCAATAAACAGTGATAAAGTGATTTAACTCTTGGATAGACATAGATGTGGAATAGGACCCATATTAATATAATATGATATGATAGAAAAGGATAGAATTATTTTTAAGAGATATAGGATAATGGGGATAGGAAAAGAGGAGAAATCTTCTTTAAAAAAAGCGGTATACTAAAATTTCTCGGAAATCTCACGGTTACTGTTGTTGAAAACATAATTGGATTTTAATCACTTAAAGTCTTTATCTATCTTAAATTTAAAACTTTTGTAATTACATTAAAAAATAATCTCTTTTCATAAAAAAAAATCACAGAAAAAAGTATGAGAACTGAAAATATGTTTGTGCAAGTGCTATTTGATGGAAATTAGTAAAAATGTGATCAATTGTTTTAAAAGACTTTAAATTTCTAAACATTGTAGGTTGAGTACATTTTTACATTCTCATCTAATGATAAGGTATTGGTTTTATTTAAAATTTCACTTTGTCGGTTTTTATAAAATCTTCACGTTTTGAGACCCACTGAGTCAGAAAAAACGATTTTACGAAGGTGTTTGTCTGTCTGCCTGCCTGTAGACTGTAGTATGTATTCTGTAGGCACGATAACTTTGAAAAAATTGATTAGATTGGATTCTGTTTTGACAAACTTTTTTAAGGCCTAAAAAGAAAGAACAAGTTCGTGAACCAGCTATTTTGGATCAAAATTCAAAAAGTGAGCACGTTTTCAAAATTTTTAAGGCCACATTTTTTCCAAGATTTCAAAATTCTATGAAATATTCGTAGTACTTAGAATCCCAAACAATTTATCCCAATGACTTTTTCCTATAAAAAGAAAATCATTAGAGTTAGAGCGTTTTCAAAATCTAAAAGAAAACAAACTAAAATGAACATTGGAAACCAAACAACGCATGCTATGAAAAAAAGTCAAGAGAAGAAAAACGTTGATTTTTTAAAGCTCTACAAGAGCGTCATCACAACTTTTTTGATTTGGTTGAAAAGTTAAAAATTCAAAATTTGATCAGATCTGAATTTTTTGAAACCACATATTTTCAAGATTTGAAAATTCTATGCACAGTTATTCATAGCACTCAGAAACCTAAACAATTCATCCTTATTACTTTTTTTATAAAAAGAAAATTATCAGAGTTAGAGCATTTTCAAAATCCAAAAAAGAAAACAAACTAAAATGAAAATTTCAGGCCAAACCTCGCATGCCATGCAAAAAGTCAAAAGGAGAGAAACGTTGATTTTCGAAAGCCCTAAAAGGTGGTCATAACAACTTTTTTGATTTGGTCGAAAAGTTGAAAATTCAAAATTTGATCGTACCTCAACTTCTTGAAACTACATTTTTTCAGGATTTCAAAATTCTATGAACGGTTATTCATAGTACTCAGAAACTCAAACAATTTATCCTAATTACTTTTCTATAAAAAGAAAATTATAAAAGTTAAAGCATTTTCAAAATAAAACAAACAACTAAAATGAACATTTTAAGCCAAACAACGCATTATTACACCATTAAGCCATTTCCCTTTCGGGGTAGGCGTGACTCACTCGGCAGGGGAAAGGAGTAGTGTGTGGATGGGATAGAGATTTTTCAGATTGA
>NC_046661.1:75919903-75933804 GCF_010883055.1 Belonocnema kinseyi | reverse complement strand
TGCTTAATAAGCTAATCCCTCTGTAATTATTGCACTCGCTTTTATCTCCCTTTCTCTTGTATATTGGTACGATAATCGCTTCTTTCCAATCGTCTGGGACGCATGATATATAAAAAATTCAAGAGAAGAAAAACATTGATTTTTGAGAGCCCTACCAGATGGTCATAACAAATTTTTTTATTTGATCGTAAAGTTGAAAATTCAAAATTTGATCGTACCTTAACTTTTTAAAACAAAATTTTTTTTAGGATTTCAAAATTCTATAAACGGTTATTTATCTTACTCAGAAACTTAAACAATTTATCCTAATGATATTTTTCTATAAAAAGTAAATTATCAGAGTTAGAGCATTTTCAAAATCCAAAAAAAAAAAGAAACTAAAATGAACATTTATAGGCAAACCGCATATGCCATGAAAAAAAGTCAATAGGAGAAAAACGTTAATTTTTGAAAGCCCTAAAAGGTGGTCATAACAACTTTTTTGATTTGGCCAAAAAAGTTGAAAATTCTAAATTTGATCGTACATAAATTTCTTGAAACCACATTTTTTCAGGATTTCAAAATTCTATGAACGTTTATTCATAGTACTCAGAAACTCAAACAATTTATCCTAATGACTTTTCTATAAAAACAAAATGATCAAAGTTAAAGCATTTTCAAAATTTAAAAAAAAAACTAAAATGAACATTTTGAGCGAACAACGCATGATATGAAAAAAATTTAAGAGAAGAAAAACGTTCATTTTTGAGAGCCCTACAAGATGGTCATAACAAATTTTTTAATTTGATCGTAAAGTTGAAAATTCAAAATTTGATCGTACCTTAACTTTTTTGAACAAAATGTTTTTCAGGATTTCAAAATTCTATGAACGGTTATTTATCGTACTCAAAAACGTTAACAATTTATCCTAATGACTTTTTTCGATTAAAAGTAAATTATCAGAGTTAGAGCATTTTCAAAATCCAAAAAAAAACTTAAATTAACATTTTAAGCCAAACAACGCATGATATAAGAAAAAGTCAAGAGAAGAAAAACGTTAATTTTTGAAAGCCCTACAAGATTATCATAACAACTTTTCTCATTTGGACGAAAAGTTGGGAATTTCATCATACCAAAAATCTTTAAAACCACATTTTTTCAAGATTTCAAAATCCTATATGCTGTTATTTATAGTACTTAAAAACTCAAACAATTTATTCTTATGACTTTTTCTATTAAAAGAGAATTAACAGAATTAGAACATTTTTAAACTCCAAAAAAACAAACTAAAATGAACATTTTAAGCTAAACAATGCATAATGTGAATAGAAGTGAAGAGAAAAAAAACGTTAAGTTCTGAAAGCCCTACATAATTATCATAACAAATTTTTTTATTTGGTTGTAAATTTCGAATTTTATTGTACAAAAAAATAATGAAAAATCCAAAAAGTCCGTTTTTTTGGTCTAACTATGCAAGGTACGAAAAAATTGAATAAACTAAAATTACGCGCCCTAAAAAGATCTACAAAGTTTTTAACAATCACTTTTCGATAGGACGCGTAGTTTTTGTTTTTAGTCGTAAAAAAGAATATTAAAAATTTTTAATAAATTAAAGTTTTAGACTAACGAAATAAGCTACAAAAAAAAACTTTTTTATCCAAAAAAAGGCTACAAATGTTTATTATTACTGTTTTATAGTATGCGCAGTTTTTGTTTGTTCCTAAATGAATCAAACTAAAAAGATTAATTTTTGACAAACAACGCAAGTTATGAAAAAAATAAATAAACTCATTCAAGTTTTTCATGAATAGTTTCTTAGAGGACACTTAGTTTTTTCTTTAATCGTAAAAATAAGAAAAAATAATAAAGAAATAAAATAATAAATAATAATAATGAATAAAATAAAATAAATAAAAATAATCATGAGAAATGCAATTTGCTTTTTATTTTTCAATGTTTTAATAAGTAATCCCAGGCAGACTTACATAAAAAATGTATTATAATTGATATAAAAGTGTTGTGTATAATGTAGAAAAGTTTTTCATGTTGGACAAAATCGAATGCGAAGCACGAGATACGTGATGAGAATGTGTTCATTAGAGCCAAAAGAACTTTAACAAAAGCGAGTTCAAAATCACAAAATTACAGTTGTGGGTCCGTTCACCTTTCATTTTAAAAGGTCTGTGCCCGAATGCGCAAGAAATGCAAAGACCAATTGCAAAGTGCGATTGCCATCAGTCGCGTGCCGTAGGTGCACTCAAACTCTTTTTTAACGTAAGAGAATTCACAATTACAAAATTACAGTGGTGGATGTTTTGAGTCTTAATTTTAAAATTTTTGCGCAAGAATGTGCGAAAATATAAAGACCGAGCGCGTAGCGCGAGGTAAATATAACATCGATGGCGAAACGCGAGAACCAAAAGTTGCGCGCTCTAGGCGCGCTCAAACTCGCGAGCGAAGCGAGCCGCGCGCGGAGCGCGCGATGAGAATGTGCTCGCGTAGCACATTCACGTTTTTTGGTTATGTTGGAGTTTTTTATTCTACTGACAATTTACGCTTTAAAAGAGAAATTATTATATTTTAAAAGTTCATAATTTTTGTTTAATGTTGAGTAACGTTAGGGCGTTACACCAAAAATTTGGATTTTGAAACAAAAATCATTATAGTTCAAACAAAATTTGAAATTTCTCAACAGTTTCAAAATAAATTTTAAAAATTCACAGGAATGCTCTTAGTTTAAATAAAGATAATTGAATTAGGAAGAACATTTGTTTATTTCTTTCTCCTAAAATTGAGATTTTTAAGTATATAAGTATATATTTTTCAGCACAGATCACAACATCTTGACAATTTTAAATTATGTTTTTTGCCTTATATAGAAAATTTATAGAATTGTATAGAATTGTAGATTAAGCAACCTGTTTTTACTATTAACATCAATATAAATTTAAAATAATATTGCAAATATGTCCACAATTTATATTTATTAATTATCACTTTTTCGGCTTGTCCATTTCGTCTTGTAAACTCCGATTAAGCAAGGGCTCCTGTAATATACTATAAACTATAAACTATATACTATAAACTAGTAGTAACTACTAGTAACTACTAGTAACTACTAGTAACTACTATACACTATAAGCTAGTACTATAAACTATCAATTAGGTAGCATTTAATTCGCGGCTGAAATTTACCTAATAAGTACTCGCATTTGTCTGAACGTTTCACCAGGGGAGAGGAAAACTGCAAAAGCCCACTTACCGAGTTCAAGCAGTTTTTCAACAGTTGAGTTTGAATGCAGAAATTTGACTCTACATATCGAATTCACACAGTAATTTTTGGCGTCAATCTTCCTTATTAGTTTTCTTTTTAATATAGGATTTTTCAGACTATAATTATTCTTCAAATCGTCATTTAAAGTCATTTAATCATAATTTGAGGTTTGTATGGCGTCTTATACCGGGAATTGGCACTTTTAATTTTTTTTAACATTGGATTTTAAAGAAGGCAAAGAATTTTTGAGAAATTCTAGGTTATGCTCGTATTTTTCACCTGAAATAATTTCAAAGAAAATTTCCTATTTTTTCACAACGTTTTGTTATGTTAATATTTTTTACCGTAAATCGGTTATCTCGAACAAAAATAAAATAAATTTCAGAAGGACATTTAAAATTTTAAACAATTTTTCGTCATGTTGTGTTATGTTTCAAAGAATATTTCCAAGGGAAATCGGCGATTTTAATTGAAAAATTATTTTAGAATTCAAAAACAAAGCTTTAAATTTTTGTTCATTATGAAAACGATTTAGCTTTCTTTTCTTTTCTATTATTTTAGATTAGAATATATACATTCGAAATATTATCAAAAAATTTATGTTTTTTTTTTGTTTCTGTTTTATTTTTCGTATCCCTTTCTATACATTTCAATTTAAAAATTCGTAATTTTTTTGCTTTTGGAAGCGTAGCATTATTAGAGTTCATTAATAGTATATTACATCACAACTAGGGTTAGGCGTTGAGACTGTTTAATGTGAACATTAAATTCCATGTGAGGAAGTATGTTACCCTACGAGTGATGAATGATATTTTATTCTAAATTGTGCAGAAACGTCATTTGCAATGTTTTATTTTTGACAATATGAATGATCACTGTTCGAACATTTGTCTGTTTTCTTTTCTCCATTTGTCAACTTTCTTGAAGGCCAACTACCGGTTTACGGAATCCCGATATAACGGATAGGTGCTCTAAGGGGGTGGGGCGCTTGCAAGGTGAGTGGAGTGTCGTTAGAAACTAATAATCTGCCAGTAGACGATACCATTCGGTAAAAGGCTACCTAACGCTCACTTTTCAGTGAGCGTTATAGGCTTATAAAATGGTGGTTTCGAATAAAAAAAAAATTATTTTTACCGCTCAATGCTTATCGACCAATCAATTTTCTTTTAAAGTTTTATTTCTATTTGAAAATTGGTTATTTAATAGGTTGCTGAATTTTGAATATTTTTTCTATATTTTCTGTAGATGTAATATTTTTTCCTAAGATGTAATATTTTTCTGTATTGAGATACAAAAATTTACAACGAGGAAGCAGAATATGTCAACACTTTTCTGTCAGCTACTCGAGTGATTTCGAGCTAGCTGACATATTGTTCGCTTTTACTGAAAATCAATCACTCATCTCTTTTCCTTTTATAGCCGATGGCGTCGTTATCTTCATCACATGCATCATATTATGTTTGCCTACATCATTGTAATAGAGTCTACCAAGAAAAGAAAGACATATAAAAAACCTTTTAAATATTAAAAAAATAAAATTAAACTCTTCTCTTCAATAGTGTTTAAAGTTTATGATGTTCAACCATTTTTTTTTAAATTATAAAAAAACTAACTTTGGACATAAGATTACTTGATTTCTCATGGTGGGAAGTTCTAGAAATCAAGGTAAAATCAGGGCCTTTCGAAAAAATTGTACAAAGTCAGAGAATTTCTATAAGTGGCACTTTAAATAAGTATCAAGGATCATCAATCTAACATTTGACATTTTAATTTGAAATTGTTTCATTCCGTTTATAAAAGATTATATTTTTCAAAAATTCACACAAATAAAATGCTTTTCTTTGAATAATAATAGACAGGGCAAATAAAAGATTAATCGAGAAAAATAAAAAATTTACTAAGAAATACTAATAAAATTTTTTTAATGAAGTTCTGCTGCGACCCTGATATAATAATTTCATCAGTAATTTATTTTCCTTATATTTCTAATTAAATTTTTTTGCAATTTCTTCTTCCTATGAATCTTATTTTTAGTTAAAAAATGTATAAGGTGGTTTATAATTTAACAATATTGTCGGAAATTCATCCTTTCTTGTTAAAATTTTAACTGTTTTGTTAATTCATACTGATTAAGGGTTAAAAATGCAAGTATTTTCATAGATTTTTTAAGATTTTAAGTTTCTAGTTAAAGATTCATCATTTGAGTAGAAAATTCTTCCTTTCAGTTGAAATTCCATCTTATTAAATTAAAAATTCAACTATACTTGACAAAAGTTAAATTACTTTGTTCAATTTTTTTTGCTGCAGGTTCATCCCTTTAGTTCAAAATTAAACTACTTTGTTAAAAATTGATCTTTTTAGTTCCAAGTTTTTCTTTTTTGCAAGAAAACAAATTGTGTTGGTTTTCAAATTTCTCTTTTTTGGTTAAAAATGCAAATGTATAGTTGAAAATTTATTTCTTTTTGTTTAAAATTAATTATTTTAATACAGAATTAAACTGTTTCTGTTTGAAATTTATCATATAAGTTGAAAATTCATATTTTCGGTTGAGAATTGAGCTATTTAGTTAAAAATTTATATTTATAAATTCGAAATATAACCATTCATGGATTAAAATTGAACTATCTTCTTCAATATTAATTTTTTTGGTGGCACGTTCGTCTTTTTGGCTCATATATATACTTTTTTGCTGAAAATTGATCGTTTTAATTTAAAAATTTCTTTTTCACTACAAAAAAAATTTCTTGGTTTGAAATGTCCTCTTTTGCCTTTTATCGCTATGGTGCGTCATTGAAAATTTCCAAGATCTATAATCACTTTCGTAATATTATAACAATTCTCGATAAACAAATCCCATTCTCATGAGGTCATTTTCGATTCCAGGAATCCTTATCTGTGTGAACTAAATTAATTAAGCGTTCTCCTTTGATATTTGCTGACAGGGGGGTCATATTTCATGTAATGTTACACAATTCTCGGTAAACAAAATTCCATTCTGATGACGTTACCATAGCTTCAGGAATCCTTATCTATAATTTTGTCATGTTTCAACATTTTTCCGTACGAATAGCAAAAAGTAAGACGGAGTCTGGATCGCTATGTGTGAGCGCATATCCGTGTGAGTTATAAGTTGTGTACCGTGTGAGGGTGGTTGAGAGTGCTAGGTGATGAGTCATCATCCCCCTGTTAAGAGAGCTGCCAGAAGATATGATAATGTAAGTGGTATCATATTTCCTGTATATTGATGAATTTATCGTTGAATATAATTGTTTGTTATTGTCAGTATAATTCTGAGAAATAGTCGGTGTCTCTGATGTAGAGTGTGTGATATGATTATTTTGAGGGTAATTTCTGAGAAATGTATTTTGCAAGTTTAAACAGGTTTGAGCAGAAGAGTGCAGGGTGGTGAATCATCATCCCATTTAGTAGTTGAGTCGCCACTCAGGAGATAACATGATGACGTTGATGGTTTATTTCACATGTACATGAGAGGGTGGCAATTCGAAGAAATATTCTCTAAAAACTTTAACAGAACTTCAACTAAAAAACTTCTGCCTTTTTTTTAATGCGCAAAAGATGCATGTATACAGGTGACATTTGATGTGGGGGTTACGCATGGCATCCTGTTTTTGTCTATTAATTTGATTAATTGCTTCCTGATAGATGAACCATTATTCTGTAGTCTAGAATCTACCAGAAAATTAAAATAAACAAAATATTCAAAGTCAATCCAATGGTTTAGGCAAGAAAGGTATCTAAAATCATAATAATAGTATTCCATAAGGTAGTTCAAATGCTCAGGGATTCTTGTCGCTTTATTATCGTATCAAGTAGCGAACGAGCGAGGACTAGAGATACGTTAAAGATTCAAAATAAAAGTTTAAAAAATACAAAATATAATAAATAATTAAAAATTTTCAATCATCCACTGAAGCTACTGTATAGTCTTTATAGAAATTAAGGATGATCTAATTGAGCGTTAAAATTCTTTTTCTATAATGTTGGAACTTCTGGAACAAAGAGGTAGATATATATTACTATCAGAGACCAAAGGAACCTACCTTACCGATATTCTACAGTTGTAGTGGTTCGTGCTATGCTTCTACAATATTCTTAATGACTTCATCAAACTATACTAGGCAATTTTTTCGTAAACTTCAAGGTTATTTTTAGTAAGTCATTACATTTTTTAAACTGCAAAAACGTTATATGTGTCGATTATAATTTAGAACCTTCCAGAACATTGCAGCGAAGAGGTTCATTTATTAATAGATAGAGACAGTAAATAATCTGTAGCATGCATACCTTAGAGAGAAAGATAGATGGAGAGAGAGAGAGAGAGAGCCATGTATTAACAATGTTTGAATTCAAAAAATAATGTTGTAAAATTTATAATATTGCAGGAGTCTTTACGATTGAGCGACTCGAAAAATACCAGCAGATTCTTAAGAGGTCCTTCTACATACAGTGGATCACTACAACAGATTTAGAATTTATTGATATAGTTAGGATGCGAAATAGACTATTAGCCATGAAGAAAGACCATATAGTCCAAACGTGTCTAGAAGTGTCGATTATAATTTAGAACCTTGTAAAATATTTCGAAAAAGAGGGGATATATTAATAGATAAAGATGGTAAATGACATGCAACATGTATAGATCAGGAAGGAAGAGAGATGGAGAGCGAGAGAGGGCTATGTATTAAAAAATGTTTTAAACCTCTACTGATACGGTGGTTTGAAAAGACATACAAGGTACGGTGGGGTCGCATCCGACCCGACCCACTATTAACGGGGTTTTAGGCAACATAAATTGCACAATTAGCATTTTAATTAATCATAATCTTTATTAGTATCTTTGCAATATCATAAAAGTGTAACTCTTTGAAAAACTCTAAGAACTCAATATTGAGAAATATCTCGAAGAACAATGTGAGCATGCGAATCAGTGCCAAATTTCAAAAATGAGAAATTGTAAGCAGAAAATACCAGTCATTCTGAAGATAAAGAAAACGTAAAATATTCACTTATTTCTATTAAGAATGAATTAGCGCACAATTATTTTTCACAAAAGAACTTTTTTCCACAAACGGATATGCTTATCAAATGAAAAAAAAAAAAACCATTATAACAGAATTAACTGTACTGACAGTAGGAAATCAGACTAACTTTCTCATCAAATTCTCATCGAATTCGAATCTCGACACCCTCTACGGTACTGACAGGTAAGGTACCTGGCCACTAGAAACCACTTTTATGTGGAGGAGGGTGTGAGTAATGGTATAACCAACGCTCGGGTTGGATCTGACCCCCACCGTACCAGTAAAGGGTTAAATCAAAAATAATTTTGTAAGATTCCAGAAGGCTTTGCGATTGAGTGACTCGAAAAATACTAATAGATTCATAAGATATCCCTTTGCATACAGTGGATCACTGTAACAGATTTAGAATTTTATATTGATATAGCTAGGATACGAAATAAACTATTAGGAATTAAGACCCGGTAGTTCCTTCTGTAATTTTAATATTACATCAACTATTTAAGACAAAATATATATCATTTGAATGATTTAAATGCTCTTACTAGCATTTATGAAATAAATCAGGTACATAATTATTAGACTTGACTATAACGAACGATGAAATTATCTTTCACATAATAGAGTGATCTGCTGAAATGATTCAATTTACTGACTTGAAACAATAATATCTATTGCAAGTACACTTTAAATCAAAAATTGAAAGTGAATTATTGAACACGTATATTAAAATGCACTATTATGTGTAACAGCTGAAAATCTTGGTTTTTCTAAGAACCGACATTTTGTTTTAAACTGTAGTTAAATAAACCCATTTAAAAGAGCCAGGATTTCGATTTAACATGATAATGAATATGTAGCTGATTCAAATATAGCAACTTAGCAAACGAAAACTTAGTTCTATTAACGAGAGGTCTTTGGTTTACCCAGATTATCATAAAGTGCGACACAATCAGATATGCTGCTTTTGCTTCTAGTTGTAAATATAGGATGGTGATGAGAAAAAGGAGAAGGAGGAGGATAGGATAATATTATAGTTCAGTAGTTACTGAAAATATTAGATTTAGATGCAAAAATAATGGAGCACATTATTTTCCAAACAACACCAGAAACTAAAGAAACTATAGTTAGTAATACCTTGTTCCTAACTACTGGGTTTATCTGCAATCTCGGTGCTGAATTCTGCGCTAAGCTGGATAAATCACCATCGTCATACATCGAAGTTATTTACGTCTTAAATCTATATTTAATGATGAATAAATCTAATTTAATAATGTTGATCGTGAATTATCAATGACATTAAAGTATGATGTTATATAACAGTTTCAAGTAGTTATTTTTCTTAGAACCAACATTTAGTTTTTGTTAAATAAATGCAGTTAAACAGATAATGATTTCTGATTACCAGAATCATGAACATACTTTTGATTCAACTATGTCAGCTTAGTGAATGAAAAATAGTTTTATCAAGAAGAGGTCTTAGGTTAATGAAGATTATGATAGAGTGCGCCACTATCAGGTACGCTGCTTCTCATATAGTTGTAATCACGCTTCTCCTATTAAATCTTGAATTCTCCTAAATCAAGGTAAATAAACTTAAAGAAACTGTAGGTAATACCTTGTTCATGCATACTAAGTGTATCTCCATTCGTTGTACTGCACTCTACGATGAGTTTGATAAATCCAGTTAAATAGATAAGGATTTCTTGTTAATAGAATGGCGAACATACTTTTGTCTTAACTATAGCAACTTAGTGAACGGAATCTTAGTTTCAATAACAAGAGGTTTTTAATTTACAGAGATTATCATAGAGTGCGCCGCAATCAGATATGCTGCTTTTCTTACAGTTGTAACCACGTTTTTTCTCCTGTTGAATCTTGTATTATCCAGAATCTAGTTAAATAAGCTCCTAAAATACATGTAGAATAATGACGAAATAATGTCGGGGGAGGGGTTGAGGAGGATGAAGAGGATCTAATAATGATTTAGTTAAGGTAAAAAGGTTTTGAAAACATTAAATAGAATGATAACTCATACTAAATCTTCTGTTTTATAAGATGATTTCCTATACGACAATTAATTCAGATGAGGGAAATCAATAAATACACATATATTTTTAAAAACTAAATTTATTTAACTTATTTTGGCACAATAAACGTATAAAAATTATATATTAAATTTTAAATCTTATTGCTGACTTTGTACATTATTTACGTTTCCAGCTGGTTGATCTTTTAAAAGACAGCGCAATCGATCCACAAACTTATTGGGTTCTACCCAGTAATTTAACATTTTAAATTCTGTTTCTGCTTTTATTATATTCTTTGAGGAAAGGGTTATTCTCAGCATCATCTTTCTCCTTATCAGCATCATCATCCTCCTCATCATCGTCATTATCATTTTTATTAACATCATCATCATCAGCATCATTTTACATTACCGATGAAGAACTGTCATATTGGCCAAATTCGTCTTCTGGTTCTACGTTTTGCTTCTTCAGAAGCGGTTCTACTTCATATTTCAATTTCTGAGTAATGTATGATAGATTCTTTAGTGGAGAGAATTGTGGTTTCCAAGCTTCCTAAATAACTTGTTTCTCTTCAAGTTTGAAAATCTTATGCTTTCGACGAATTGCTTTCCTCTCCTCATCAGTGCGGCTTGCATTGGCCTTAAATTTCGAGTTACCTTTAAAATTTGGTGGAAATCTTTTTCAACTTGCTTATGATTCTTGACTGAGCAAGAGTATTTCTCATGTCTTTTTAAATTATCAAGTCTTGGATAAGTTCTGTAACAATTTGAACAGGTGCTAATCAACTTGCCACTGATACAGTAAAAACGGCAATTCATTCATGGAATCTGAGTTTATATCCTTCTCCTTCGCCTCCTCCTCCTCCTCCTCCACCCCGCGTCCTCGCTCTCTTCCTACTCCTCCTCCTCATGTCTATCTTCATTTTCCAGCTTCTCTTTCTTCACCTCTTCCTTTTCCAACTTATCTTCTAAACATTTGAAAAACAGTTGCACTTTTAGTCATCTTGTCACTAACAGAGTAAACATGGCTGTTCATTTATAGAATCTGAGTTTATATCCGTTTCTTCCTCAACCTCCTTTCCTCCTCCTCCTCCTCATGTCCATTCTCCTTTCCCGATTTCTCCTTCATCACCATCTCCTTTCCCAAATTCGCTTACATCACCCCTTCCTTTTCCAACTTCTCTTTCTTCAATCCCTTCTTTTCCAACACCTCTTCCAAACAGTTTGAAAACAGTTGGACTTTTAACAAAAAATTTTTGGTTAAAACAATATTTTTAAACTGTTTTGAAGAGGAGTTGGAAAGGAGGGGTGAAGAAAGAGAAGTTGGAAATTGAGGGGGTGAAGAAAGAGAAGTTGGAGTAGGAGGGTGTGATGAAAGAGAAGTTGGGAACTCAGATTTCATTAATAAACATCCATATTTACTCTTTTAGGGACAAAATGACTAAAAGTGTAAGTGTTTTTTAACTGTTTAGAAGACAAGTCGGAATAAAGGGAGGAGGATATAAACTCGGATTTCATGCATTAACAGCCATTTTTACTCTGTCAGTGACAAGATGACTATCAACTGTTCAAATTGCTTCGGAACTTATTCAAGACTTGATCATTTAAAAAGGCATAAGAAATACTCTTGCTCAGCCAAGAATCATAGGCAAGTTAAAAGCGATTTTTACCAAATTTTAAAGGTAATTCGAAGTTTAAGGCCAATGCAAGAATCTCACATTCGGATTAATAAGGAGAGGAAAATAATTCCTCCAAAGCATAAGATTTTCAAACTGGACAAGACACAAGCCATTCAAAAAGCTTGGAAACCACAATTCTCTCCACTTAAGAATCTATCATGCATTACTCAGAAATCGAAATATGAAGTGGAGCCACTTGTGAAGAAGCAAAAAGTAGAGCCAGAAGAAGAATTTGGCCAACATGACAGTTCTTCATCGATAATAAAAATGATGCTGATGATGAGGATGTTATTGAGCATGACAATGACGATGATGAGGAAGATAATGATGCTGATGAGGAGAAAGATAATGCTGCAAGTAACCTTTCCTCAGAATATAAAATAAAAGCAAAAGCACAATCTAAAATTTTAAATTACTGGGAAGATCCTAATAAGTTTCTGGATCGATTGCGCTTTCTTTTACAAGATCAACTAGCTGGAAACGGAAATAATGTACACGAAATTATTTCAATTGTTAATGAAATGCGAGAGGTTGGTATTATTGAATAATTCTTTTAGTTTAGCAACTAGTTAAATGTAATTAAATTAACATTTTTGAAATTGTTCATTCAAGATTTCTTGTCATTAATATTTTTTAACATTTATTTCCCTCACCTGAATTAATTCTAGTTTAGGAAATCATCTTATAAAAAAGAAGAATTCGTATAAGTTATCATTCTATTTAATATTTGCAGAACCTATTCACCTTAACTAAATCATTATCATATCCCCCTTCCCCTCCCCTCATACATTATTTCTTAATTCTTCTACATGTATTTTAGGAGCTAATTTAACAAGATTCAGGATAATTCAAGATTCAAAAGGAGAAAAAACGTGGTTACAACTATAAGAAAAGCAGCATATCTGATTGTGTCGCACTCTATTATAATCTCTGCAAATTAAAAACCTCTTGCTATTGAAAGTAAGTTTTTGTTTATTAAGTTGCTATAGTTGAGACAAAAGTATGTTCGCGATTCTATTATTAAGAAATCCTTATCTATTTAATTGGATTTATCAAACTCATCGCAGAGTGCAGTACAAAGAAAGGAGATAAACTTAGTATGCATGAAAAAGGTAATACCTAATAACAGATCTTATGCTTTCTCGATGATTCATTTAGATAAAAAGAGATATTTCGGGCAATTGGACGGAGCCCCCCACCGTGGGGACTGGTTGAACTTGATTAGCCAATCAAGTCTTTTTTTAAATATCCGGGAGAACGGAAAGCCTAATCGGATCGGTATTATATCCATTGTCCCTATTGATGTTATGAGGGTGTTTTAAGATTTCGATTGCTTCTCTATGTTTTCTTGAAAATTTGATGTGCGTTTTTGCAATGACTGTTGTTTCATCAAATAAAATGTTATGTCCTGTTTCGATATGTTGTTCAGCTAGTGCTGATTGCGTGAAATGTTTTAGCCTGACTTTACTCTCATGTTCCTTAATACGCTGGCTCATCATTCTCCCGGTTTCTCCAATATAGACTTTGCCACAAGAACAAGGGATTTTATATACTCCTGGATCACTGAGGGGTGCCTTTTTATCTTTAGGGTTATTTAGTAGTTGACCTATTTTCGCATGTAGTTTAAATATGGCTTGGATGTTGTGTTTGTTGATAATTCTTTCTATTTGTTCTGTGATACCTTGGATGTAGGGTAGGGTGGTGATCTTTTTTCTCTCTCTTTCTTTCGTAGGTTGTGTTGACTTGATTTTTTGAGTGTGTTTTCTTATTGCTTTATCAATTTGTTTGCTTATGTAATCGTTCTACGAGGGTAGTTCAATAAGTCCTTAGAATGACCAACATATGGCGCGCGAATCGCTCCAAATCATCTGTTTTCAGTCAGCACCACTCCCGACTAGATA
>NC_046661.1:75884363-75919803 GCF_010883055.1 Belonocnema kinseyi | reverse complement strand
GAGCTCCAAGGAGATTATGTTGAAAAATAAAAAAAAATTTACCCAAAAAAATTGTTTTTATACTTCATTCTAAGGACTTATTGAACTACCCTCGTATATTAGGATTTGTTTAACGTTTTGTAATTCCTTTGGTAAATTATCTTTATCTGTTATGGAGACAGCTCTGTATACAAGGGAGTTTATGACCGATTGTTTTTGAGATGGGTGTTGGTGGGAGGAGGCATGTAGGTATCTGTTTGCATGCGTGGGTTTTCTGTAAACTTCATGTCCTAGTGTGTTATCAGATTTTTTTAAAACTAATACGTCCAAGAAAGGCAATTTTTCGTTTTGTTCTATTTCTATGGTGAACTGGATATTAGGATGTAATTGATTGATAAAATCGAAAAGCTTATTTAGTTCGTCTTCTCCATGTCGCCAGACGACAAATGTGCCATCAACGTAACGGGACCAGAATTCTGGTTTAAGTTTGACTTTGTTGAAGATTTTAGTTTCTAGATGTTCCATAAAGACAAAGAAATTGGGGATCCCATTGCTGCCCCTGAGGTTTGTTCGTAGAATTGGTCATTGAACGAGAAGTAAGTATTATTGAGACAGTGTTCTATCAAAGGTACGAGCACGGCAGGGAAGTCTGTGAAAGATTTAATAATATCAATTGAATCCGAGATTGGTACTTTTGCAAAAATAGACACTATGTCGAAACTTACTGTGATATCTTGTGGTTGAATCTGTTGTATCTTGTTAATAAAATCAAATGAGTTTTGGATGTGAGTGATGGAGTTTCCTGTGAAAGGATTTAGTTTTGCAGCGAGGAAGCGTCCTAGGTTGTAAGTTTGTAAGTTTATTGCGCTGACGATCGGTCTGAGTGGAATGTTCTCTTTATGGATTTTTGGGAGCTCGTAAAGTCTTGCAGATATGGGATTAGTAAGTATTAAGTTAGATATTCTTTGCTGTCAAGTTTAGAGTCTTTGAGAAGAGTTTTTGTTTTACTGACTATTGTTTTGTGGGGTCCTTTTTAAGTTGTTTGTATGTACTGTCAGTTAGAAGGTCCATAAGTTTGTTCTTATAGTCTTCTTTATTCATTATTACTGTTGTCGCCCTTGTATGCGGGTAATATTATAATATCTTTATTTTCATTGAGTTCTTTAATTGCGGTTTTTCCCTATTTTGTTAAGTTTGAGGAGGGAACTTGAGCTTGGCGTAAAATTTTGAATCGTTCTACCTCATATGTCATTCGCTTTTTCGGGTGGAAGGGTATATATTGTGGATTCTAAATGGCTGATTATTTCTTCTTTTGGGATTTTCGATGGAGCTACTGCAAAATTATGTCCTTTAGATAAGGCTGAAATCATTTCATTGTTGACAGGGTGCTCAGAGTTGTTTTTTACTGTATTTGTTAGTGGAGTTTGCTCTACTGGAAGTAATTTGTCAAATTTTGTTTTTTGTTTTTGGGTGGAAAGCTGTTTAATCCGTTGGGATTGGTTAAACGTTTTGCGGTCCAATGGAGACCAAATTTCAAATCTGAGGGTCTTTGTTAGGAATAGGTGAAGTTCTAATAGTTTTTTAGATGTAGTGTGCAAAAGAAATTGGGTTTGCTGTAATCTTTCTTTCACGAGCAGTAAACTTGTAGTATGCAGAATCGATTTGGATTTAAATGTTCCCAAAATATTTTTCAGTTGTAAGAATTTTGGGTAGATTTTTTTGTCCCTGCACCATTTCAAAAAAGCTAAGGATGTTAGTAGCTTACCCTGAGAAGTCCTGAGCTTACTAAAGGTGTTGGTTTTAGTAAGAATTATTTTTACCTACCGTATACTACAGTAAGTATTACCTATAGTTTCTTTAAGTTTTTTGTTATTTTAAAGCTGTTGTGCTCCTTTTATTTGCACATCCAAATACCACACAAATTATGATTCGGATGATATAATCATTGAATCCAATATTTTCAGTACCTACTTGTCTTAACTACATCATTACTGTATCCTTATCCTCCTCCTCCTCCTTCACTACTCTTTCCCGTTCCTCTGCATACATTTTTGATAGTTTATTTACCTTGATTCAGGAGAATTCAAGATTTAATAGGAGAGGCGTGGTTGCAACTATATGAAAGGCAGCGTACCTGATAATGGCGCACTCCATCATAATCTTCATTAACCTAAGACCTCTTCTAGATCAAACTAAGTTTTCATTTACTAAGCTGAAATAGTTGAATCAAAAGTATGTTCATGATTCTGGTAATCATAAATCATTATGTGTTTAACTGTATTTATTAAACAAAAACTAAACGTTGGTTATAAGAAAAATAACTATTTGAAACTGTTATATAACAGCATACTTTAATTTCATTGATACTTCACGATCAGAATTATTAAATTAGATTTCTTCATCATTAAATATAGAATT
Organism: Belonocnema kinseyi; assembly: GCF_010883055.1. NCBI lineage: Eukaryota > Metazoa > Arthropoda > Insecta > Hymenoptera > Cynipidae > Belonocnema > Belonocnema kinseyi. Next base: position 75,917,406 of record NC_046661.1, on the reverse strand, counting down.
AAGACGTAAATAACGTCGATGTATGACAATGGTGATTTATCCAGCTTAGCGCAGAATTCAGCACCGAGAGTGGAGATACACCCAGTAGTAGGAACAAGGTATTACTAACTACAGTTTCTTTAGTTTTTGGTGTTGTTTGGAAGCCAATGTGTTCCTTTATTTTTACATCTAAATCTAATATTTTCAGTAACTACTGAACTATAATATTATCATATCCTCCTCCTTCTCCTTCTCCTCATCACCATCCACTATTTACAACTAGAAGTAAAAGCAGCATATCTGATTGTGTCGCACTCTATGATAATCTATGTAATACAAAGACCTCTTGTTAATGAAACTAAGTTTTACTTCACCAAGTTGCTATACTAGGCAGTCTGATAAGTACCTGAAAATTCTAAGAGATGCCATTAGTATTCACTAATGTGAACCATTTTCGTCGAGCTTGATCCTTCAAATGACGCCTGTCAAAACTTCAGCCATTTCTGTTTACGCATTTACAAGATACAGCACTGGTTTGCTCACAGTGGACCAAAAACGAATTTGTGTGACAACTTTCCAGCAGAATTTGGCATTATTTTTGCGTAAGTCGACCGAGCTTTTGCGCCGATTCATAACCATGGATAAAACCTGGATCCACTACTACACTCCTGAGTCAACGCAACAGGCAAAACAGTGGGTTCCACCAGGCCAAAGTGCTCCGAAGCGTCCAAAAACGCAACAATGGGTCGGAAAGGTTATGGCCTCCGTATTTTGCGATGCACATGGCATAATATTCGTGGACTATCTTGAAAAAGGTAAAACCATAACCGGAGCATACTATTCATCATTATTGGACCAATTGAAAATCGAAATCGCCGAAAAACGACCGCATTTGAAGAAGAAAAAACCGATTTGTCATCACGACAATGCGCCTGTTCATTCATGCTTAGTTGCACAAGCAAAATGGCATGAAATCGGCTTCGAATTGGTTCCTCAGTCACCGTATTCACCAGACCTGGCCCCCAGCGACTATTACTTGCTCCCTAACCTGAAGAGATGGCTCACCGGTAAGCATTTTTACTCAAATGAGGAGCTCATAGCTGAAACTGAGGCGTATTTTGGAGACCTTCCGATCGAGTACTTTTCGGACGGTATCAAAAAGTTAGAGAATCGTTGGACTCGCTGTATCGACCTAAAAGGAGAGTATGTTGAAAAATTAAACCGACTTAGGCCAAAAAAACGTCTCCGTGTTTCATTTTTCAGGGACTTATCAGACTGCCTAGTAGTTTAATCAGCTATATATTCATTATTCTGTTAACTTGAAATCGTAGCTCCTTTAAATGGGTTAATTTAACTACAATTTAAAACAAAATGTTGGTTCTTAGAAAACCCAAGATTTTCAGCTGTTACACATAATAGTGCATTTTAATATACGTGTTCAATACTTCACTTTCAATTTTTGATTTACAGTGTCGTAGCAATAGATATTATTGTTTCAAATCGGTAAATTGAATCATTTTAGCAGATCACTCTATTATGGGAAAGATGATTCTATCGTTTGTTACAGTCAACTCTAATAATTATGTACCTGATTTATTTCATAAATGCTAGAAAGAGCATTCAAATTATTTAAATTATATGTTCTTCATCTCGAATTGTTTATGTAATATTATTATTACAAGGGGATCTACCTGGTCCTAATTGCTAATAGTTTATTTGGCATCCTAGCTATATCAATATAAAATTCTAAATCTGTTACAGTGATCCACTGTATGCAAAGGGATCTCTTAGGAATCTGTTGGTATTTTTCGAGTGACTCAATCGCAAAGCCTTCTGCAATCTTATAAAATTATTATTGATTTAAAACATTTTTTGATACATACCTCTCTCTATATATTAATATATTTCCCTCTTTGTCTAATTGTTCTAGAAGGTTCAAAGTTAAAATCGATACGTGCCGATACTGCATCTGTAGAATATCGGGAAGGTAGGTTTCTATGGACTGGCTTTTATGATCCCCGAACTAAATTAGTTACCTAGAAAGCAATATACCGTCCTCGATTTCTATAAAAACTATATTAACTTTGGATTTTTTAATTTCTATAAACCATATTAACTTTCGATTTAAAAAGTTCTAGAAAGCAGATATTCACGTGATCACTGTGTCATTTTTTATAATGTTTGATTTACAGTCTTCTTGCATTAAATTGCAAAACTGCTGAATTTATTTTTGTTATTTAGGATGATTTATGTTAAATTTTAAAGTAAATAAATTGAATCTTTTTTAACAGATTACTTTATTGTTTTCAAATTGTATTTTCTTTATCTCAAATGGCTGATTTGACATCCTAGCTATATTAATATAAAAATATAAATCTGTTACAGTAATCAACTGTATATAATCGGACCTATTAAGATTCTGTTGGTATTATTCAAGTCACCCTATCGCAAAGCCTTCTGCAATCTTACCAAATTTTACAAAATTTTTTTTTTAATTTAAGCGTTTTTTAATACATGGCTCTCTCACTCTCTATCTATCTTTCTCTCTAAGTTATGCATGCTCCAGATGATTTACTGTCTCTAGCTATTAATAAATCACTCAGTTTGCTGTAATATTCTAGAAGGTTGTAAAAAATGATCGACACATATAACGTTTTGCAGTTTAAAAATTTAATGCATCACTAAAAATAACCTTGAAGTTGTTTACGAAAAGAAATATAGTAATATATATCTACCTCATTGTTTCAGAAAATTCAACATTATAGAAAAAGAGTTTTAACGCTAAATTAGATCATCTTCGATTTCTATAAAGACTATAAAGTAGCTTCAGTGAATGATTGAAAAAAATTTTTATTATTTATTATATTTTGTATTATTTAAACTTTTATTTTAAATCTTCAACGTATCTCTAGTCCTCGATCGCACGCTATTTCATACGAGAATAGAGCGACAAGGATTCCTGAGCATTTGATCTACCTTATGGATTACTATTGTTATGATTTTAGATACCTTTCTTGCTTAAGCCATTCGATTTGAAGTTCTCAAAAAATATCCTATAGATGAAAGCAGGTCGCAGCTTCCCATAGAGTGATAGAAAAGTGAAACAGGCACGTTCGAGCTCGCGTTCGGGGTCTCTGTTTACATTATTGGATGTAAACATTCCTAGCGATTAAGTTGCAGAGATCGTGCCAGATTCAAGTGGAGCTCATTTATGGCTTTTAGCACTTATTTAGTCTTCAAACAGTTTAAATATTAAAATAATTTTCATAAATGGCTCTTCTGTAAAGAATAAGTTTAATTCATTGTGTTGCGTTGTAAATTTACAAGATCTATTAATTAATTAAACAATTTTTAATTAAAAATTGAGAGTTTAACTTTTTTCTACGAGAGAATTTGTTCACGGAGTCAACTAACCCTTTTCTATGTTGTTTACAAAAGAACTGACAATTATTTAAACAATTTTAAATAAAAAATTAAGTGTTTGCCGTTTTTTCTACGATTTAATTTGTTTACGGAGTCGGCTAAGAAATACTATCCGATGACTCTGTCGTATGTTGCTTTGCAAATTTACAAGAACTATTAATTATTTAAATAATTTTAATAACAAGATTAAGAGTTTTTAAACCTTTTTCTACAAGTAAATTTGTTTGCGGAGTTAACTAAGAATGTCAATTTTTATTCTTTTGCTTTCTTTTATTCTTTTGTTTTTGCTTTGCAAACTTACAAACACTATTAATTATTTAAACAATGTTAGTTAAAGATTTAAAGTTTGGCCTTCATCCTACGAATCAATTTGTGTTTGAACTAAACTATTCTGCTTTGTAAATTTAAAATAACTATTAATTATTTAAACTATTTTAATTAAAAAATTAAGAGTTTGCCTTTTTTTCTACAAGTGAATTTGTTTATGAAGTCATCTAAGAATGTCTATCCGGTGACTCTTCTCTATATTGCTTTGCAAATTTACGAGAACTATTAATTATTTAAACAATTTTAATTTACAAATTAAAAGTTTGGTCTTTGTCCTTCGAATCAATTTGTTTTTAAAGTCAACTAAGAGTGTCTATCCGATGACTCTTTTCTAAGTTGCTTTGCAAATTCACAAAAACTATTAATTCTTTAAACAGTTTTAATAGTAAGATTAAGAGTTTTTGAACTTTTTTCTACAAGTAAATTTGTTTACGGCGTTAATTAAGAATGTCTATTTCTATTCTTTTCCTTTTTCTAATTTTTTTATTTTTGCTTTGTGAATCTTCAAAAACACTATTAATTATTTAAACAATTTTACTTAAAAATTTAAAGTTTGGCCTTTATCCAACGAATCAATTTGTTTTCGAAGTCAACTAAGAGCGTCTATCCAATGACTCTTTTCTAAGTTGCTTTGTAAATTTACAAGAACTATTAATTATTTACACAATTTTAATTTAAAAATTATGAGTTTGCTCTTTTTTCTACAAGTCAATTTGTTTGCGGAGTTAACTGACGATGTCTATTTTTTTCTTGTGCTTTTTTCATTCTTTTATTTTTGCTTTGCAAATTTACAAACACTATCAATTATTCAAACAATTTTCTTTAAAGAATGTAATATCTGGCCTTTATTCTACGAATCAGTTTGTTTTTGAAATAAACTAATAATGTCTATTCGGTGATTCTTTTCTATATTGCTTTTAAAATTTACAAGAACTATTAGTTATTTAAAAAATTAAGAGTTTGACGTTTATCCTATGAGTTAATTTGTTTTCGAAATCAACAAGGAATGCCCATTCAATGACACTTTTCTATGTTGCTTTATAAATGTACAAGAACTATTAATTATTGAAAGAATTTCAATTGAAAAATTAAGATTTTTCATTTCTTTCTACGAGTAGGCTTCACTTTTTACCACAATTATCTAAAAATATCTTTTCGATGATTTTTTTCTCTGATGCTTGGAAAATCTACAACTATTAATTATTTAAAAAATATTTATCAACATATTTATAGCTTGGCTATTTTTCAAGGGAGAGGCATGATTTGTTTATGGGATGAACTAAGAATGTCTTTCGATGATCCTTTTCCACGTTACTTTGTAAATTTATAATAATTATTATTCATCAAAACAATTTTCATACACATATTGAGAGTTGGGTATTATTCAAATTTGTTTACGAAGTTAACTAAGATTGTCTTTGTGATGCCTCTTTTTTAGGTTATTTGTTAAATTTACCAGAATTATTAATTATTACTTATTCAAAGAAGTTTCATAAAACGTTTAGAATTTGGCTATTTTCTAACGAATAGGGTCATTTGTTTTTACTAAGGTTTAGTAACAATGCACCTACATACGAGTTTGCTCGAAGGACTCTAATTCGCCTAAACATTTGGTCCGATGAGAGGAAAACTGCAGAAAACCACCTCCCGAGTTTAGTCGGGTTTTCAAAATGCGAGTAAACAACCCGGTCGTTCGTCGTATATGGCACCCATGCGAAGTCGCGTATAAATAGAAATTACTAAAGTAAAAATGATTATTGTGGTACTTTCTTGAACTTAATTTCTAACCCGTGTAGAAATAGCCCGGTTTGACCCGACCAGAAGAAGGTTTCTGGCCAGAATCTGACCGGGTCAAACCGTAATACTATTTTGTTAATTGCCGGGCCGGGATCTGACCGAGTTCCGACCGGGACCCAGTCGGGCCAAAAAAGATGGATAATAGAAGTATCATAACCTTAAAAACATCTAAAGAAATATCCACAAACGACTGCCGTAAGTGGGTCGTTTGTGAATATCTGACAGATGAAAGACCATTTTTTTGTACTTTAGGTGTTTATTTTTATCAATTATGAAAGAAAAATTAAACTAATTTTGAGTGTATGGTTTCCCACTTTTAGTTCTGCGGTTCCCAGACTTGCTGTGACTGCGAAATCGTTGACCAGCTTCTTTTTTATTTTCAAACATACAGTTTCCCAGTGAAATTATACTTTTTTTTTGGATAAGATTTTTTCTTATTTTTAACGTATCTATGTATTATCTTCAATAACCAAAAAACGTAGTGAGAAGAGAAATAACTTTTTCCGAACGAAGTTTTGAATTACGTTATCATGCTTGCACGTAATAACGATTCGGCGACTTCCGGAGTCTTTAATGCTTAAAACGCAGAAAACGTCAGTTGAAGCTAGGTTATCCGTTAAGAAATTTTTTAAATTTCACAAAATTCTATCCAATTTTCTGGAGCAAGCGGATTACTTATAAAGGTAAGTGAATTGTTTTGTTAATAAGTAAGCATTATTAATATTCTTCAACGTTAATGTTAAATCAATTTTCTAAACCGGTTTCATAGGTTAGGATGTCACGTGAAACCCCTGAAATTTATTTTATCTCTTGTAAAAAAAAAATATGCAAACTAAATTACGCTTAAGGTAAATTTGTTATGCAATTTAACTTTAATTTCTTACAATGCAATTTCTTACAGAAACTTAAGGATCATAACCTATATTTTAGTACTTACATTGAATCAATGTTTGTAGTTAATATATTTATTATTATAAATGCAGTTCTTAAATTGAAATTCCAACATCATTTTACAGGTGGAAATAAGTGCTGATAAAGATTTTTATCTCTGCCAGTTGGTAGAATATGTTCGTTGTGGTAAAAAGGCTCTAGTAATATGCGATCGAGGACCTCAGTCAAAAACCGATCGGATTCCGACCGTTTTACCCTATTTGTATCCGGGATCCGATCGGGTAACCCGGCCGAGAGCCGACTGGGTACACCCGGTCCGGATCCGACCAGCGCAGCGTGACGAAACCAAACAGAATCCGACCGGGCAGCCTGACCAGATTCCGGATACAAGCAGGGCAACCCTGCCGGAATCCGGCTCTAACCCGGGCATAATTTCTGCACGGGAAATAGAATAATTACAACGAAAGTAGTGGGTCGCGCGCGTATCGCGCGTAAGAGCTTCTAGTTTCTTTGAATTGCCACACTCTCATGTGCATGTGAAATAAACCATCTACGTCATCATCTTATCTCCCGAGCAGCGGCTCAGCTATCTAAGGGGATGGTGATTCACCACCCTGCAGTTGTCTGCTCAAACCTGTTTAAACTTGCAAAATACATTTTTTAGAAATGACCCTCAAAATAATCATATCACACACTCTACATCAAGGACACCGACTATTTCTCAGAATTATATTGACAATAACAAGCAATTACAACGATAAATTCATCGTAGAGGAAATATGATACCACTTACGTCATCATATCTTCTGGCGGCTCACTTATCAGGGGGGTGATGACTCATCACCTAGCTCTCTGAACCACCCTCACACGGATAACCGAATATCTCACACGGATATGCACTCACACATAGCGATCCAGACTCCGTCTTACCTTTTGCTATTCGTACGGAAAAAAGTTGAAACATGGCAACAGTGTAAATAAGGATTCCTGGAACTATGGTGACGTCATCAGAATAGAATTTTGTTTACCGAGAATTGTTATAATATCACGAGAGTAGTTGCAGATCTTTGAAATTTTCAAAGATGTACCATTGCAATAAGCATTTAATACATAAATTATATTATTTTGGCGTAAAAAACTTCTATTCCGGGAATAGCAGGTATTAAATAGCCTAATATTGCGATATCATATATCATATCATATCCTATTCCATATCTTTGGGGCTGAAATGTTCCATTCCCACAATATTTAGGTATTGATTTCGAATATTGATAGTGTGAAGCCGATACTTCATAACTGTGATTCGTAAGTCAGCACAAGGAGCGAAACCAATCTTATAGCCTTCTGTGCTCTAGCCGCAATTTGACTTTTCTTACGGATAAAAGTGAGCCAGAAGCGGGCTTACCTATCTACTAATGTGGATAAACCTTTATTCCAATTTGGCTGAAAAACTGTATTTTTTTAATATAACTTTTTCTTTGGAAAATTCATCATTTTCTTCAAAATTAATTTTTTTTTTAAATTTATCTTCATCATTTTTGGTTGAAAGTTTATCTTCCCTAGTTTCAAATGTTACTATTTCTTTATAAAAATAACCTTTCTTATTTGAAAATTTAACTATTTGTTTGAAAATTCATATGTTTTCTCGAACGTTTATATTTTTCATTCAGAAATTAATCTTCTTGGTGGAAAATTCCTCCTTTTGTTTTTAAAACTCATCTATTCTGGTAAATTTTCATCTTTTTCATTTGAAACATCATTAATTCGTATTTTTATAAAAAATCCAAAGTACGACTTTCACCTTGAAAATGCAGCAATTTGGTGCTAAATTTAACTGTTTATAGATGAAGTTTAATCTTTTTGTTTGAAAATTTTACTATTTACGTAAAAATTCGAATAATTTGCCAATTTTAGTAATTGATTAGAAATTCCAGTATTTTGTTGAAATAATATATTTTGAGTGAACATTCGTCTACTTGAACACAAACCACGTCCTTTTGGATTGAAAATTCCTATTTTTTTTTAAACATTTGAACTGTCTTTAAAAAAAAAAATTAATTTGGTAAAAATAGTAACCATTTTTGGTATAAATTTAGTCTTGTTTAGTTGCAGCTTCATCTTTTTAGGTTGACGAGTAGACAATTTGGTTAAAAATCCCTCTACTTTATTAAAAAGTTTTTTTTTCAAAAATCTTCGTAGCAGTAACGTATCATCATTTTCAAAAGATTCTATGTTATTACAGGATTAAATTGCTGTTCTCCAAATATTTATTGTTAAGAAAAATAAAAAATTGGTTAGGGATAAATCACCACCATGTTTCTCGTTTTTATCTCTTGCAAATTAAAAAAGAGATAACCCTACATTTTTAAAGGTGGAGAATATTTTTTGGAAATTATTTTTTAAAAATAGAGTTTGTCGGATCCAGGCAAAGTCAAGGAAAATTCAAATTTCTTACGTATGACCATCAATTTTTTAATGTTAATCAAGTTTGGTAGACTAAGGCCTCTTTTTAATTATTTTCAATTTCGACTGAATCACAAATTAAATCCGCTTATGAAAGCCATTCCCTCAGAACACTGATAAACTTTTCCTTCCGAGTTTAAGTTTCAATGTAAAAAAATCCATTTTTTCTGTGTTCAAAGCAAATAATAATCAACTGTGTCTTCTCATCATCCTTGAGAATGTCTAAGTTTATAATTTCATTAATTTTTTACTAAATATATTTTTTAAACTTTTAATTTGTTATTTTCCTCGAACCTAAGGTAAAACTTTGACGACAAGGCTAGGAACATGTAAAGTAAATATAAATTAATTAAATTTCTGAAAATAAAAAGCTTACAGCATTGTATGCTTCTGTTTATAAATTAAATCGATAGGAGTAATTTGTGATAACATTTTTTTATTTCAAATGGAAGTCCTCTCTTCGTGAAAAATCAATACCTGAATGAGTTCGCGTTCAAAATTATTGTAATCCCTGCTGAATAAATCATTGTGCATCGTGTGCCGGGTTGCATTTGTAACTAATAAGTGAATCTGAAGCATTGTGTTATTGACTGATTTGGTGAAGCAGGTGTCACAAATGACAACATCCTTCTATGTATTCTTCACGAATATCAATTTTTCCCAGTGTAAAATATATTACCCTATCCTCGTCCACTTCTCCCTCTCTTAACTTCCCCAAATAACAACCCCCTTCTTCTACTTCTTTAAACCACATTTTTTCTCAATTCCGAACCCCTCATTTCCCCTCTCGTCCTTCAATCCCTTATTTCTCCACCCCTAACTTCCCCTAGTTTTTCTCCTTCAATTTTACCCCACTTCTCTTCCTTTCTATATCCTAACTTTTCATACTTCCCCTCAACTTATTTCCACTCACTTCCTTCTTCTTCCTCACTTCTTCTGCCATCAATGCCCCTTATAGCCCCTTTTATATTTTCCCCACTTCTTCTGCCTACTATTACCCCATTTTCTCTCACTTCCTTTGCTTAATTTCTACTAATTTCCTACTTTTTCTACTTTGAACCTTCCTACTTCCCCTCCACTTATTTTCCTTAACAAACTTCCTCCTCCTCACTTCTGGTCCATTATCGCCCCACAGCCCTTTCTATATTTTCCCCACTTCTCCTACCTACACTTGCCCCATTTTCCCTTACTTCCTTTACTTTATTTCCGTTTATCTCCTACTTTTCCTACTTTGAATCTTCCTAATTCCGCTCCACTTATTTTCTCTACCTGCCTCCTTCCTGACTTTTTCTCCCATCATTCCCCTTACTCGCCGTCTCGCAATTTCTCATTTCTTCTCCTGTTCACATTTTCGCTACTTCTCCCATTTTTTCTATCTTGCACTATGGCCCACCCCCTTACTTCTTTTTACTTTCCATAGCTCTCCATCCATTATTTCCCCTTTCTTGCCCTACTGCCTCACCCTCCACTTTCCCTGTATTCTCTTTCTTGATTTCCCCTCAGTTCCATAACGTTCACTCTCCTCATTTGTCCTCACTTTCACATAAAGTTTATTAAATAATTTCGCTAGCCATTTAAATTTATTTTTAGTCTAAAAGTAAAGTAAACATATTGTAAAACTTTATTCGTTTTGAATTTCAAGCTGCTTATTCACAAATTTTAAATCGTCACCTACCTGATTTTGAATTTCGAATTAATTAAAAGCTATAATACTTATATATTTCTGCACAATTTCAAACTATTCATGACTTATAACACATCTATTGTGAATTTTCGATATTGAAGGGATATTACATTTATAAACGGGGAAAAATAGGGCAAAATTTAAATATAAATTTATACATGTAGAAAAGAAAGAGAAAGCTTTTTATAACACGTATTACATTTTTAATTTATGTTCAATGATTTTGTAATTGCTTCTGACAATTGGTTAGTTCTCTTGACAAAAGTCAGATATCAGAAAAAAATAGTTTTTATATAATTCTAAAAATCGAAATATTATAAATGATATCATTCCAAATAAACAAATAAATTTTTAATGCAAAATGTTAAAATTAACTTTAAAAAAACATTAATTTTCACTATGTATTTGCTGTTGGTGTTTTTAGCGCCGCTGCGTATCAATATTTGAAAAATAAATGCATTTCATAAATGACGGCTTATTTTTTCCGGGAAAAAATTCTATACAACTCTACTGTTTCCAATTTTAATAATGACAAAATAATCTTAAAATATAATTATTTCTTAAGAAAAATTTTTCTTAAAAAATAATTGTTTTAACGATTTAGTCATAGAAGAAGTCATAGAATCTATAAATAATTTACTTTTAAAATTGGAAACGGCAGAGTTACAGAGAATGTTTTCTCGGAAAAATAAGCCTTCATTAATTAAAATTTAGTCATTTTTCAAAAATCCATAAGAAGCGATGCTAAGAAAAAGTTAAAATGAAAAAAACATGGTTAAAATGAATATTTATTTTTGTAAATTTTAACATTTTTCATTAAAAATATTTGTTTTTATTTGGAATAACATCAGTTATAATATTTTTATTAGTTATAATATTAATTATAATATTAAATTAAATGCAGTCATAACTTTTCTTTCGTTTTTAACAGTTTATAATTCAATTTTCAGTTATCTTCAATCTTCTGCTGTTGATAATTCAATTATCATTTTTTTCAGTTTTAAACAGTTAAAATTCTTTTTTTTTCTTTTTTTTTACATTTGAATATGCAGTTTTCCCTTTTCTTTCAACTAACAAAAATCAAATTAAAAATTGTACTTTTAACATTTAAAAATTAAACTGTTGAAAATTGAAGAAAGATGATCACTGATTTCAGACTTTTGAAAAATAAATTGTTGCACGTTTCAATCCATAGAAAACTTCGACAAAAGTTGATTTTTTGGAAAAAAGGTTACCATTAGCAAATTAATACTCATTCAATATATTATTAGTAGGGATTACTAAGATTGAAGAGAAATACAACACATTTTTTTATTAGTTTAAAATTAAATCTTTTCTAAAAAGATTTACTCGCTTCGCACCTGGCTTGAGATGTTGTGTATTTCTGAAAAAAATTCTTTTTTCGATCTTTCTAATAGCTTAATAGACAAGCGCCTGGCCGGCAATTGGAAGTTGTAAAAAATATACCTAGGCTGATGGATGGTAACTGTCTCCAATAATAATACAGATTCCTTAAAATTTTTTGTTGGTGAGATTTAAAAATAAAATTTGAGAAAACATGTCCTGAATTTGAAACTTGAAATATTGATTTGTATTTGATTAGAAACTTACTAAATGGAGTTCGCTGTGAATTACATATTGAAATTTGCAAAGTAAATATGTAATTTATAGATAAGTCTCTTCAGTAAATTTCAAGCAAATGCAAGATGAAATTTCACAATTCAAACTCGAGGCTACTTTCCGGTCGAAATTTTCAGCATAATTAAAATACTCAATTCTCAATTTTAGCATATTTAAAGACGAAATGGTGAATTTTTCAGAAAAGGGGAAATGAACGTCATTATGGAAAATACTGTGATCCCTGTCATTAATATCAAGAAACCGCTTTTATATTGCGGACGAAACCTATTATTCGCAAATAACGATAGAATAATCAAATAAAACATTTTTTGAAGCTAATCTCATTTCCTAATAATAATTCACAATTTTGACAATATTGAGACGCAATTAGAGTAGAATATGATCGAACTCGAAACGTGATATACAAACCTAGTTCCATCGTTAAGTCGTCTCGTTCTTCCAAGTTGATCTGGTGAATCCGCTCCTCCTTGGTCTATTGTGTTCTATCGATAATCGATCCCCGCCCATTTAATCGAAGTACCTTGTATTTTCCTCCAGGTATATTACATACCTACCTACCTACCTACCCGTTTTCTGTTCATTGGCCGCCTTATCGCCAACTTGAGAGGCAGGTTCAAATTGTTTGCATTGTACGGATCTCCGATGATATTAGCTATTATATTAAATTCTGAAGAGACGCCAGGACGGAAATTCTTTGGAAGGAGAGTCGGGCAACCCCTCCCCTTTCCTTTTTTTACCCTTGTTCCCCTCTATATTGTAGGGTGGCACGGTTCCAGGGGGGGGTGCACTTCCTTCCGTTCTCAGCAATCTGTCTTGCGAATCTCCGCGAGACTGTGTTACGTCTTTGTCCATTGGTGGCTTACTGTCTTGAATCCAGAGAATTCCCTACTTTCGAATAGAATACAATGGAATAGAATAGGAATTCAAATTTCTTCTGAGTGACTCGTTAATTCATTTTGATGCTTTCTAAGTCAGGAATCAAGGAATTGTGGTCTTTTAGAGCGATATTAAGGAATAAGTTATGGTAAAAGTAGCAGAAGGACCGGGAAACTAAGAAAAAAAGCTCTCGCATAGTAGGAAAGAATCCTGAAAATGTGGCTAGAACCCTGAAATCAAATTTTATAGTATGCAAATAAAATGTGCACTAATGGTCAAAATTGTGCGTCAGTTTATGAAAATCAGATTATAAGCACCAGTTCAATTATCGTACTTTTTCACAATATTCGAGACAGGATTGGAGAAGATAGAGGAAACAAGATTCGACACGGAACTGGAGACATGATTAGATACGAGACTCGAGACAATATTTGAGAAGAGATGCAAGGCGAAATTTGACACAACTCTCGAGACGATATTGAAGACGAGAATCAAGATTCGAGATTGAAGACAATATTCGAGATTATAATATTCAAAATTATAATAATTAGGACCCTTTGGAAACAGATAGATAAATAGGCGTGTATGTAATTTCCGCATCATTTCAAAAAACCAGTCAAAGTAGACCATATGCGCCAACAAAAAAGGGGTTAAGTTATCAAATATTGTCTCGATTCTTATATTAAATCTCATCTTTAATCTTTTCTCGAATTTCATCTGGAGTCTTGCATTGAATGTTGTCTCGTCTATTTTCTCGAATTTCGTATTGGATCTCGTCTTGATTCTCGTATAATATTTCGTCAGGAGTCTGGTATTAAATATCGCTTTCAGTCCTGTCTCATATCTCGTCTCAAGTATTGTTTAGAATACCTTATCGAATCCCGTATAATTTTAAATTGAGTATTTTGTTGAATCTCGGCTTGAATCTTTTATTGAATGTTGTCTCGCATGAATCTCTTTTTGAATCTCGGTTCGAATCTCGCCCCGGGGCCTGTCTCAAATGTTGTATCGAGTCTTGTATTGAATCTTGTCTCCTATTTCGTATCGAGTATTGTCTCGAGTCTTATATTAAATATCGTCTCGAGTCTCGTACTGGATATCGCCTTGATTATTGTCTTGAATCCTGTCTCGAGTCTCAAATCTCGCCTCGTATCGAATTTTGTCTCGACTATTTTCATCAATTTCATATTGGATCTGGTCTCGATTCTCGTACGCGATATGGTCTTGATTCTCGCGATATTAATTTTTGCTTTAATAACTTTTATTTGTACACGGCTACCCTCTGAAGATGCAGAATAAAACATTGCGCAACATTAAAGATTTTTATACAAGTTTAGAAAAAACATATGAAATCTCGGTGCGTACCAATTTTCAAAGAAATACATGGTAAATGATTTCAACTCGAGAAGAGTCCAAATTTCAAGCCATTTCGAGCACCTCTAGCCCTTGGATGCGTGACCATCTACGATGTACGACTGGGTTGTGTTCTCGTATTTTGAAAACCCGGCCAAACTCGGAAGGTGGGTTTCTGCAGTTTTCCTCTCATCTGGCCAAATGTTTAGGCAACTGCGAGTAATTCGAATAAGTTCGTTTGTAGCCGCATTGTTATTAAATTATACTAAAATTCATACAGACTATTATAAAATTACTGTGGAAGAAATTAATAAAAAGAAATAATTACTGAAACTAATGAAAATGAAAGTTTTTACCATCATACAGTTTTAATTTATTTTTTAATTCTTATTGAATATATAGTGCATACATTTTCTTATAAAAACTAATTTGTTTAAAATGTTCAAATAGTTAAAAATCTAAAAAACAGTTAAGTTCTGAAGTTGTTTATGGAATTTATTTTGATAACAAATCATTAGTGTAAATTTGCAAAGTGTCATAGTAATAAGTGATTGGAAATACAATATTTGTTGATTCCGTAAACAAATTAAGCCTATTTTTCAAAAAATTCCCAAACTCTTAACTTTCTCATGAAAAGTAGTTTAAATAGTAAATCATGAAAATATGGTTATTATAATTAATCGAAAAGACGTTCCTATTCAAATTTGTAAAGAAGAAGCTGACCCTTTTCGTTAAAAAATAGAAGAATACTGAATTTTTTACGAAAATTCTTTAAATAATTAATAATTCTTGTAAATTTAACAAAAAACTTAGACAAGATTCATAGAAAAGATATTCTTAGTTAATTATGTTAAAAAATGTAGCCTACTCGTAGAAATAAAACCAAATTCTTAATTTTTTAATTGAAATTGTTTAAATAATTAATAGTTCTTGTAAATTTGAAAGGCAGCATAAAAAGGGTCATTGTATAGAAAGTCTTACTTGACTTCGTACAAAAATTAACTCGTAGAAAAAAGGTCCAACTCTTATTTTTAAATTGAAATTCTTTAAATAATTAATAGATTATGTAAATTTGCATAGCAAAATAGAAAAGAGTCATCGGATAGATATTCTCAGTTGACTTCGAAAACAAATTGACTCGTAGGATAAAGGCCAAACTTTGAATTTTTTAATTTAAATTGTTTAAGTAATTAATAGTTCTTGTAAATTAAACAAACAACATAAAAAAGAGTCATTGTATAGACATTCTTACTTGACTTCATAAAAAAATTAACTCGTAGAAAATAGGTTAAACTCTTATTTTCGAAATAAAATTCTTTAAATAAATAATAGTTCTTGTAAATTTACAAAGCAAAATAGAAATGTCATCGGATAGACTTTCTTAGTTAACTCCGTCAAAAACTTGATTCGTACTAAAACGGTTAAACTCTTAGTTTTTGAATTGAAATTCTTTAAATAAATAATAGTTTTTGTAAATTTACAAAGCAAAATAGAAAAGAGTCATCCGATAGCAATTCTTAGTTAACTCCATTAAAAAAGTGACTCGTATCAAAACGGTGAAACTTTTAGTTTTTAAATTGAAATTAGTTAAATGATTCTTGTAAACACACTCTTAATTTTTTAATTCAAATTGTTTCAATAATTATCAGTTCTTGTAAGTTTACAAAGTAACATAGATAAGAGTAATCGGATAGACATTCTTAGTCTTAATTTTTAATTTCAAATTGTTTAAACAATTATTATTTATTTTAAATCTACAAAGCAACATGATAAATTAAATGTATTCTTTAAAAAATAGCTATTTATGAAAATTGTTTAAATAATTACAGTGTTTGAAGATTAAATAAATGTGTAAAAAAACATATATCAGCTCCATTCGAATTCAGCACGATCGCTAGGAATGTTTACATCCATTATATAAACAGATCCCTCGAATGTGTCTTAATGCCTTAGATCTAGCTTTGAATGAAATTCAACTCAAAATTGTACAATTCAAGCTCCAGACTCGACTTGTATCCCTAGCATTTACTGCCGCCAAACGGAGCACATCAAGGCTAGAGCGCACTTCGGTGGAAATGCCTTGGTTTCATAGTGCACAGCTCTGTTCTTAACTTAAAAATGATTCTGATTCTGATCTCGATTCTGATCTCGATTCTAAAGAATAGGAGGCGCGTTTAAATCCAACCAATAGGTGAAGAGATAATGTGGCTTCAGACTTCGAAATTATATAATAATTTTGTATCAAGTATTTTGTCAAATTTTATCATAAATCTCGTTTTAAATGTTGTCTCGCATGTATCTCTTATGAATGTCGGTTCGAATCTCCTCTCGTGTCTTGTATTGAATCTTGTCTTTTATCTCCTCTTGAGTCAGATATTAAATATCATCTCGTGTCTCGTATTGGATATTGCCTTGATTATCATCTTGAATCCTGTCTCGAGTCTCGTTATCGAATCTTTCTCGATTCTCGTGAAAAAGTAAGACGGACGGACACACAAACGAAACTGTAAGACTTTCTTCCCACCGTATTGAAACTCTAAAAATAAGTTTTGTAAACAAAATTGATCTCGCACAGCTTGCTAATGTGTTTCCATTAAGGCCATTCAGCCTAATAGATCATAAATCCGTTCAAGACAAAATATCTCTCATCTCATTCCACAAATCCTCACAAGCGGAATTTCCATCTTTGATTGAACCGGCACCGCTTCACTGATTTCTCACTGAAAAGACAGCGTCTCGCTCACATGGCGTCTTTGCCATTCAAAGTCCATTGGTCGGGCGTCTTACCTCTCACCCCTTCTATTCCCGGTGAACCGCATTAGATCCAACAGACGGGCAGGCGTCTGTGAAATTCTCTCCTCTCTCGACATAAAGTAATGTCCCTCCTCTTCTCTTTTCAAGAAAGCATATATCTTAAGATATCATTCTCTCCTAAAATATGGCACTAAGCGTTCAGCGGAGAAATAGGGATGAACCAAGGGATGAGTTCCGGTTCTCGTTGTAAAATCGTGGGTCACAAGGCCTCGAGTTATAAATGACACCATGGTGCCATGACGCGCGAAAAAATCGTTTTTTCAAATCCGCGAGGCGTAATACGTTTTTAAGGGTTGTCGCGCAAGGTTCCCAAGGGAGGATTTGGAGCCATTCATAAATTGCGCTATCAATTCATAAGAAGGGGAGGGGGTAACGCCAAAAAATACGGTTGGAAACATTTAGAGGGTGTCAATAAAAGTAAAGAGTCATCCATAAGCTACGTTATCAATTGGGTGGGGGAGGAGGATAATTTAAAAAACAAACAAAATTTCTCTGTTTTCAAGAAACTTATAATTTTTTCACTTTTTGTCGTTTTTCATTCAAATGTGAACTAAATTAAGAGAACACAACAGGAAAAATCAATCCATTTCAGTCAAATTATTCTTTTAGGTTAAAAAATCATCTTTCGGATTGAACTCTCTTGTCAACATTTTTCTTTGTCAAGATTCATCATTTCAGTTGACGAATTATCTGCTTGACTGAAAATTTATCTAATTTGTTAAACATTCGTTTTTTTGTTGTTTGAGAATTGATTTTCTTAACTGGCAATGTAAGTATTTAATTTTGGCTTGAAAATTGATATTTTAAATTGAGAGTTGATCCTTTTTATATGAAAATTCATGTGTTTTGTTGAAAGTTCGACCTTTTGACTTTAAAATTCTAGAGTTTAGTGCAAAACAGATTTATTTTGTTGGCAGTTTTTTTTTTGGTACAACATTAGTCTTCTGCGGAACTACTTATATTTTTTATTTAAATGTGACTATTTGGTTTAAAATTAAAATATGTTTCCTAAAATGTAACTTTTTTTTAGAAAATGAACTTCTTTGTTAAGAAATATAATTTTGTTTTTAAATATTCAATCTTATTGTAGACACTGCATCCTTTTGTCTGTAAAATTCAACAATGTGGTTAAAAATTCATGTACATATTTTTTGATAATTATCGTGCTTTTTTGGTAGATTCAACTCTTGTAAAAAATTCACTACGGGTTAGAATATTCGGGTTAAAAATGAAATTTTTTGACAAAAATTCATAATTTTGGGTTGAAGTTTCCATTTTTTCAACAAAAATTCGTTTTTCAGTTTGAAAATTCGTCTGTTTTCGTACAAAATTCTTCTCTTTGGTTAAAAGTGCAACTGTTTATTCTAAGATTCTTGTATTTTTGTTAAAATTTTGTATTTTTTTGGTAGAAAGTTAATCTTCTTATGTGAAAAAAAATTTTTTTTTTAATTCAATTTTCTTATTAGAAAATTGAATTATTTGTTTATAAATAAAACTATATATGTTAAAATCGATCTATTTAATAGTAAATAAAATTTTTGTTTAGAAATTCATATTCCAGATGGAAAATTTCATTTCTTTTGTATCAAAATTCAACAATTTGTTCGAAAATTGTGCATTTTCTTAAAAAATCACTTTAGTTTGTATAAAATAAATCGCGTTGATAATAAATTCATTTTTTCCAAAAACTGAAATAGTTTGTTACAAAATATTTTTTTAAAAGATTTTATATGTTTTATTCAAAATTTAACTATTTTGTTGAAAATTCATCTTTTTGTGAATAAAATGATTTTTATTTGTTTAAAATTGACCTTCTTGGTTGAGAATTTAATAATTTTGTTAAAAATTCGATTTTTTCTGTTAGATATTAATTGGTATGTCTGAAAATTCAAATATTTGATTGACAATTCATTTAATTTGTTGAAAATTGGTCTTTTAGTAAAACATTGATCTTCGTGGTTAAATACTCCTCCTTGCATGTTAAGCATTCACTTATTTAGTTAAAAATTCAACTATTTGATTAAAAATGTAATCATTTTGTGAAAAAATAAACTATTTCCTTTAAGACATCTTATTTCGTTGAAAATGCAATGATTTTCTTAAATATGTTTCTTTAGGCTTAAAAATTAATCTTTTATGGTAGCAAATTTGGCATCTTTGGTCGAATGCATGTTTCTTACTGAAAATTTAGTATTTTGTTAAAAATTCAACTGTCTAGAAAAACTCCTCTGTTTAGGTTGAAAATTCTTTTCTTATCATAAAAAATCTGTTTTGGTTGAAAATGCAACTATTTTTTCGAAAATATAATATATTTCGTTTTGAAATATTAGTGATATTTTAATTGAAATATAGTTTCTACATGAATCTTATTTAAAATAATTTATTCCTCTATGCTACCCTGTTTTCGGAAGGAGGTGGGCAAAACTATGATCGTCAACGACAGTTGACGTGGGGTCAATACAGGCCAAAATTCGTAACATAGTTTATGAACGACCTCAAAGTGTTGTGGTTTAAATAGGAGAGGGGGGGGGCTAAAGCGTGGGAGTGTCGTCCTGAGGGATGCTCCATTACGTATGGGCGAAGAGCGGCGGCACATACAACCTTTATTGCGACCCCACCAAGGAAAATGCATCTCTCTGCTGCCACCTTTCCCCTTTATTCACCACCTCTATTCCCCTTGTTTCCCATCCACACTATCCTCGGTCCTCTCGAGCACCCCGAGAATTCCACGTACTGTAAATCAAACGCTAGGGGCCATTAGGGCGGTCATAACTCGCCGATATCTCGAGGACCGGCAGCTTATTATATCCTGCATATATAATTCCCCGAAGTGCCTTACCGTCGCCGTACCCCCGCCCCACCCATCGGTTCCTGCACTACTGGCCACATGCGGATATAAGCGGCGCCGTGCGCTATTGATATTAGATCGAATGGAAGCACCTCGCAAAATGGGCTTCCGTTTATAGTTCAGTTTAGGTATATACCATTTTTTTCTCTTACTCTCTTGACAGTCTAGTCTAGCCTAGATATAGCGCTGGTCAGCCTCCTGTAACATAAAAATATCTAAGTGTCCATCAGTGAAGTTTTTTTCGATAATTTTCTAACATTACCAAAAATTAACTATTAAAACCATAAACATTATTCTATTTTTCTTATCGTTTTAATAGTCTAGCTTGACCCAGATCTCGCACTTGTCAGCTTTCCATTGCATGCAAAATTCCTGTTGTGAATCAACTAAATTGTAATAAGCGCTTTCAAAAAATTTATACGGTATTTAGAATTACCCAACATAGAAAATTAAAAATAAAAAGATAAATTTTTTCCATATTGTTTCGACAGTCTATTCTAGCTCAGACATGGCCCTGGTAAGCCTAACATAACATACAAATATCTAAGTGTCAATCAGCCAATTTGTTTCCTTCTTGTCTTCATAATCTTGACTGGCATAGATCTGGTACTGATCAGCTTTTCATACATATAAATGTTTAATTGTTAATTACCGCTCATAAACTAATTTCATATTTTTTATCGTCTTGATAGTCTAGTGTGGCCCAGTTCTCGCACTGTTTAGCTTTCCAAACATGAAAATTTTTAAGTGTCAATCAACCAAGTTTTTTCGCATTTTTTTAAATTTATCACGGTGTATGAAATAGCTGAGAGTAAGAAACGAACACTATACAATTTTCTCCCCTTATATACTTTTTTCACCAATTTTCAATTTTCGATCCGGGGGCCATCACCCGAGTCAAAATTTTGACCCTACTTTGAAGTTGCAGCTCCTTAATAGAACCTGCTTTAGCGCTATTTAAACTTATCGTCACTGTTTTAAACTTTCGACTCGTAGAGAATGAAAGATTAGAGCCTACTTTCAGGCTGTAAGGCCTCACTGAAGCTACTTTGAATCTTTAAAGCCTTCATTTTTATAACTTAAAATCCTATTTTGACGCTGTTTAACCTCCCCTTTAATACTATCCCTACATTCAATCTTTTGAGCCTACGATGTTCGAACTTCATGAAAATAAAGTAAAAATTATTTTTTACTCAGGTAAATTGAACTCATTGGTCATCCTAATGACTGAATGTACACTTAATTAACAAAAATATTTAATTCAAGATTTAAACTAATTATCATTCATTATTTACATATAAATCAATACTCTTAACTGAAAATGCTGAAAATTTGTATGAGAATGATATCCATCATGGAAAATTACTAAAAATTGTCGATTAAGAACTAATTATAGACATTTTTATTAATAAAAACTGAGAGTTTGTGCATTAAATAGTCATGTAGGTGATTGAGAATCACAATAAATGGTAAGAATAAAATATTTTCTATTGCTAACAACAAATATTATGTATGAAATAAAAAATTTTAAGAATATATTTAAATATATATTAAATAATTATAATTAAATTCGCAGATTGTCATTAAATTTTTAT
This sequence comes from Belonocnema kinseyi, assembly GCF_010883055.1. Lineage (NCBI taxonomy): Eukaryota > Metazoa > Arthropoda > Insecta > Hymenoptera > Cynipidae > Belonocnema > Belonocnema kinseyi. Next base: position 75,895,715 of record NC_046661.1, on the reverse strand, counting down.
TACAGTATTATGGTTAATTTATTTGCAACATGATATTATGGAGAAAAATAATTTTTTTCCAAAGAACAGTACCACTTGTCCAATGGTTTGGTCATTTTTGTTACTAAAGAATAATAGTGGAGAGTTCCCGAAACATTTTTTTAGAGGAATATTACTATTTACGTGTCTACCACTTGATTAGGCGGAAACAGCATTTCTTTTTGTTAGAAAATGTTAACAACCAAACGTATGAAAAATAATTGACTACTCATCTCGAATTTTGAGACGATGAGACAATGGTGTATACAACCAGTACTGTTATTGTTAATATAAACGCATTTCCTTATTGTAAATCGATTTTGTTGATATGCTGTTGGTGTTCTTTCATCTAAGTTGTTTCTATATTGTATAGTGGTTATTTTCTAGTGGAGATGACTTACTTCAGACATAAAAAATTTAAAGAATAGACATTGGATCCTTTATTGAAGATAAAACTTTCAACGTTGCGAGAGTATAACACTCTTCTCATCAGGAATAAAAATTCAATCAGGTCGGGTTAAATTGTAAAATTAAAAGAACCATCCTCTCAGATTCTAATTCTCAATTAATTAGTCTGTTAAAAAAAATAATAAAATTTGTTTGTAATAAAAATATTGTGAAATTTAATGACATAGTTATTAAAAATTAAACGACATGAGAAGAAAAAAAAGAAAATGTGACATTTTGTTACAAATAAGTTTATAAAATATAATTCAATTGTTTTGTTACCTGGATGTCATTTTTGATGTTTGACAAAAAAGTTTTGTTATAAAATTTTGGGTTAGGATTAATGTTTCCTCAAAATTATGAAGAATGTTCAATTGTATATCAGTAAAATCATTTTAAAAACTAAGGAGCAGACATTTGCATTCTGCTGCATTTTAACGTTTGGTATTGAAAACGAGAAAATAGAGAGAGATGGTGTACAAAGGATGAGATATTAGTGGTGTAAACATCATTTCGAAGTATAAGGTTCAATAGGAAAAAATAAGGAAGTTGAATATAATTGATAATTTCACCTAATTGATTATTTAACTAGTAAGAATAGGAGTATGAAAAAATTGGAAATCAAATTAAAGAATCTAAGATTATGTTATATAAAGAATTATAATGTTTGAGATCAGTTACTACATTCAGGCATTAATCACCTCCATTCTTAATAAAGAACATTTCAGCTACAAATCTTTCAAATTTATTAGGCTCATGGTGTAGAACTTGAAAATTTATCCAGTCTATTTCATGACCAGTCTGAACTTGGTGTTTTGCTATCACTTTATGGTTTTTTGGACTCAATTTAAAATTGCCATGCTGTTCTGTAATCTTTGTGTACAGTAATCTTTCAGTTCGACCTATATAGCACTTTGCACATTCTAAACATTAAATTTTATAAACTACGTTTGTCAAATTAAAAGTACAGACCGTCACCTTTGGTGAAATACCGGCACAGAAGTTCCGCCAACGGTTGGCGTGATACTGGTAATCTACTGGCGTAGTACTGATACATATTACTGGTAACATACTGACGTAAGAGTTCAACTAATGGTTGGCATTATACTGGTTTACAACTGGCCTCGTACTGATCTTTGTTACAGCTGTAATATCAGCAAGGGTGTTTCGCCAACAGTGGGCCTGATACGGATATACTACTTTAGCTGTACTGATACGTATTACTGGTAAAATACTGAATCAAGAGTTCAACGAACAACTAGCATCATACTGGCTCACAACTGGTCCAGTACAAACCGTCGCCACTGGTGCAATACCGGCACAGGAGTTCCGCCAACGGTTGGCGTGATATTAGGTCGACTACTGGCGCAGTACTGATACGGTTTATTAGTAAAATACGTTTATAAAAGTTTAAACAACAGTTGGCATTATACTGGCGTACCACTGGCTGAGGAGTAATATGCGTTACTAGTAAAATACTGGCACCGGCGTTTCCGTATCGATTGAAGTAGCAGTGGCCGCACATCAAATTCAAGTCCTGTTTGATAAACGACATAAGAGTTCAGCCAATGATTGTCGTGATACTCAGTCTATTACTGGCACAGTACTGGTACCTATTACTGATCAAATACTGAGAGAAGCGTTCAACCAACGGTTGGTGTCATACAGATGTTTTACTGCCTTAGGAATAATATTTATTACTAGTGAAATATACTGACTTAAGAGTTTAACCAACGATTGGCATCATACTGGTTTTCAACTGGCCCAGTACTGACCATTACCACTGGTTTAATGCAGGCACAGGAGTTTCGCCAATGGTTAGCGTGATACGGGATCTACTACTGGCTCAGTACTGATACGTATAACCGGTCAAATACTGACACAAGCGTTGAAACAACGGTTGGCGTCATACTGGTGTACTACTGGTTTAAGATTAAAATGCGTGATACTGGGTCTATTACTGGCGCAAGAGTTCAGCCAACGACCGGCATTATACTGGTGTACTACTGGCTTAGGAGTGGTATACATTTCTGGTGAAATACTGGTACGGACGTTTCGCCAGCGATTGGCGTATTCTTTTTGTAATTGTCACTAATTGTATTTAAAATTAGAATTCAAACAGTGTTTCTTTTTTAATGAAAAATTGTATTTTTTATGTGAATTTTTAAAACAGAACAGTTACTCATGTTCCCAGGTGGAAATGTCGGTAGTGTGCCGGATTTCACCACCGGCGCAGTACTGGCCCAGTACTGCCCACCAGCACATGCAGCCGGTGGTTCGCCCAGTATGGCAGAACGTTGGCTGCACAACCGGGGCGGTACTATGCCAGTAGTACAAAAATAGTCTTAAAAAAAACACGTCTATAAATGTTGTCAGGGTGTTTTGAAATGTCGAGAAATTGACTATACAATTAAAGTGAAAACATTTTTTTTCTATCACTTTTTTTAAGAAAAATGTTCTAAGTTCCATCTTCATGAAGAATTTTAAACGTTCAGAGAAAATTACATTGGATGTATGTCTTACTCATTGTAGAATAGTTTAAAACACCTAAAAAGCAAAACGTTATACGAAAGCTTAAAGAAAATTGTTATTAAAAAAATTGTTGCGCAACGTGGTAAAATTTCTAAGTTCCGTCGATAAAAATTTTAAATGCTCATTAAATGTTATTATCAGAACTTTTAAAATGGTCTGAAACGCGAAAAAATAAAATATTACACGAAGAAAAGATGTAGTCGATTTAAATAATTTATTTACACATTATCTTATTTATATTTCCGCGAACAGTTAGTTTATTTTATATCTATTTGATGTCGTATGATGATAAAGAGATTAACGAGAAAAAAGAGTTGAAAAATTGTTGTTTCAACTTTTCTGAACTGTAGCTTATGAGAATGGTTTTTTCATAGAGTTTCAACTTATCGGATTAGCGCAGTGGTTAGCACTCCCGACAGCTAGGCGATAGATTTTTATATATAGATGTAGGTTCGAAACTCCGTAGCGTTAGAAATATTATTTGTAATTTAATGTGTAAAAGTGTAATATATGTATTCATTCTGAGCAGTGCCATTAACATGTATTGACAAAACACTCGCTGTCAATTATTATTTATTGTTTAAATACCTTTCTTGTTATATCTTTAGATTATAGAAATAGTGGATGTTAAAATCAAAGAAATAGTTTGAAAATTAAATTTTTGTAATTATAAATAATATTCGGACGATATACAGTCGTATGATGATGAATGGATGGTCTTTAAAACAATTAAATAATTTTTTATCATTTTTAAAGTTAACTCCAGAATTTTCGTACGCCAGCGGTTTACCAGTACTGCGTCAGTACCGACAGGCCAGTACCGCCAAGCATTACAAGCAAGTACTGTCAACCAGCCAGTACTGGAACTCCGACAGGCGGTACTAGGCCAGTACTGGGCCGGTGGTGTATTTCTACCTGGGATACCTTTGTTATCACTTGGAGTCTGACTAGTACCTGCCCAGTGCTAATCTGCAGTAGTGGCCCAGTGGTGAACTTCAGTGCTAGCCCAGTACTACAGGTCAGTACCTCGCCGAGTTCGCTGTATTGGTTGAGCCAGTACTGAACCAATACTAACAGAGGGTACCACACTAGTACCAAATGTAAGTACTAGCCCAGTACTGGCTAAATACTGCAAGTCAGTACAAAACATTGTTATCAATAGGGGTTTTACCGGTATAAAGCCAGTAGTCCTGCTAGTATTCTTAAAGTAACACGCCAGTACCGAACTCCGGCCGGCGGTACTGGTGTGGTACTGTGCCGGTGGTAAATTTTCCAACGGGTAATTAATTCTCCAATTTTTAAAATGGCAAAAGCTTTTCAATAACTTATTTAAAGAACCCTTAATAACTCCAAAAACACAAGTAAAGAATTCTTTTTAATTCAAAAACATAATCACTAAACGAACTGTACCTCTAGATTACATTATGGTTTCACTAGATTTCACCTATTTTGGCAGAATTAGTCATGCAAGACATAGAAAATACTGTTATGAATAATTTAGATTTCAATCTACACACATTTTTTAGATATGTCGATGACATTTTCATGATTTTACCAAAAAATAAATTAAAGTACGTGTTATCAAAGTTTAACTCTTATCATTCAAGACTGAAATTTCCTTATGAAATGGAAACTGATAATTTTTACCTTTTTAAAACGTTAAAGTTATAAAAACTATTGATGGAACTATCATTACTGATTGGTATAAGAAGGGCACTTATTCAGGTAGATATATAAATTTTCTTTCTAACCATCCAATTCAACATAAAATAGCTATTGTTAAAAATTTAGTTGAAACTATGTATAAATTATTACATGAGTCTGTTCACAAAACTAATATTGATTTCATTGAAAATATTTTGTTTTTAAATAATTGTCCTAAGGAATTTGTTCAAGTACATATTAAAGACAAATTAAAAACATTTCAAGAGTACGATACATCACACTTAAATTTAGAAGCAGTAAATTATTTTGATGTCAAATTTGTCGTGCCTATTCCTTTCTATGGTAGTTTATCGTTTGAAATAAGAAGAATTCTAAAAGATTTTGATATTAAAACAGTTTTTAGAGTTGATTCCAAATTCAACAGTTTCATAAAATTAGGTAAAGATGTTTTGGACATTTGTAATATGACAAACGTAGTTTATAAAATTGAATGTTTAGAATGTGAAAAGTGTTATATAGGTTAAATTGAAAGATAACTGTACACTAGGATTAAGGAACACCATGACAATTTTAAACAGAGTCCAAAAAATCATAATTGGAGGTGATAAATACCTGAAAGTAGTAACTGATCTCAAACATTATATTTCTTTATATAACATAATCTTAAATTCTTTAATTTGATTTCCAATTTTTTCATACTCCTATTCTTACTAGTTAAATAATCAATTAGATGAAATTATCAATTATATTTAACTTCCATATTTTTTCCTATTGAACCTTATACTTCGAAATGATGGTTAAACTACTGATATATTATCCTTTGTACACCATCTCTCTCTCTATTTTCTCGTTTTCAATACCAAACGTTAAAATGGAGCAGAACGAAAATATCTGCTCCTTAATTTTTAAAATGATTTTACCGATATACAATTGAACATTCTTCACAATTTTCACGAAACATTGATCCTAACCGAAAATTTTATAACAAAATTTTTTAACAAACATCAAAAATGACATCCAGGTAACAAAACAATTGAATTATATTTTCTATAAATTATTAACACAGAATAAAATTTAAATATGTAGGCATCAAGTTCTTTTAAAGCGTATAACGTAGAATACTTCTAAAAAACAGAACCAATCTATATTGAACACTTCAAAAATCGTTCCAAATATTTAACGACAGAGAAAGTAAAAAAAAAGTAATTATTCAATTAATTGTTTTGGATTTGAAAAGGTTTTGCACCTTGAATTATTGAACAAGTGCTAATGATTTTTATCGAAGCCATCCGAACTCGTTCCGTTAGCTGAATCGGTTAGGGCTTTGATACCACAAGTCCTACAGAAGTAGATTGCAGTTTAAAAGAGGCTCTAATTTATGCTAAATACAGACCCTACTTTGACGCTTAACGTGGAAAAACGGCCGATTTCGGACACTTTTAACGTCAAAGTAGGGTCTAAATTACATTGAAATCGCTGCTTATTTAGAACCTACTTTACAGCTTCCAGCCCCTACTAATATAGGAGTTACGGCTTTATGGTAGGGCCTAAATTTCGACTCGGGTATCCTCAGAGGACTAAACGGTGTTTTTTCCACACAGGTTTGGTTAAAAATTTAATTTAATTTGATAAAAATTCGTTTTATTATTTAAACATCTTTTTTTTAATATAATTTGTTTGGTTAAAAATTAATTTTTTAACTGAAAATTAAACTAGTCGATTATGGGTTGAAAATTTATCGTTTGTATTGGAAAATTAATAATTTTTGTGAAAAATTATGTGATTTTCGTAAATTTGTCTTTATTTTTAGAGATTTGGTTCAAAATGCAACTGTTTGGTTGAAAATAATTCTTTTTTTCTAGAAATTCGACTGCTTGGTTGAAAGATGAACTTTTTTGTTCAAAATTAGATTTTTTGTTTAAAGTTCATTGTTTTAGTAAACCATTCAACTATTTTGTTAAAATTTATTTATGTTTTCGAAAATATGTTGATTATATTAACAATTATAATAATTATTTGATTAATTTATTATTACTTATAAAATTTAAACTATTTACAAATGATTAATTTCTAATTTTTCCTATAGTCGCTTTCATAAACATATCTTCTGGGTGTAAATTTCATCATATGTACTGAAAATTGATAGTCTTAACATTGTAATTTAAATAATTGTTGAACAATTAATATTTTAAGCGAAAAATATTTGTTAAATTTGTATTTATAAACAATTACAGAAACATACATGAAACAGAAATACTTGAATACGGGCGCAAGTACACATCTCAGCACACACAGATTTTTATCGAAAAGGGTAACAAATTGTCACATTTGAGAGGTCCTAACACAAGACCTATCGGGGATAGATTATTATTTCGTGCATAGGATTACTTTAAATTATCTCTACTTTAATTAATGTTCAGAATATTTTTCGTAAAACTATTAGATATTAAAATACAAATACAACACCCAGAATTTAATTTTCTAGAAACTTAAAACAATCTAATTACTTGTAAGGGTCATAACTTAACACCTATTTAAGATAGAAGGTTCTCTTTTCTTTTGATTTTCTCATCATTTTGTCTTGTTTAAATTTGCTTATATTGAGTTTGTTATAAAATGCAATCACAAGAGTCAATTCACACAGAAACGATTTTTGAAACTTTCTTGAAAAATATTTCCGCAACGCGTAGTAGTCATTTCTATTAAATTCTGCACGCAAAAAATAAAAAAATGAAACAAAAATAACATATGCCTGGACTATTATCGGTTCTGGGGCGCGGCGTCGAGAGGCCTTTCAAGAATTTCGATCAGTGACGTATATGGGAGAAGGTGGGATTAGTTTCGATGCCAGCAAGGTCAATGAGTGATAGATTCAATTGCCGAGAGTAAGGTCAAGGGAAAATTACGATATACAAGGGGGGGGGGGAATGCGGACTTCAATTGGATTTTTTGTGAGATAAACGAATCCGAAACTTTTGAATCGATATTTGGAATAGTTTTCAAGATTTCGATTTGGTTATACTTCTGAAAAGGTTTCAAAAAAATAAAATTATTATAATCCATAAGCTATAAATTTTATAAATTTATGCATTAATAATTTTTTGTGATTTTTTATCAATTATTCATTATGAATTTGTTGCACGCGCAAGAACGGTGCCTTTATAACTCTAAATTTTTATTTAAAAACATTGAAAATATATATAATTTGAAAATCGAATAATATTGAACAAATTTGTAAAAATTATCATTTCAACATTTTTGGAACAACCATTAATAATCAGTAATTTTGAACTGAAATTGTTTCCAGTTTGAAAAAAAATTTAATTAAAGATACTGAATTGAAAACATTGCAAATCAAAAAATTTCATATGAGCTAAAATTTTGAAGAAGGACAATATTTCGAGAGGAATGAAAGTAAATTAAACGTGTACTATTTTTAATTAACAGCGTTTAAAATTGAATAATTTTTCATTATTTTTTTTTCATCTAGACACTCTCAAATGGAAACGTTTTAGACAGTGAATTTAAAAATTAGAAAGATTCATTAGAATCGATTAGGATTTTAAAAGGTGAAACTGAAAACTAAATATAAAAAGTAATTTTGTTTATCATACTTTAAGAAATTTAATTTCAATAGCAAAATTAAAACCGATGAAAGGGAAAAATTAAAAAATCAATTAGCGTACAAAATAAAAATTCGGAATCCTAAAACATTACCTGTTAAAAATAAAAAAATTATTGAATTAGTGTTGTATCAATTTTAAATAATTAATCTTTTATTTATAATTGTTATTTATTCTTATAATTATCCAATAAAATATTTTTCAATTTCAAATAATTTTTTAATGCTCAACTAAAAATCGGACAATTAAAAGATATTGAATTAAATATAAAAAATTATTTTTAAAATGCAAGAACAGATTGCTAGATATGATTTTAATTTTTGAGGTTACACCATTTTAAGCATCTCAAATCGAATTTTTTTTCAAGTTCAGTTTAAAATGTTCAATATTTTAGAATATTTTCGAGCACAAAATAATTCAATTTCCAATGCAAAGTTCTACTTGAATCATCTTCTTTTTTAAAGGATGGAATTTGAGAAATTATTGTCTTCATTTTACATTATTTGGAAGATGTAAACCTCAAATTATTAAATTCAAAGTTGACTAAAATTGAAAAAATTGACTACTAATGCTTATTAATATGAACATTTTTAATTGTGAAATATTTAATATTGAAATTTTCCTGACATATTTAATGTTTAAATTGGAAACTACAACATTATGAACTTTGAAATTGGAAAAATCCAAAAATTAGAAAATATTCCAAATATCAAGTGACATTAAAAGTGATTAGATAGTGACTTATGTAAAAAAAATTTCTGTGATTCTCACCGTTCGAAATTAAAGAATTAAAAATATTTTTAACATTTAATCTTTAATTATTCTAAAAGCTTTGAAATTATATATTTTGAAATTGAAAAATTTCAAAATTAACTTATTCAAACAGGAAGCGTTCAAATTTAAACAATTATAAACTTAGTTAAAAAATTGTTAAATATGGATCGGAAAATAAAATCGTTAAAAAAGAATCATCTTTAAAATTTCGTATTCTGAAGTGCTAAATTATTAGGTCAACGTTTATCAAGATTACAAAAAACATGTATTTTTCTAAAACAATTCTTAATATCTGAGCTTCTATTGGTGTGGACGTTTTCTTTATAATATACACAAATTGTTAATCCCGATTCTTTGAGAATTTTTTACAAGAAAAGCGAATCTAATATTTTCAAATTGATATTTTAATAGATTGACAAAACATCAATTTTGTATACTAAAATGATTGAATTTTGGTTTTAATTTACTGTCATGAACAACATGTGGCTGATCGCGCAGTTAGTGACAGGGACTAGTGATAATTTTGTCTCCCCTAAGGGATTGATGATAATTTGGTCACACCCCTTTTCCCTTTCCAATTAGCCCAATCATGGATTGGTAATGTAATATTGTCACAACTCACAATATCGATTCAAAAATTTCAGATTTTCCGACAAAAAAATTCTGTCGGAAATCCCATTAAACATGTGTCGCCCCCGAGGATATATCACTGGAAAAAATGACTACAAAAGAATCTGAACAAAATCCTGCAAACAGTATTTGGTGAATTGAAAGACCTTAATCAGTCACTCGACAATAGACTGCAAATTTTATCCTAGATATTAACATTTTTCTTTTAACAAAGCGTCAAACTTAAAAAACCAATCTGGTTATTTGAAAAAATATTTACAAAAGCACACGCATGGGAATTTTGAATTTCAGAAGTACAGAGAAAATCGATTCATTGCTAATACGCAACTGCTTTTTTATTTTGCTCGTACAGATGGTGAAATATTAATAAAAATTGAAAACAGTAAAATTTGTTTGCAGATCAGCAAGGATTAAGAATCTTCATAAAAATAAAGAGCTCTATGGCCTAAAAAAGTATACAAATAATTGAAAGACTTCATGAAAAAAGGGTAAAACTCGAAGAGAGAACGTCTGAATCATATTCGATTTATAATTCTTTGTTTGACAAATTTTTTGTTTAAAAAGGTCAAACTTAGGTTTGTTTATTAAAAAATAATTGTCCATTATTTCTACAAATCTGAAATAATCTGTATAAAAACTAAGTTCAGAATGAAAAATTATCGATTGATAATGATTTTGGGAAGAAGTGATGTCAAAATTATATAGCAATTTTTTAAATTAATAATTATATGTTAAGATTATTTAGTTATTTTTGAAATTGGAAACAGTAGAGTTGTAGAGAATGTTTGCCCGAAAAAAATAAGCCGTCATTTGTTAAAACACAATCTTTTTTTTTAATTGGTGAGAAGCGACGGTAAAAAAAATCAATTGCAAAAAACATGGTTAAAATTAATATTTTTTTGTAAATTTTTAAATTTTTCATAAAAAATAATTTTTCTATTCGAACTAATATCACTTATAATATGTTGATTCTAAGGATCATAGAAAAACTATTTTTTTCAGATATCTGACTTTTGCCGCAACAACTACCTTGAGAAAAATAGAATTTAAAAAATATAGAATATACTGGAAAGATCTATAAAAAAATTCAGAAAAATAAGAACATCTATCTCAAAGATGTCCATTTAAATATAAATTTATCTTTCGTCCGGGTATTTTTTATTCTTAATGTTAATAAAAAAAAAACTCATATCGTTTAAGTAAACGGAGCTTATAGAGTAATGGGAATGAAGTGGGCGGAGTTATACTAAAGGACTTTCAAGTAGGCAGAACTAGGCGAGTAGGAATAGGAGAGCAAGAAAATTATATGTATACTTATCTTTTTTAAACTATTTATAAATATTTTTAAAACTTGTCAAGCTTAAAGATGGGTGTGAAACAGGAGGAGCTACATCAGTAGTAGGAGGATTAGGTAGGTCTAAATCAGTGTTGAGAGAAAAGAAGCTGAAATACATTACTAGCGTTCACTAAATGAGTAGGAATCAATCAAACGAGACACAGTAGTCGTGGGAGTATCAAAGACTTCACTGTTTCATTTTTTATAGCTTGTTTTGATATAGAAGAAAAGTTAGACTCAGCTTTTTTTCAATTGCATTAGCAATGATTATTAAGGAGGCGTGGTTATATAAGAGGCAGTACTGATGGGGCTAGAATAGACCTTACT
>NC_046661.1:75860749-75884263 GCF_010883055.1 Belonocnema kinseyi | reverse complement strand
ACGCGTTATTTCAAAAGTGTAGTGACTCGAGCGGAGTATTTCAAATTTCAGAGTTAGGAGGAGTGTCTAAATTAAGTATGTAGTGGGATAATCTAGAAAAGGCAACTTGATTTTTAGGTTATTAGTTGGTGGGGAAAACAAGCTTCTGCGGATGAAGACGGCTAAGGATACCATTTTGGCGACCAAGTGGGTGAGGCTACATTAGTATTGAGGATAAAGATGCGTAGTTAAATCCAGCGGTGGGAAAGAGAAACTTCCAAGGGAAATAGAACGGAGCTACTTATCTGTAAGGTCATGTGGATGAAACTACTGCAATATATAGAAGTGATTTGTACGAATTAAGTAGGCGGAACAAAGTAACTGGTAGAAACAATAGGCGGGGCTATCAACCTCTGAATTGGAGTAAGTGAAATAAGTAGGTGGCGCAAAGTAACTGGTGAAGAAATTAAAGGTGTTAGTGGATAAGTGGTTGAAATTACTTTAATGAGTAGGGATGATTAGAGAAAACAAATTAGAGTAAAAAAGGGACTCAAATATCAATAGGCAGGGCTCCCAGTTTGTAAGGTCTAACTGGAGGAACAAGTAGGTGGTACAAAGTAATTCGTGATGAAAAAAAGAGCGGGCTCTCAGCTTCTGAGATCAAGTGGGTTGAACGACTGCATTGAGTAGAAGTTATTAGACGAAACAAGAAGGCAATGTCAAGTGACGGGAAGTAAGAGAGGTGAGGCTAACAGTGTTTGAAGTCAAATGGATGGAACCACTGCACTGACTATGAGTAATTTGGACGGAACCAGTAGGCGGTGAAAAGTGACTGGCACAAAAAAAGGCGGGGCACGAATGTTTTCGAAAAAGTGGGCGGAACAAGTAGGCGGGTTGAAGTCACTGATGGAAACAGAAGGCGGGGCATAAGTGGGCGAGTGTCTGAAATTGGTTCCTATAAAATGCAGACTGAAGTTGGAATGGGAACTAAGAAAATGTCCACGTCCCTGAGAAGTTCCGTATCCGTTCTGTGGCACGCGTAAGCTAGTAGAATAGTCGCATTGAGGCGGACATAGAATGCGCTTTGTAATCTGCGTGTGGGTATTTGCTTGCCGGCGGAATGCCTCCGGCTTCGTGTACACGAACAGTAAGTTGGAGAATACCGGGTTCACACACATATTACTAATCCTCGAGCGGGATTCGCTATTATGCAACAGTCCGTTCAAAAATAGAGTCGAAAGCACGACGAGCGACGAGGACGAGAGTGAACTTCTCGGAATCCGATGATAATGGCAGAAAGAACCAACACGTGCTCCGGTCGTCTCCACATCGCCTAAAAAACTACATCTGCAAAAAATATCGGGTTCGGAATTTCCGGATTCCGAAATACTAAGTAATTCCATGCATTCTCTATTTGAAATGGAAAAAATTACTGGTTTCTATTTGGGCCCAATTAGTTCTCTAAATTTTGAGTGAGTTGAGTGAAAAAAATCAAATATGAATAAAGGCGATAAACAAATTATAGCGTCCTGATGAGTCCAGGGTGGGTACTAACCGGGTAAACCCGAAAATAGCCGGAAGTGTGAGGAGGGGAATTTAGAAGAGGGGAAATAGAGGAAGTTAGGGGATAAAAAGTAGAGCAGTAAGGAAAATAAGGAGATGGATAGTGGGAAAGGGAAGGTGAGTTTGGGTGGAAAAGTAGGGACGAAAGAGGTAACAGGGAAAGTAAGGACAGGGAAAATAAAGAAACGATAAGTAAGGAAAGGAAAGCGAGAGGGGTAATAAGGGGAAGTAGGGGAAATGATTCGAAATCAGGTTGAGTAGAAAGGAGGAAGTGAGAGCTGGTGACTGGGAGAGGGAATTAGGTGAAGAAGAATGTTAGCTTGAAAAGCAAAGAAAATGGGAGGTAGAGGTTGGAGAAGTTGGGGAAGGGGGTTTAAGTGAAGGTGAGTGGAGGGGAAGTAGGGCATTGCAGGGGAAGTAGGGGTGCAATTTTTTTGGAGAGAATGTTTGAGCGACTTAGTTGACGTCTTAATGGGCAAAGAAACACTTTTTAGTTGCCGCGTGGCACCCACTTTTAATAATTTTTTGGTAATCCTAGTAACAAGACTCATATTTTATCACAACTCTTTCTAAAAAAATGTTGCAATAATTGTTCCTTAATTAGTAAAGAGTTATTGCAAAAAGCTACTATAAACAAAATTTATTTTATAATGAATTTTCCATTACGTATTCAATTAAATCTTATCATATTTTTTCGAATCTCTTCACATATATTTACGTTCCTACGAAATCCTTCAAGATTCTAGAAAATTTCTTAAAATACTTCATTCAGATCCTTTAAAATTTCTTCAAATTAGTGAAGTCCTTGAAAATCTCATAAAATATACTAAAACCCTTTTAAATCCTTTGGAATATTTTTCAATATCCTAAAACCTTATATGTTCTATCTGAAATCCTTTTGAATCTTCTGAAATTCTTCTAAAGTGCATGTATCTTTTTAATCCAATTAAAATCATTAAAGTCCTGGGAAATTTGTTAAATATATATATATTTTTTTTTTTCATTTCTTGAAAATTTCTTCCGAACTTTTTCAAAAACCTGAATAATTTCAAATCTTTTTGATTCCCTTGACATAGATTAAAATCTAAACATTTTTTATTAATCCTTGACACGTGGTTAAACTTTTCAATCTCGTAATATTTTCTCGCGATTACCTTTTTTTTATATCGATAATTTTACCTTAAACAATATGATTATCTTGGGAAGAATTTTTGATACCTGATCCTTTTTGTTTACAACTAATGGTATGAACAAAACACTCAATTAAGAAAATAATTTTGTTCTTTATTTTTATATTAATCTATGGAACAAAGTAAAACTCCCTAATCTTCTTATATTTTCTTGTGCGGCAAGCCATTATTTATTCACAGTCTTATAAACTCAATATTTTTCAAAAATTTACGTTCTCCTACAATCTACAATACAATAAGGGTCAGGTTTTGAAAATGCCACCCAAGATAATCATATTGTGCTCAGTAAAATTAACCATAGAAAAAATGTAATTTCTAATAACTTGAAAATTGTGGCTTTTAGGGGAGAGTATTTTAATGAAAAATATATTTTTTATAAGGCTGTAAATAATTAATAGCTAGTCGTAGGAGAAAATATCACGATAGTAAAAACTTTTATTTCATGCCATAGATGATTTTAAAAAATTAAGACAAAATCGTTTTTCTTAATTAAGGATTTTTGTTCATAACAATAGTTATAAACAATAAGTTGCAGGTATCAAAAATGCTACCCAAAGTAATCATATTTTTTACAGCGAAATTAACAATAGAAGGAAAGGTAATCGCTAATAACTTGAAAATTGTATTTTTTAGGAGAGCTTATATTTATAAAAAATACATTTTTAAAGGCCGTGAATAAATAATGGCTTTTCGTACGAGATTAATTTTTATTTTTCAAGAACAAATTTTCCAACAAAAAAGTTGCATTTTTAAACCGAGAATATAAAATTTAAACAAAAAAGTTATTTTTGGAACAAACTAGTTGAAATTTCAATTTAAAAAATTATCTTTTGAGCAAACATGCGGTAGTCAAATTTTTATATAAAAAAACTAATGTTTATTTTTTTAAACGAATCTTTCAATAAAAAAGTTGAATTACAAAACGCGAATATGAAATTTCAAAATAAAAATTAATTGAGTATTTTGACGATAGTTATAAACAATAAGGTATAGGTATCAAAAATGCTAACCAAGGTAATCATATTGTTTACGGTAAAATTAACAATATGAGAAAAGGTAATCGCTAATAACTTAATAATTGTGTCTTTTAGGAGAGCGTATATTTACAAAAAATACGTTTTTTAAAGGCCGTGAATAAATAATGGCTTGCCGTACGAGCAAATATCACGATAGTGATAATTCTTATTTTCGCCCAATAATCAAAAAAGAAATAAGAAAAAATGGATTTTCTTAATTGAGGTTTTTTTAATAACAATAGTTACAAACAATGAGAATCAAGTTACGAAAATGCTACCAAGATAATCATATTGCTTACGGTGAAGTTAAAGATTTGTAAAAAAGGTATTCTCTAATTACTTTAAATTTTGGATTTTGGTGTAGCATATATGTATAAAAAATACTTGTTTATAAAGCTCTTAATAAGTAATGGCTCCTAGTACAAGAAAATATCTCAAGAGTGAAAAGTTTAATCATGTGTCAAGGATTATTAAGAAAAATGCTTAAAAATAAATTCTCGTTTTTGAAGGTCATTATTTATATCAATTGTTATAAAGAATTTATAAACAGTGGTTGGCCTGGATAATTTCTTATTGATAAATGAAAAGCCTAAATAACTTCCTCCTGAAAATAAAAACTTTTTAACAACAATTTTGTGAAAAAAACATTTGATTATAACGCTGTACATTGAAAAAGGTTCGTCTTACGACAGATAAATAATTCAATATAAGAATAAATGAAAATAAATACATAAGAATAAGAATTATGTCAAAGAAAAATTCGAAAAATTAATAATTCGGACTAGAAGTAATTCGAAAAAATAAAAATGAGGTAAATGATTTGATTTAAAATAAATATTAGGGAAAATAGAATTTGGGGAGTATTCCTCAGCCTCATTTTGACTTGATTGTAACTGATTGAAATTTTGGTTTCATCTAATTTAATAATTTTTTTCTATCAAAGATCTTTTTAGCAATTCGGTTAATTCCGGAAATAAAATTGTTTTCGTACCGGAAATAAAATTAGTGAAAAGATACATTTAAATAAGAGTGGAGAGAATATGCGAGAAAGAGAGAGAGCACACGCGATCAGTACAGCTGCTCGTGTTTTTAAACCGAGTAAAAATAACTTGCGAACGCATTTGCAAGTCGCTGGAACGACGCTTTGACTATGCCAGTGGATATCAACCTACTGACACTGAGAAATCCTAGAAGACAATTTCTTACTCAGAGGATAGTAAAACTTTTTCAAAACTGTAAACCAGCTTTTTCGAAATTTAATATCGAAGTATCAGTTCTCCCTTCTTATGGTACACTCCCTTATCACCATATATTAATGGCGAGCCTCCTTTTTGTACAAGGCTTAACATACCCTAGAAATTATCCGATTTTCTTGAAAGAGGGCTCGAATTGAAAGGCTTGACATGCAGTTGTTCAATAAAAAATTAATTTTGCTATGTCATTCTGATCTTTTTTTGTTGTCAAATATTCAAACTTTGCACTCACCGCACTACAAATGGGGCGAATAGTATTCACTCTATTTTACAATTTTCTTTGCGATTTTGCTACTATTTTGAAACTAACCATATTTTTTGCAGGAATTCATTTAGGATTCATCCAAAAATGACGTTAGACGTTTTAATGAGGGGGGGGGGGGGGGGTCATCTTACTATTCCTTATGATTTAAAAAAATAGTTCAACTTTCAATAAATTAGTTGAATTTTCAACGGGGAAAAAATGAATTTTAAACAGAAAATGTAATAGTTGATATTTTATACAAGAAAAGATTATTATTTTAAATAAAAAATAGAATTATTTTGTAGCAGAAAAGACGAATTTTCAACAAAATAAATCAATTTTTCATGAAATATTTGAATTTTCTGAGAATCACGGCTTCGTTGCTGTTCCTGCCTGCTACAATTTTTTTTATTGTTTTTTTTATTTTGATAAGGGTGATGTATGAGTGCCAAAACGTTAGTGTTTATTTTCTACAAATATTTTTTTTATTGTAATTTGATAATAATAAAAATAAAAAAGACGAAAAAAATAAAACAATAGAAGTAAGGGGATTTGGTTGTTTGCCTTCTCATTTTTCTTTCCGCCTTTTTTTATCAAGCAAAAAGAAATTTTTTTCCTTTCTTTTTTAGGAAAATATTTTAATTTTCAGTTTTCAATAGAAACACTTGATGGTGATTATACAAATTTGGTCCTTGGATTCTTTTTTTCTATTTTCAGGAATTCTGCATATTAATTTGATTATTGGCAGTTAAATAGGATGTTAAATTTGATTTTAAACTCATTTAAATTTCTTAAATTTTAATAAAATAGTTAAATCCTGAAACAAAATAGATTAATTGCGTACCAAATAGTAGCAGCTGGAATGAAAGAGTTTAATTCAATCTAAAAAGAACAATTTACAACATAGGAAGTTAATTTTTTACCAAAAAATATTAATTTTAACTAAATACATTTGGTCACCAAATATTTGAATTTTCAACCAAGAAGATTAACTTTCTACTAGGAAAGACGACTTTTCAATAAAATAGATATATTTTTTATTTTTTAATTAAATTGTCAACCAAGAAAATTAATTTTCTACTAAAAGGCGAATTTTCGGATATTGTAAATAATTTGAACAATGGATAGAATTTTATTCTGAATTTCGTTGGATAAATTTTTTGTTTATATTTTTTTCGTTTCTAAATATTTTTAACCTAATATTTAAATTTCTGACCAAATTAACAATTAAATTTTAAGAAAGTAGTTTAACTTTGATCCAAGTAGTTGAATTTTCCACCTAGAAAGACAAATTTGCAATGCAAAATACAAAGGTTGATATTTCAATAAACATATTTTCATTTAAATTAACAAACAATTGGATTCTGCCACCAAAAATAAATTTGTAACAAAATAGTTGAATCGTCAACTAACACAGATAAATTTTCACCCAACCAGTTCTTTCTTTGGCCAGAAAATTTGTTTTCTGTCAAAAGAGACAAATTTTCAACCAAATAGTTGAAATGATTCCCAAATTATTATATTTTTTCAAATAAAAGATTAAATTTTTACCAGACAGACGTATTTTCAACAAATGACATAAATTTTTATTTAAATAATTCAAATAATGACTGTAATGTTCGTCTAAATATTATTTAATAAACTTTTTGTTTGTATTTTTTTCGCCTTTAAAAATTTTCAACTTAATTGTTGGATTTTCAACCTGAAGACAATAATTGTTAACCAAAACTGACATGTTTAAATTTTTATTTAAAATAATTAATTTTCATTTCTTAAGAACAAAATTTTCTTCAAAAAAGTTGCATTTTTAAAATGAGAATATGAAATTTATACAAAAAAGGACATTTTTAAACAAAATAGTTCACATTTCAGTTTAAAAAATTACTTTTCAAGCAAACATGCGGTAGTTACAATTTTATACAAAAATATTAATTTCAATTGTTTAAAACCGAATTTTTCAACAAAAAAGTTGAATTTTCAAACTGAGAATATGAAATTTCAACATAAAAGTTAATTTTTATTAAAATAGTTGAATTTCAATTCAAACACTTAATTTCTTAGCAAAAAAAAAAATTTCAAATAAAATTATGAGTCTTTAACCATAAGAAAAAAGTTTCAAGAAAGTAATAGTAGTTTAGACCAAGGGGTTGAATTTTTAAGCTAAAAAGGCTAACTTTGAGAAAAAATATTACAGTTGATATTCAGACCAAATTAATTTAAAAGCTCAGTAATTGGATTGAAAAAAAAACGAATTTTGATCAGAGCAGTTGAATTTGATAATCGTAAATATATGAAATTTCAAGAACAAATTTAAATGTATAACCTGTAAGTTTTATAATTTTCAACAGAGTCGTTGAATTTTCAGTTGAAAAAATAATTTTCTCTGTTTACATGTTATTTTTTTTTGTTACCAGTTGTTAAAAATGCGGACATTGTTACATTCAAAGAATTTTTCAAAAAATGAATTTTTCTAAAAATAAAGATATTATTGAGCCCTCTAAGCGGAAAAATTATGTTTTCTAAATAATAAAAAATAAATAACGAATTAAAATTTTTCCTCTAATCCTTTTCCAAATATTGAATATTAGTTTTTTTCTAAAAACAGATCTCCATCGCTCCGCTAGTAATTGAACCACAGAACTTCCGATTGCCAGTCTGGTGCTTTTCCCTTAAGCTACTAGTGAGATCATAAATATTTTTCAAACTGAATGTATTGAAAATCGCAACTGCAAGCTAGTATTAATTTATAAATCAATTAGCCGTATTTTTATTTAAAAAGCCACTTTCCCCTGGTGTTTGCCAAGTCGTTCTTTTTGAAAAAAGGTAGCCGGATATCTTGCAGACCGTAACTTTCCTCTTTTTCTTGAACATGAATAAATTCCGAGTGTCGAGGCACATATTTTATCGGGACAGAAACGACCAGGATGGTTTTCGGGATGTTGTTGACCAGGAGGGACGATCAAGGGAAAAAAGGGGAAAGAGGAACGACCGAACAGGGGATGAAAATCCAATGTTTGCCAGCAGAGAAATTAAACTGAAGCTTGCGTCAATATCGTGTCGGCTTTCGCCACTGTTTCCGCTCGTGTATTACCTTTTTGTTTTATGTCCGACTCACAGATTTCACGTTTTCCCCTCGCTTACTAATTTCTTCTCTATTTTTTTAAACTACTCTATTGAAAATTCCGACTTCATAAAGTAGGAAACTATGTATGACACTTCACGTAAATTACACAGCCACACAAGAAAAAAGTTTGAGGAGCCAGAAAAGGGACCTACATAGTGCTGTAGTATTCGTCGAGATCAGGCCAAGTGCAAAATTTTCGAATTTTCTGCTCACTAGTTTTTTTTATTCGTGCTTTAATTTTTAGTGAACGTTGCATTTTTGTAAGTTAGCATTTGGCTTAGTTTTTATAAGCTGTTGAGTTGACCTCTTCATAGCTTTCGTGTTAAAAGATATTTTCCGAAGTTTAGGTGGCAAAACAAATTTCTCTGTAAAAGTTAATAACATGAAAATGATAAGGTTTCAACATGGCTAACATTTTTCTTGTAAACGGCTAAACAGATATTAACATCTGTGACGTTAAAACTTTTATTTATAAATGTCATCAAGCTAACTCTTCAAATGACATATAATAGTTAACGTCCATTCCGACTAGATGGAAAATAAATTTCGTAAAAGTTATGAATTAAATTTTTTCTGAAAAATGATCTACTCTCTTCGCTCCACTGGGAATCGAACCACATAATTTCCGATTGCCGGTTGTGTGTTTTTTTTTCATCTATTAGGGAGATCAAAAGAAGACTTTTTTTCATCTTACATCCGCCCTTAGAGAGTGTTTATTTCTGAAACAAGTTTCTTCTTTCAATCTCTCTAATAGCTTAAGGGAAGAAACCTGACCGGCAATCGGAAGTTATGTGGTGCGACTCCCTGCGGAGCAAAGGTGATATTTTCATAGATAAAACGTAATTTAAGAAAAGTTTAATTCATAGATCCACTTAGGGAAAAGCACCCGACCGGCAATCGGAAGGTCCGTGGATCGAATTCGAAATGCGAAGTTGCCAACTTAAAAAAAATCAACTTGGACTAAAAATTCAAGTGACTGAGTTATTTGGAGGGGGGGGGGTCCAAGAATTTTATGTTCTGTCTTACATGGGGTGGGGTACGTGGTAAAAACTAATTCTTACGTAAGATATCTTTAAGCCTGCGAATCGTTAAAAAAAATTATTTTTTTATTTTATGAATAATCTTTTTAAACTGATGTTTGGCAGGTATTATTTTAGGAGCAAAAATTTCAGTTTTATCACCTAATGTCTTAAAAGTATTAATAATGAATGATAAAAATGCCTATTTATCGCAGGTTCTCGTCCTGTTCCCAGTTTTCCCAGAATTGAAAATTCAATTTGGAAGTAAATTTTTTTACATTCAGAAGTCTGCTTACAAATTTCAGGGGAAGGATTCATATCTTTTTCTTAAAAATGGTATTATTTGGTTCAATATTTTTTTACAATTAGAACATTTTGTTAAAAAATCGTACTTTTTATTTTAAAATGCGGCTTGAAAA
The DNA here is from genome assembly GCF_010883055.1 of Belonocnema kinseyi. Classification (NCBI taxonomy): domain Eukaryota; kingdom Metazoa; phylum Arthropoda; class Insecta; order Hymenoptera; family Cynipidae; genus Belonocnema; species Belonocnema kinseyi. The sequence continues at coordinate 75,874,456 of NC_046661.1, read as the reverse complement.
CAAATTTTTTTTAGGATTCCACTATTTTGTTAAACATTCGTAGTTTGGGTTTGAAAATTAATTTTTTTGTAGAAATTTCATCTTTGTTATAAATGGAACTTCGGGGTTAAAAAAGATTTTTTTGTCTTTCTTAGTAAAAACCTTTAACTACTTGGTTGAAAACTCATTTTTTTCGTTCAAAATGTTAAAAATTTAACTTGCTTTAGTTGAAGATTCAAAAATTTTGTTTAAAATAAAATTTAAGATTCATGATTTTAATTGTAAATTAAGCGTCATCCTGAAAATTTAACAATTTGTTAGAAAATTCCACTGTTGTTTGAAAATAATTTATCTTTTTATTTTTAAAACTCAACTGTTTGGTCCAAAAGTGATGTAATTTCTTGAATCTTTGTCTTGTTTGTAGAAAAATAATTTTCTTCGATAAAAATGTAACTAATTAGTTAAAAACAAGGGGTTTTTTGCTGAAAATGCGCTTTTATTGGAAGAAAGTTAATCTCGGGTTAAAAATTAGTTCTTTTATCGAAAATAATTTTCTAGAGTAAAAATTGAATTTGAAAATAATTCATCTTTTTAATTTTTAATTCTCATCTATTTAATTAAAAATTGATGTAATTTCTTAAATCTTCTTATCGGTGAAAATTCAACTAGTTAGTTAAAAATGTATTTTTTTTATTAAGAATACGTCTTTTTTAGTAAAAAAAAAATTAACCTGTCATTGAAAATTGAACCTTTTTGATGAAAATTAATTTTTTTTGTCTCACATTAATTTTTTAAGTGAAAATTTAATTTTGTGAAAGAAAATTCAACTAATTGGTTGAAATTTTATGTTTTTTGTTGTTGAGAATACCCGTGTTTTGTTGAAAACTAATCTGCTTAGTTAAAAATTCATATATTCTGTCAAAAACGTAATTTTTTGTCAAAAATTATCTGGTTGCGTAGAAAATTTTCTTTTGGCTTGAAAATTCAATATTTTGGACAAAGTTTCTCATATTTCTTGTCTAAAAAATCAGTCTTGGTTAAAAATTCGCATTTTTGATCCGAAAATTCATCTCTTTTTCTTTAATTTCAAGTTTTTGGTTTACATTTTATTGTTAAGAATTCATTTTTTTAGGTTGAAAATGCAATTTTCTTCTGAAAAATGTGTCCTTATGGCTTTAAAATTGACCTATTACATTAATACCTTTTGTTCAAAATTTGTATTTTCTTGGTTCGATTCAACAGTTTTTTATTTAAAATTCTTTTTTGGTTAAAATATCTAACATTATATTATTTATTGGAAATTCATCCACGTTATTAAAAAACTGAACTTTTTGTTTATAAGTTAAACCACTTTACCAAAATAAAACATCTCTTTTTTGCCCAAGATTCATTAGTAATTTATTCAGTTGAAAATTCATCTCTCTGCTGGTTGATAACTTTTTTTTTGGTAAACATTTTTTTCTTTTAACTAGAAATTTAAACATTCCAGCTAAATATTTATAATTTTAGTTGAAAATTCATGTTTGTAAATTAAAAATTAAACAATTTTATTAAAACTATAATTGTTTTGTTCAATAGTCTTTTTTTTATCTAAAAATCAACTCATCTGTTACATTTTTAGTAACAAAAATTCATGTTCAGCAAAAAAAACAAATTTTCAATCAAATAAATAAAACTTGAACTAACCAGATTAATTTTTTTTCGAAACACAATAATTTTTAACAATATACATATATTTTAACCAAATATTAAAATGTGTAATGCAAATTTTAATCTAATAGTTAAAGTTTAACAGAATAGATTATTTTTCAGCTAGAGAAATAAGTTTTTAGTGACATCTTTATATTTTTAATCTAAGATATGATTTATTCACCATAAAGATTAAACGTCTGTCAAAAAAGAAAAAAATTTAGCAAAAAATTTCTTTAAATTTTTGAGGTAAAAATACTAATTTGCAATAAGAACAACTAATTAATTTTTTCACCAAAAAGATTGAATATCTGTAAAAAAAAATGGTAACAAAAAAAATTTTAATTTTTAAATGAAAAAAATAATTTGCAATAAAAAAGAGAATTTTTAATCAAAGAAATGAATTTTTCACCAAAAATATTAATTTTCAGCATACAAGAATTAATCTTAACAAAATACATGAATTTTCAACCAAGTACTTGAATATTTAACTAAACTCTTAACCTACTAATCGAGTTTTTAATCAAACCGTTAATTATCTACCAAAAAAGACAAATTTTTAGACGAATAGATGAATTTCAACTATGAAAGATAAATTAAAAAAAAATAGAATATTTTAATTTTCAGCTAGAGAAGTAAGTTTTTAAACGAAACAAAAAAAATCAACGAAATAATTAAATTCTTAACCATACTGAAGAATTTTTTTCCAAAAAGATTAAATGCCTACAAGAAAAATTTCGACAAAAAATTTATTTGAATTTTTGCCTTAAAAAAATTAGTTTACAATAAAAAAATAATTTTCAAGCAGGAAATAAAGTTTTACCCAAAAAGATGAATTTTTTAGCGCAGAAGACAAAGGTTCAACAAAATACAGAAATTTGTAAACAGAAATTTGTATTTTCAACTGAACAAGACAAATGTTCAATAAAACAAAGAATAGCTAGATTTTCAGTTAGAAAAATGAAGATATAAAAGTGTTAACAAAATAATTAAATATTGGACAAAAATATTTTTCAGCTAAGTGGTTGAATTGTGAACAAAAAAAGGTGTTTCAGTCGCTATTTAAGATAAGCGAAAATCTTGGAAATTTAATCAAATAGCTAAATTAAGAAAGTTTAGATTTTTTCGTTTTTCTTTCTATGAGGTAATCATCTTGATTAATATATATAAAATATATAAAATTTTGACGCAAGATTATAATATAAAACCAGAATAATTTAATGAATTTATGTGACGAATATTTCCAGAAAACAAGGAAATGGAGCCTCATAGAAACTTCGAATCAAAATCAAACAGTCAAATTTAATTATGCCTTGAAAATTCAATTTTTCTGTTTTTAAAAAAAAGCTTGGTAAATAAACCGAGTTTTTTTAACAGAAAGGTCCATTTAAAGACAAAATAATAAGAAAATTTCGGAAATAATTTATTATCCTGAAAAAAAATAAGTGCATCGAAGAGATTTGTTTTGAAACGTTAAAAACAGAGTGTCAAATACTTAAAGCCTACTTTATGTTACGTATTTGAGCCTATAGATGCGGCGGAAGTGATTAGAAGAGTCGTAAATAATTAAGCAGCTTTGATTCTTTAACAGACTTTGTTCTTAAAGTTTCAAAACATTCTCATCAATGAAATTAATTTTTTTTCAAAAAAAATAAATTATTTCCCAAATTTAACTGCCTGTCAGACGTAGCATAAATGTGTACTCAAGTGGGTCATTTGTGGTCCCGTATTGGATCAAAGACGATACTTTGGAGCTTAGTTTAAACTAAGAAAAAGAAAATTAATTCAATAGAATTAGAAATCAATTTGTTTGCATTCTCTAAAAAGAAAATAGTATTACAAATGTATAATTTTAATGAACACTTTAAGCTATTACTAAGTTAAAAATAATTTTAAATTATTAGATTCATAATTAAATGCTTTAAATATTTCAGTGTTGAATTAAAACCTTGAACTTTACACTTGTAACTGTTATGTATAAAACATTTTTTATATGAAAGTAAAATGATTAAAATTTGATCTATAAATCACAATCGAACAGTTCTTTTTATTTAAAAAATTGAGTTAGCGTAAGTGATATTTACAAATTTTGAGAAGATCCAAACTCAATTGAAAACTGGAAAAGATTTGGAAAAATAAGAAAATAAATTGAGATTGATGAAGATTTCGAAATGATTTATAAATATTTAAAGATTAAAAAAAGATTTTCTAAGTTTTCTGGGGAATTTTGAAATGAGCTTTTTTTTGAAAAATTAATTAAAAGACGAACTCTTTGAAAAAATCTCATAAGATTATTAAACATTTTGAGAGGTTTTAAATTAATAAAAAGATTTTATGAAAATTCCTCCGAAAAATTAACAATATTTTTTCTACAATAAATTGAAGAAAAAAACATAGGTATTAGGATTTTCAAAATTTTCAAAAAATAATTTAGATCATCTTCAGGAATTTTTTTACTTTTGCAGGTTTTTCAACAAATTGTAGAAAAAATTCGAGTTTCAAGATAATAAAATTATTATTATATTCCTGGAAAATTTCCAGATGATTTTTTTATAAAAATTTTAAGAGAATATTTAAAAATACTTCAAAAGAAATTTTAATATATAAATTAATATTTCTAGCTTAAAATTGTTTAAAATGATTTAATTAAGAAAATTTATGAATTTCTTTATTCGTTCCTCAATTCATGGCACTATAAAAGTTAGCGTAAATTTATATATTTTTTATTGTTTTAACTTTACAATGTATGAAAGTAAAAAATTTTAATTTTGCAGTTTAATGATTTTGAATTAGAACATATTCAATTAAAATTTTTTTTAAATCCTTCATTTTATACGAGAAATTTATCATTCTTTGTATGCACATCTTTTAAGCTTTAATTTTAAAAGATTAATATTTAAAAGTATTCAATTTTGAGTGTTTTAATTGTAACGATTGTATTTAAATGGATTTCAAAAGATTTGGAAGGAAGTACAATATTTCTGTGAATTTTAAATATTATAAGGAACTTTTTATGGTCATTTTTTCAAAAAAGGCATTACAAAATAATAATTTGCAAAGAATTCAAATATATTTGAAAGATTTCTCAAATATGTTTCACAAAGTTTTAAAAGATTTCGGATAGATTTAAGAGACTTCTTAAAGAACTTAATTATTTTAAAAATATTTCACAAAGAATTTAATGATTTCTCAAAGGTTTAAAAGATTTCAAATATTTTGCAAAGATTTTTAATAAATTTTAAATATTTCACAATCATTTTTAGAGAATCCAAAAATATTTCACAAAAATTCCCTAAAGATTTCAAAGATTTCAGATAGATTTTAAATATTTCACAAAGATTTCTATTGATTCGCATAGATTTCAATGATTCACTAATGATTTCGCAAAGGTTTCAAATATTTTGCCAAGATTTTGAGAGAATTCGCCAACATTTCACAAACATTTTGCAAAGCTTCGACTAAGATTTCAATATTAAATATTAAATATTTCCCAAAGATTTCTAAAATTTCACAAAGAGTTCAAATATTTCGCAAAAATTTCACAATGATTTTGAAAGAATCCACAAATATTTCACGAAGATTTCCCAAATACTTCTAAGATTTCGCACAGATTTCAGATAGATTTTTAAGATTTCACGAAGATTTCAAAGACTGAACAAAGATTTCAATGAGTCTCTAATGATTTCGCCAAGACATCAACCCGTATAGAAATAACCCGGTTTGACCCAACCAGAAGGAGGTTTCTGGCCAGAATATGACCGGGTCAAACCATGATACTATTTTGTTCATTGCCCGGCCGGGATCTGACCGAGTGAACACCGGAACCCAGTCGGGCCAAAAATGGTGCATATTAGAAGTATCATAACCTTAAAAACATCTAAAGAAATATCCACAAACGATTGCCGTAATTGGTTCGTTTGTGAATATCTTACAGGTGAAAGACCAATTTTTTGAGCTTTGGGTGTTTTTTTATCAATTATGAAAGAAAAATTAAACTACTTTTAATTATATGGTCTCCCACTTTTGGTTCTGCGGTTTCCAGACTTGCCGTGACTGCCGAATCGTTAACCAACTTCTTTTTTATTTTCAAACATAGTTTCCCAGGGAAATTATACTTATTTTTTTGTGATACGATTTTCGCTTATTTTTAATGTTTTTATATATTATCTTGAATAACCAAAAAACGTGGTAAGAAGAGAAATAACTTTTCCCCAACGAGGTTTTGAATTACGTTATCCTGCTTGCACGTAATGACGATTCGGCGACTTCCAGAGTCTTTAATGCTAAAAACGCAGTAAAACGTCGGTTGACGCCAGGTTATCCTTTAAGAAATTTGTTAAATTTCACAAAATTGTATCTAATTTTCTGGAGTAAGTGGATTATTTATAAAGGTAAGTGAATGTTCTTGTTAATAAGTAAGCATTTTTAATACTCTTCAACGTTAATGTTAAATAAATTTTTTAAGCCGGTTTCATAGGTTAGGATGTCACGTGCAACCACTGAAATTTATTATATCTCTTGGAAAAAAACTTATGGAAAATAAATTACGCTTAAGGTAAATTTGTTATGCAATTTAACTTGAATTTCTTACAGTGCAATTTCTTACAGAAAATTAAAAATTGTAACCTATATTTTAGTACTTACATTGAATTAATGTTTGTAGTTAATATATTTATTATTATGAATGTAGTTCTTAAATTAAAATTCCAACATCTTTTTATAGGTGGAAATAAGTGCTGACAAATATTCTTATTTCTAGCAGTTGGTAAAATATGTTCGCTGTGTTAAAAATGCTCCAGCATTCGGCGAGCCCAGTCAAAAACTGGTCGGATTCCGACCGGGTTACCCTATTTGTATCCGGGACCCAACCGGGTAACCCAGCCGGGAGCCGACTGGGTACACCCGGCCGGGATCCGACCAGCTCAGCGTGACGAAACCAACCAGAATCCGACCGGGCAGCCTGACCAGATTCCGGATACAAGCAGGGCAACCCTGCCGGAATCCGGCCCGAACCCGGTCATAATTTCTACACGGGAATCATTTGGCAAGGATTTTTAGAAAGTTCACAAAGATTTCACAAAGATTTTACAATGTTTTTACAACGACTTTAATTACTTCCCAAAAATTAAAAATATTTGGCAAAGATTTTCAGAGAATTCACAAAGACCTAAATCATTTCTCAAAGGTTTCACAAAGATTTCAATGATTACACAAACATTAACAAATATTTCGAAAATATTTGCAATACTTCGCAACAATTTTGAGAGATTTCACAAATATTGAAATGCTTTCTGAAAGATTTCACGAAGACTCAAATAATTTCATAAATTTTACCAAATATTTTGAAAATATGCCCAAAGATTTTACAAATATTTGACATAAATGCAATGATTCCCCGAAGCTTTCATTTAAATTTTGCAAAGATTTTAGATAGATTTAGAAAATTTCGCGAATACTTCTATTATTTTACAAAGACTTATATTCTTTCACAGAGACTTGAGATAGATTTCACAAAGATTTAAGACAAATTTCGAAGATTTAACAAAAATATCAAATATTTTGAAGTTTTCAGATAAATTTTAAAGATTGAACAAAGGCTGCAAACATTTCCCAAAGATTTGGAATAGATTCAAAAATGTGCACAATGACTTCAATAATTTTCCAAAGATTTCAATCATTTCATATATATTACCAAATATGTGAAAAAATATTTCTAATATGAACTGAACTAATTTCAGAAGTTTTTCAGTTATTTCATAAAGATTTCAGACAGATTACAAAGTGATGAAGATTTTAATGACTTCCAAAAGATTTCACAAAGATTTTCTAAAGTTTCAAAAAAGACTCAAGTAATTTTACAAATATTATCAAACGCTTCAAATATTTCGCGAAGATTTCCAAACATCTCACAAAGATTTACAAAGGTTGCAATAATATCTTAAAGATTTTATAAAGACTTTAAAACAAATCTCAAATATTTCGCAAAGGATTCGAATAGATTTAAAATATTTCAAAAAAGACTTCTATTATTATAGAAAGATTTAAGATCGATTTCAAATATTGAACAAAGATTTCAATGATTTCACAAAGATTTCAAATATTTCATACTGATTTTTAGAGAATCCACAAATATTTTACAAATATTTCCCAAATATTTCGCAAGGATTTCAGATAGACTCAAAAGATTTCACCACGATTCCTATATTTCATAAAGATTTTATACAGACTTGCAAGACTGAACAAAGATTTTAGTGATTCCCTAATGATTTCGCAAAAATTTCATATATTTTGCAAAGATTTATAGAGAATTCACAAAAATTTAACAAATCTTTACTAAAATTTTCATGATCTTCCAAAGATTTTAAAGATTTCTCAATGGTTTTCAGACAATTCACAAAGATTTTAATCATTTCTCAAATATTTCACAAAGATTTCAATAATTTCACAAAAATTACCAAATATTTGGGAAACAATTTTAAATATTTCTCAAAGATTTGAAAGATCTCAATGATAACCGAAAAATTTCACAAAGATTTAAATAATTTCACCAATTTTACCTAATATTTTGGATATCTTAAAAAGATGTCCAAAGATTTTCCAAAGATTTCGCAAAATTGCAATGATTTCCCGAAGATTTCATGAAGATTAAAAATATTTTGCAAAGATTTTGCATAAATTTAGAAGATTTCATAGATACTTCTATTTTTTACAAAGACTTATATTATTTCACAAGGACTTAGGATAGATCTCAAAAAGATTTGAGATAGATTTTAAAGATTGAACAAAAATTTGAAATATTTCGCAATTTTGAGATAAATTTTAAAGATTTCCCAAAGATTCAAAGTTTTTGATAGATTAAAAAGAGTTCACAAAGACTTCAATGATTTCCCAAAGATTTCACAAAGATTTTCAAAAGACTTAAATAATTTAAAAAATATTATCAAATGTTTTAAATATTTCGCTACGGTTTTCAAAGATTTCACAAAACTTACGATAATATTTCAAAGATTTTATAAGCACTTCATAAAAAATGTCAAATATTTCGTAAAGGTTTCCGATAGGTTTAAAAGATTTCAGAAAGACTTCTATTATTTCACAAAGATTTCAGATAGATTTCGAAGATTGAACAGAGCATGAAGAAAGAATTAAAAGATTTCCAGTTTCTACGATCCTATGAATTTGATCATTCGATTTCAGATTGAGGGGGGGGGGGGTCAACACTTTGCCCCTCCATTTGCCATTTGTTTAGACGTCCCCGGTGTTCGTCAATAACATGAAAATGGTTGAAATCGTCTAAGTTTCATAAAGTAAAATTATTTGAAGATATTTCAATATTACATGATAAACAAAAAAAGTTTTGTAAAGTAACTATTTGTTGAAAATATGTTTTTATGATTTTCCATAATTTTCCGTTTTTAATTCATATTGCAAGAAATTTGTATAAAAACAATATAATGATGAAGAAATTTCTTTTTGAGATTATTATTGTTAATAATAAAAATAAATTTTGATAAGTAAATGAAAAAATCAGGCATCTTTTCGACAGAAAAAATGTTCTTTTTTCATGTCGTTTTTCTAATTAGGACTTTAATGCTAATTTTAAAAAAAGTGCATAAATTGTTGATTAACCTTATGATTTTGTCTAACAAATTCAATAAACAATTGCATTATTCGGGCTTTTATCTGCAAAATGTTTTTTTTTTCTATGACAACTATGACAAATTACGAACTTCATGATAATTTCAGAAAACATGTATAATTAATTGATCAATTTTATGACTTTTTGAAACAATTTTAATGAAAAAATGCATTATTGAGGTATCTGTCGAGGGAGAAATTCTTTCCTTTTTCAATCTCGGACTTTTTATTGGGGAAATACATAATAATTTCAGCAAAATTCATAATCAGTTAATAAATTTTACATTTGTTTGAAAACAAATTTAATGACTGATATAGAAAAAAAATCCCTCAAAAGAATGCCGAAACAATGCATTTGTTTGTTAAATTCTTTTAGAACAATCATAAAATTGATTAATAAATTTTTTATTTTTTTCTGAAATTATCACGAAGTTTCCAATTTAAAAAATTGTCATAAAAAAAAATTTTCCAGCGACAAATGCCTTATCTATGCTTTTGATTATTAGGTTTGTTCTAAAAAATTATAACATTTATGAACTATTTATGCAAGTTGCGTTAATTGCCCTGAAGTTCCCAAGTGAAAGGACTGGCATGGAAAAAAACGAATTTTTCTGCCAAAAAATGCCCGAATAATGCATTTGCTTATTAAATTCATTTAAAAAATCTTAAGATTAGTCAACAAATTATGAATTTTTCTAAAATTATAATAAAGTTCATAATTTAAAAAAATGTATGCCAATAAATGGCTAAATAATGCACTTTTTCATTAAATTTATTTATAATATTAACAATAATAATTTCAACAAGAAACTTCTTCATCCTTAAATTTGTTCTATTAAAACTGTTGGCAATATAACTTTAAAAAACGTACAAATATGGAAAATCGTGAAAAAAATTGTTTCAACGAATAATTTGTTTTTCAACATTTTTTTGTTTATCATATGATATTGGAATATTTTTAATTTTACTCTATGTAGCTTAGCAGATCACAACAATTTTCTTGTCATTGGCGAGCACCGGGAACGTCAAATAGACAAAAATGGCCATTTGTTTCGTCATATTTTTGTTTATTTATAACAGCATTAAAAGCCTATTCTAAAGTTAGGCTGGTAAATTCTTTTCGAAATCTTATCAATTTTTTCCACTTTTTTTGTCCAAATCGGTCAATATTTATGGGCTGTACATTATTTTAAAACAGAAAAGTCATTTTTTGAACGAAAATCGACCGACAGTGCGTTTCTCGTCGGATTTTTATATTTTTCTTTAGAAATAACCGTAAGGCTTCCAGGTATAACGAGCAACTGCAGATATTTTATTTTAGGTTAACAAACATTTGTTATTTAACAACAAAGTTACAACTTGTATTGTTGCTAAAATTTTCCGTGATACCATTTCTTCTAGGACTTTTAAATCCATTAAAAAAGATCACAAATCAATGTAATAACTAACTAGAAATAATCTTCAGTTTGTTCGAGTAACAACAAAAATGGTCAATAATGTTATCAACAAACTAATTAAGAAAAGTTTTTTTTGCGATTCGCAATAATGAGCTAATTTTAACCCATAGCTTTTATATAAAGTATCACAGATAATGCTATGCGCTGACAATAAAATAAGAGCAGCTAATTATTGCAAATTATTTCAACAATTTTTATAAACATATGCTCATTTTTACTATTTTTTTATGAAAAGACTTGATTTTTTTGTGAAATCAACTTAAAATATTTTGCAAAGACTCCTTGCTATTATATTTTTCACATTGACCAATAAATGTTAATTATTTAAACAATTTTTACAAACAAATGTTCATTTTTACCATCTTTTCATAAACAGGACTGTTGTTTTTTGCAGCATTAACTTTAAGTATCTTGCCAAAGAAACCTTGCTGTCATTTTTTTCATAGTGAACCAAAAGTGCTAATTATTTAAACAATTTTTGTAAACAAATTCACATTTTGACCATTTTTTCATTAATATGTTTGATTTTTTTCGGAATCAATACAAAATGTCTTGCAAAAGACTCATCGCTGTCATGTTTTTAATAGTGACAGGAACTGGTAATTATTTAAACAATTTTTATGACCAAATGTACACATAAGTCAAAAATGGCTAAGAGCATGACAATCTCCATGGAGTGAACTCGCTTCCAACTCAGTGAAACACGAATTTCTACTTGAAAACGTCGCTTTCCAGATCCCCATGGGTCGAAAATGGCTTAAAATGTCAAAAAAGTCAAGCCTATTCATGGAAAAATGGTCAAAATGTGCATTTGCTTGTAAAAATTGTTTAAATAGTTACCAGTTTTTGTCGCTATTAAAAATATATTAGCAAAGAGTCTGTTGCAAGACATTTTGAATTAATTCCGCAAAAAAAATCAAGCCTACTGGTAAAGAAATCGTCAAAATGTGTATCTGTTTATAAAAATTGTTTCAATAATTCAAAATTTTTGGTCACTATGAAAAATACAACAGCAACATGTCTTTGGCAAGACATTTCAAGTTGATTCCGCAAAAAATCAAACCTATTGATGAAAAAATGGATCAAAACGCGAATTTGTATAAAAAATTTTTTTAAACAATTAAAATTTTTTTATTAGTATGAAAAATATGATAGCAAGGAGTCTTTGAAAAATCATTTTAAGTTGATTCTGCGAAAAACATCGAGCCTTTTCATACAGACTTTTGTTAATTATTTTGTTGATAATATCATTAACCATTTTTGTCGTTACTTTAACCCACTAAAAATGATTTTTAACTAGTTATTACATTAATTTATGAGCTTCTTTAATGAATTTGTTAGTCTTAGAAGGAATAGTATCACGGAAAAGCTTAAAAACAAAAATTTGTAACTTTGTTGTTACCCATTTGCGAATTTTCCATTGGGCCATAGTCGGGCCAACTTTCTCGGGGTTGAGCTAACTTTGCCAACCAGGAATTGGCCAAAATACCGAAATGATAACTATGGCCCACCTCTGTTTTCCGACTATTGGCTACCATGGTTGGCCTAACCATGACTACTAGAAGTCGGCCCAACAGCGAAATCATAACTTTGTCCCGACCATGTTAGCCGACTATTGGTACAATATCCATTACCAAAATCGGGCCAACTATGGCAATTACACGGAGACAAATATCGATTAAATTTGATAGAACTAATCTTATAGTAGAGGATACGATATGTAGTTTAATAAATATAACACAATCGCTACAACGTTTATAATCGCATACTATGAACATTTATATTTGCCTTGGGTTTCGAACCCGATAAGTTTCGCATTCCTCATTCCCAACTCCTAAAGCCTCTCGACTAACCTAGCTGGATGTATTACAAAAAATCTGAAATATAACCGACAGCTGTGCACGGCCGTCTGCAAATTTCTGTGAACCATTCTATAAAAAATATTTCTACGCTCATAATAATATATGTAATAAGATTTCAGATTTTAGAAATATTACAAATTATTATTAACTATTTTATGAGATTAAACAAGATTTAAACTAAATTTAAAAATTTTATAATACAGTATAAAAGGTTTTAAAAAATCAATATATATAATTAAAAATTTGTCATCAGGACAACCTCAGGATTTCGCCGGGAGCGGGTGCTAATCTGAAAAAATTCACCCGCTTCCAGCGAAATCGCGGTAAAATTTCAGCCACAACCACGTCTCACAACCGTGAGATAGGTGGTTACAGTCTTTGAAGGAATCAATACGACGATCCAGCAAAAGCCTTGTGGACCCTAAGAACACGGAGCGACCCAAGGACAACCGCCTTCTGCATTTTCCCCGGAAGTGTTCTAGCATATTGTTGACACGCAGGGATGCTTTTTAGGCCATTAGCAAGTGGAAATGACACCGTCTTGGCATGCAGAAATGAAACCCTCTGTACCAGACTTCAATTCGGGCGATTTAAGAAAAGCAAACGTTAGCTCACATGACATTGACTGATCCTTCACATTTCTGTGGAAGATACCGTACATCTTCTTATCGCGGAGCTGTTCACGAAAGTTTTTCTCTTGTGCTTTCTTAATCCGGGCTTTCATGAGTGAGTACTCGAGATAGATAAGATTTGATGCATTTTGCTCACCCCTAATACTGAAGTCAAGTCCGAGTGTTTCAGCAGCCTCCTCCGCTGCTTTGTACAGAAATGTTCCTTTGCCCACTTCTTCGTGATTCCTGACCATTTTAAGAAGAGGGTCTCTTCCATTTGCAACTCTATGTGCTGTACCCAGAATAATCCTGTTATGAAGACATTCAACACTCAATATTCCGCGACCCCCTTGACGGCGTGAGATGTAGAGTCGCGGAACGGAAGACTTAAGATGCATACTTTTGTTCATGTGCATAACCTTTCTTGTCCCGATATCAAGAGATCTGAGCTCGTTCTTCGTCCATGGAACT
>NC_046661.1:75857401-75860649 GCF_010883055.1 Belonocnema kinseyi | reverse complement strand
TCTTCAGGGATGCCATTAAGTTTTCCTCGCTTCAAATAAACCTTGGCGCATTTGTCTAACCCAAATTCCATTCCAATTTCCTTAGTACATCGTTCGACAATCTCCAGAGCTAGATGCAGTTGCTCTCTGTTTTTAGCATAGATCTTAAGATCGTCCGTGTAAATTACATGAGTGACCTTGTACTTTCGATCTGCAGGTTTGCCGCACAAGTACCCGTCGGAATGGCGTAGTGCTAGAGATAGTGGCAATAATGTAAGGCAAAAGAGGAGTGGGCTCATGGTGTCGCCCTGAAAGACACCTCTCTGAAACGTGACCTTGTTAGTTGTCACACGATTTTTTCCAGCTGAGATAGTATATCTGGTTTTCCAAAGCGGCATCAATCTCTCTATGCACCCAACTATTTGCGGATGAACCTTTAAGATTTCCAAAAAACAGATGATAAGTGTATGGGATGTCGAATCGAAAGCTTTCTGATAATCAATCCAGGCCATCGATAGGTCACGCTGGTAGAATGCTGCATCTTTGCAGACACATCTATCGATGAACAGGTTCTCCCGACATCCGGCTACGTCTTTCTTTGAGCCTCGTTGTTCATACATTTCTTACCACACAGGTTCAATTATAATAATATATATTAAGAAATTCATTAGAATTCAAAGGGTTTCTACAAATTTCCGAAGATATCAAGATATTTAACAGTCTTTAAAAAATTCAATAATATTATTTATATCTTTAAATTATTTTAAAATCTTAAAAGTCATTTAAATTCTACCTAAATTCCTGAAAAATTCTTCAAAATTAGTTAAAATCTCTTAAATTAATTAAAAATATCTTGACCTCTTTTAAAATTTCTTTATAAATTTAAAAATGTTCAAAATAAAATAACTTCGGTTAAATCCCTTGAAATTCCTGAAAGTCTATTTAAATACTTTAAAATATTTTTAAATTACATGAAAATCATTCAACTCTTTTGATTTTTCAACAAAATCATTTAAAATGCTTTCTAAGATTTTAACTTCCTTTACTCATTTTTTAAACCATGTTAAATCCATTGAAATGGCACAAAATCCCTTAAAATCACTAAAAATCTCTTGGACTCATAAAAAGTACATTAAAGTCTCTAAAATCTCTTGAAAATTCTTTTGCGTTTTTTAAATTCTTCCCAAATATTTTAAACTTCTTCAAAATTACTTGAAAATGTTTGAAATATATTTGTAAATTTGTTCTCTTTTTATTAAAAAGAATGTAAATCCCTTTGTGCCGATCTCCGGGCCGACTTTGGCCCAGAGTTTGGCCTTTAGTCGGCTTTGCTCGTTAACGAAAGATGTCCCATAGTTGCCTCGATGGCTGGTCCATTTTTGGGCCATTGTTGGGCCAATAGCCGGCCTAACTTTTTCAGAACTTTCTAAATCCCTTTATGCTGATCTCTGGGCCGACTTTGGCCCAGGGTTTGGCCGTTAGTTGGCGTTACTTGTTAACGAAAGATTTCCCATAGTTGCCCTGATGGTTGGTCCACGTTTGGGCCAACAGTCGATCCTAGTATGCCAACGTGGGCTGTTTAGGTTGGGCCGACATAAGTATCTTATAAATATAAAAGGTCGCCCAACTTTGGCTGCCGATCTACGGTGGGCCGAAGTCGGTATAACTTTAGGCCAACGCATCTGCTCTGGGTGCCGACCTGAATTCGCACCTGGGTAAATAACAAATTTCTGTTGAACCGAAATGAAATATCCGCAGTTACTCGTTATATCTGGAAGCCTCACGGTCTTTTCTGAAGAAAAAAAAACATCTAAACCCATTAAGAATTGCATTTTTTGGTCGATTTTTTCGAAAAAAGCACTTGTTAGGGACAAAAATCAGCAAAATTCTCAATTCTCAATGGATCATAGCTTTTTTATTTAAATACTCGTGAATAATAATGCTTTAACGTACGGGCGCAAGTCTTTTGAATTTGTTATTTAATAATTTGTTATTTGACTTAAAAGTTGCCATTGGTTATATTTTCGATATTTAGTTAGCCCCATTCATTGATAATTCTGCACAATAGTATATTGCGCAACAAGGGGCGAAAGGCGACAATTGCACGAGTGTGAAGTTAGCTGCCCGAACGAAGCGAGAGTAGATATCACACGAGTGTAATTTTTGCCTCGCCCCGAGTTGCTCATACAATTTTTCATAAAAAATATATCGAAAATTTGACTTGAGATGCCTGAAACTTCTTTGCATCTCATCAAAGGTGTTATTGTTTGTAAATACGTAGGCAATGACAGATAGAGGTTAGAATGACACGCTGGAGAGTAATTAAATAGTATATTGTGTTTCAAGTGGGAGAAGGTCGGGGGGAGGGTCCAGGGTGAAACCTTAGTAGGGGTGCAGGGGGAAAAGACCCCGCCTGGTGGGTACGGGGGGAGGGCGGAGCCCATTATTATAAGAAAATATCAATCCTGATTTAAATAAAACAATGGTTAACACCCCCGTACTTACAAGAAGAAGTAACAAAAATTGTTTTAAACTTTACCGATAAGCTTCACAGAACAAAGTACCGACATTTTCGTTGATTGTCCACTGTTTACCAATTAAGACGTGATATGGATGAGGTTATAAGCAGTTTTTGATTTTCATGTTCGCTCTGCTCAAACGCAAGCGCAATAGGGAGGTTGCAGGCTGCTCTAGTCAAAGATCTGCGAAAATTTGAATTGAATGAGTGAAAAATTGCTCTTTTTAATACAAATTAATAATAAAAGTTTCTAAGTTATTCACAAAACAAATTAAAAGTTTAAGTTATTTATTTTGAAAACTGTGGTAAGACAAGCAAGCTACAGTTATCGCTGAAATCATCGATCGATCACGATCGAAGGTGGTGATAGAAGTTAGCCTTTATTCTCGAAACGAGGTTCGATAAGAGGGAGAATGGCTGCAGACAACTGCATATAAAGTAGAATATATATAATTTCATTACCAGTTACGGCGTAAAGTTACTTTCGCAGTCATCTGTTTCTACTTTCTAGTCTAGGGTTGAAAAAACAACTTTCGACCCGCTATGGGGGAATCGAAAGTCAAATTTTCGATTCATGTGTTATGAAAAGGTATATAATAAGCAAATTTAATTTTTTTGAACAAAACTGTAACTTGTCAATAAATATCCTGAATTACAGTCTGTCAAGTTAAAGCGTGGGTGGCTTTACTCGCAGTTGGTAAGGTGTATCGACATGATTTTGGTGTCAAAATATTAAGAAGAGCTCCCTCTT
>NC_046661.1:75841246-75857301 GCF_010883055.1 Belonocnema kinseyi | reverse complement strand
AGAGGGAGCTCTTCTTAATATTTTGACACCAAAATCATGTCGATACACCTTACCGACTGCGAGTAAAGCCACCCACGCTTTAACTTGACAGACTGTAGGTCCATTGTTATAAGCAAATCAATGCATATAATTGTTAACTGCTGCAAATTCGGAATTCGAATGTATTGCTTACATAGATTTTGTTTTAAAAAAGTGAAGAATCAATTTTCAATTGCAAAAAAGCACCAGAAACCAATAATAGTTAATAATTTAAACAATTTTTACAAACAAATTCACTCATTTGGCCCGTATATACATAAAACAAATTTCTTTTTTACGGAATAATTTTTTTTTATAATGAGAACAAGCATGGTACACATTACAGTATTATTAACACCATGTGCCATTGTTATAAACAATTTTTATAAATAAATTCACTCATTTGGCATTTATATGCATGGAAAATTTTTCTTTTTTCGTGAAATCATTTATTTTTATGCAAGGAAAAAGAATAGTACACATTATAATTCCATGAAACAATATTTTTCATTGTTATAAACAATTTTTATTAACAAATTTACTTATTTAGCTTATCTATGAATAGAAAATTGGCCTTTTCTGTGCAATCATCTCTTTTTATTTAAAGAATATAACTTGTGCATAACTGAATTTCATTAAAAAACACTTACCACTGTTAATTTATACAAATTCACTGATTTCAGTGTCCCTGCAACTAGCTATATTTTTATCAAAACGTATTTCATGGCAATCATACCTTAATTGTCTTATGAAAATTTTTTACAACAATGACAAATGTTGTTTCATGGAACTCTAATGTGTACTATTCTTGCTCTTCACACGAAAAGAAATAATTTCGTAGAAAAAAAACAATTTTCTATGCATGTAAGTATATAAGTGTCAAATGAGTGAATTTGTTTATACTTATTGTTTACAAAAATGACAAATATCGTTTCATTGAACCTTAATATTTACTGTTCTTGTTCTTTACATGAAAAGACATTATTCCGTATAATAGACAAATTTTGTATGTATATATGGACCAAATAAGTGAATTTGTTTATAAAAATTGTTTAAATTATTAACTATTAATGTTCTTTAGTGCTTGCTTGCAATTGAAAATGGATTCTTTACATTTTTCTAACGAAATCTAGGTAAGTCATACATTTAAATTCCGAATTTTCAGCAGATAACAGTTATATACATTACTTTCTTTATAATAATCAACAAAATGCAGGATATTTAGTTACAAGGTACAGTTTGGTTCAAAAAAATTAAATTCACTAATTATATACCTTGTTGCAAAAATATCAATGAACAGGGCTAAGTTAATATCGCAAATGTCACTAATTGCAACCATTAAATTAAATAAATAATGATTAAATACAACATTGTAGAAACTTACACCCCTACGTTAATGCACGATTCTTCACCAGTATTAAAAAAAAAGCTCTGATCTGTTAAGAATTGAGGAGTCGGCTGAATTTTATCCCAAAAAAGTGCTTTTTCCCACTGTGTGCCATCTCTGGAAACCAGTGAACCTGGCTGACCGAACCAGTTACGGAATTCCATTGATTGAACCAGTGAAATCTCACAAACTGTTAGTGATGCACTTCTGGCTATTTCGATCAGTGAGATTTTACTGGGAATCTGTGAAATTTCACTGGTTTTGTTTAAGAGATTTTGGGCGATGAGGCCTCGTCCAGCCGGGAAGATAGTGGAAGGCGCACTGGCTAGAGAAAAAAGGCTTCAAATAATTTAATATAATTAAAACCACACTAGGGTCTCTGTAATCCCGCTCGACAAATTTAATTTCGGTCCTCGCATTGTTAGTCGGTGGATGGTGCGCATTGTTAGCGCAGACTATACGTAACGATAGTACGTACCTATCTGCCTTTCTATGTGCAATTATTTGCCTCCGCAGACGCGCTAGAATTACATGTTTGATACAATCGGACCGCATTGCGCGCAACGTATCGCGTTTTGGTTTTGCAATAAAACCTATGGGATATTATACATTTTACGGTCGGTATTTCGCCATAAAGTGCGCTGAAAACGACGTCGACAGTGACCCTTGCCGTAGGCAAGGCTTCAGTCTCAAAAGGAATGTCGTTAACCATCTTCCTGCAAAAATTGCTTTCCCTACCTTTTCAGGGTACTCGGTTTTATTTATTTATGTTTTCATTCTTAGCACTCCACGCCTTTCGGGCAAAAGCCGGGTTTTATCGCAGAAAAAAAGTGTGCGTTCGAGGGCAGATAGTAGCAACTTGTTATTTTTAAACAGAGAAAACTTAAAGTAATTGTAATTAAATGTTCAACCTTCAATTCGGACAAATAATTTTTTAAGAACAAAAAAAAATTTTCCTTAGTCAGGATTTGAACCCGAAACGCCACTATACATGTGTGGATCGTAAACCGCTTAAACCACCGAGGCCTATTCAGTTCTTGCCCTTCAAAAAGTTATTTGTGCGAAGTATTTGGTTGAACATTTTATTTAATTAAAATCTAAAGACATAGACGTTGATAACCTTTACAAAAAGTTATAAAATCTTCCAAACATTATTTAGATTAAGCTCACGTTTATGAGAAGGAGTACATTTATCATGGTGAAGAACCTGCTGAGGCCTCGTTGGCGTAATTGGTTAACATTTTACTAATGTATAGTTGCGTTCCTGGTTCAAAGTTGGGCTGAGGCATATTTTTTTTATTCTTCAAAAAATTACTGCTTTCCATAAAAAATCAGTTATTTCAAAGAAAAATCATGAACCTCCAAATTTGTTTTAAGATTTTGAACCATTTTTTGTTTTATCAATGTTTTTGTCGAAATTTTTTTTTTTAATAATTTCTTATTTTAATTTCAAAATTGCGCAGGACAAAAAATAACCATCGCGTTAAAATAATTCAATTAGGTATTTTCACTTCAAGAAATAAGTAACTTCACTTTGTATATTGCTGAAGGAAAAACAAAGGGCCAAATGCATGTGATTTAGTTCGTTCTTACCCTATTTTGCTAATATCTTCGTAAAAGCTAATTTTTTCTGTATAAGTGCATTTGAAAAATAGTTTACATTTTTTGTTTACTATTTCATGAATTATAAAAATGATAATAATGATTATTAATTATGAAGATATTACAGAAATAAAATTTCTTTCCGTTCATTTGATCCACTGTTTTCCCCTCAGCTTTTAACAAAGTGAAGTTAGCTGACGGTTGAAGTGAAAATACCTAATTTTTTATAGTTGCAACTAAGAATGTAAGTGGAGCGAGGGCTTTAGCGCCCTGGTTCAATAATGGCCACGACAATAAAACCTCACTTTCAATAACACTCTAAATAAAAAATGATTCAAATTGCATTATTTGAACAAAATGAAAACCTGAATTCTCCAGAGAGCGTTGACTTCACAGATTTTCTTAGTTTCCCAAATTCTGGGCCAAATGTTACTATATATAAAAGATATAAAACTCAGAATATGTTTGTTTTATCCATCCATCTTATTTTTTCCCCCATGAGGGTAAGTAAAAGAAAGAAGGAAAGTAGGGGTGAGATATTAGGGGAAGAGAGGAAGTAAGAAGTAGGAGGTGATAGAATATGTTCTGAAGTAGGGGTGGGGATCTAAAGGTAGGAAGGTAGAGTTGGGCAGAGTGGAGAAGTGGAGCAGGGATGAGAGGAATTAGAAAGTGGAAGATTAAGGGTTGCGTGGGTGGAGAACTAAAAGGTTGCGGAAGAAAAAAAATGTGTTAAGGAAAAATAGGCGAGGAGGAGAATTTAATGGGAAGTTAAGAAAATATAGTGAGTAAAATAGGGGAGGGGAGGATAAGAAAATAATTTGGAAAGTGAATAGGGGATGGGATTTGACTAGAGGAAAATATGGGTGGGCAGAGTGAAGAACCCAAAGGAGAAATATAGAAAATGAGAGGGGAATATGATCGTGAGGTGAAGTAAATGAGGAAAAGTATGCGTAAAAGTTACAGAGGCGGGGCGTGTGGCACGAGAAGGGGTTAACGTGTGGATGAGAGTGGTGTCGCAGTGAGTGCGGAGCGTGTAGAGGGAAATGATGGGGTTTAGGGCTAGAGGGAGAGTTTAACAACTTTATTTAAGTCCTAGTAAGCAACGAAAAACTTTTTTGTAGGCCTTCGTACACTAATTTAAACTTAAATTAAATTAAAATTACAAATTTAAAGTTTAACCAATTTTAATTGTAGAAGATTTATATTGCATAATTGAAACAGTTAAAATCTCTAATAATAATGTTACATTTCGAATTTTTTATGTTTAAAATTGAATTTCTGTTCTGAGGCGATCAGAATTCAACAATTTGAAATTTAAATGCTTTCTTATTGAGAAATCTGACTTTGAAAGAGTTTTAAATATAACAAATATAAATCGCAAGCATTTAAAAAATAAATATATTAGGAATTGAAATCATAAAAATTTCTTTACATTTCAATGTTCTTAACATATTCTTACTTATATTCCTGTCCAGTTGTTCTTCCCCAATGTAAGTTTTTTTTCAAAATTAATATTCACAACTAAAAAATAATGTTTAAAAATAGCAAAGAATTTTACTTTCCTTTTGGGTTCAAATTACACAAAAGTTAGACATTCAATCAGAGACGTTTGCGGCCAACAATTGGACTCATGTCAGATTATTTATCGTCGACACGTGCGATTTATGGTGAATGTACTTTGCACGAGCACTTAATTACGTCAGAATGAAAATTTATGTCTCCTAATTGTTTGTTGCGGTTTGGTGATTCGTCTCGAATTTTCGCAGATTTCTGTGTAAATCATTCTAATCAGGACGAAAAATTCTGAAACTTGTAAATAACTCGCAGAGAATAAACGGATATATTCTACATGCCTTGTTATGAACTAACAGACCTCGCGAGAATTTAAATTCCAATATTATATTTTATTTATTTGATAAATTTTATATGTTTCACTTCTGTTATTATTTATTATTAATAGATATCATTTTTCTCTTCCCAATGAGTGCTCGCGAACTACACAAACTTTTACTCAAAATGTTAAAACAATATTGATAGTCATTTAAAGAAAAAGGTTTTGGACTACTGAATTTTTCTTTGTAAGTTTTAATTGTAATTCTCTTGTAAATTGATTTAAAAATTTCTAAAATTTGCATTAAAGATTATGGAAATTTCTGATCAGATAGTTGATATCCAACATATATTTTTTCAAACTATGCTGTTGGAGGATGTACTATTTGATTTCTACTTTGGATCCAATTATTCTAATTGTTTTATTCTATCCGAGGCTGTGTTGATAATACATCAGCGAGAATACATTTAAGCTCTTACATATATTGAGAATTACAGAGTTTGGATTGTGTAGATGAGTTTGCATTTTATATTTCACTCTATTTTCGATATTTCAGTAATTGAATTTCATTTAATTAAATGCCCTTTTTCATATATAGGAACTGAAGAAAAGATCTTGTCCTATAAAGATAGTTGAAGGCTTTCTGGGTGTTTTAAATTTTGCATGTTGCAACTGTTTTCGTTCAATGTTTGATAAAGAATACTAATAAGTATTGTACTTACAAAAATTTAAATGATCATTGATTAATATTGTTCCCTTAAACACTATTTTCCTCTACAATAAAATATTCCATCCCCATTATTCAACCCACTATCATCTTTGAATGATGCATTTGAAGATAAATTATACCCCAGCAGATTCCAAATCCATTTACGCAGTATCTCTAACCCGCATTATTAAGGAACTAAAGCAGTGATGTTGCCCTGTCAAGATAAATGAAGGTTCATCAGAAGTTCATATGAATTTTTAATGTTTTATGTTGCAATTGTTGTCATACAATCTTCTCAATAGCATTTTAAAATACCTTGCGCTCCGAGACTTCCAAATAATTCCTACTCAATCATGTTCACTTTAACAATATGTTTCCGCAATATTTAGGAACTGGAACAATAAAGTTGTCTTTTTAAAATGGTAAAGTTTTATAGAATTACATTTGAGTTTTGCATGTTGCAACTTTTGTTATTCATTTTTTTTAATAGAACATTAAAAAACTTTCCAATTCTAGACTCCCAATAATCCCTTATCAATCATCTTCACTGAACAATACTTGTCTCTATAATACAATAACCCATCCTAAATACTGTACCTGATATCTTTAATACAATATTCTATCCTGAAAACGAAAAGTCTCTCCATCTCATGCAATAAATTCTGAAAAATCATGTGCTAAATTCTATACTTTCCAACAAAGCCATAGCCTATTATCACATTTGAATGACGCATTTGAGGATAATGCTTATATCAGTAGATTCCACTTTAATTTTCGCAGTATCTCTACTTCGCAAGATTCAGGAACTAAAGTAATAATGTTGTGTTGTTTAGAAAGTTCAAGATTTCTAGAAATATAGGTTTTAAATTGTATTTTTTCATGTTACAACTGTTTTTATTAAATCTTCTTGGTAGTACATCAACAGAAGTTCCACTTCTAGGTGCCCAATAATCCCTTATGAATGATCTTTGAATAAACAACACTTTTCTTTATAATGCAATATCCCATCCTAAATAAAATACCATTCTGAATACAATGCTCAATCCTGTAAAACGAAAAGTTAGTCAAACTCCCATCATTTCTATTATTGCCTCTGAATGATGCATTTAAAGATAATTCGCACACCAGCAGATTCCAATTCCATTTCCGCAGTATCTCTGCCCTGCATTATTTGCAGCTTCACCGGCTCATTCACTATCATCCAGATGATTTTTATTTTGTTTCTCTCCTGCTCAATTTCTTTTCGACGTTGCGTACCGGTGCGTGGGCGCCCGCAGGAGTGAATTCACCAACAACCGACGAAGGAACGAAACGAATGGCGTGTACCAGCGTACGAACGCACACGCGCCGTGTAGATATAGCCATCGCAGTTGAATATAGCTTTGTGGATGGGTCGATAACGCGCAACTCTCTCGCTCATCGCAGTCGGCGATGCCACGCTGTGGCCCCCCTAAGCCGAGCTTTCCTCTCATTCCGCCGTAAGCCCGCACTCTGGCACATCCACCAGCCACCAGGAACAGCCACCTGCATCACCAATTCTCTCCACTCGTGCCACGAAGCTCGTCCGGGATGCTTCAGTACTCGGCGATGAGGCAGTGCATTTTCGGCCCGACAAGAAGCTGAAAGAATGCGCGGCCTTCGCGTGACGGGAAGTCACCCTGTCGCGTGCCGCGATCCTAGGCGGAAGTGCGACTAACAGGTTGTTGATTCGTCAACCGGAAGTCGACCGAGTTACCCAGTGCGTTGTTTATACTGTGTTGTGTCATCATGCTTCATAAGTATCGGTGTGTCTTCGGCAAATCAGTGTCATCAATGTGCTTCTTCAAATCGGTGTGCTTCTTTCTAGTCAGTGGTCATCCCTGAAGTAAACACAGCTAAAGAAAACCCGGAATTCAAGATCAACTACCAGTAATGATTAGATTTAACTGCCTTTAAAGATTCCCTCAGTCTTTCAGTTGCCTGTTCTGCAAGATAAGCAATCTACAGGAGTAGTATAATCTACTTGTTCACCAGTTCCAGCTCAAATCCTCTAGAAATCCGTTAGTTTATCCAATCTTAAAGTTGGACCTCAGGAGATACCATACTTTAAGGAGAAAATTGGGGATATTGCACTGATTCTAAAGAAGGTTTTGATGCAGAAACAGGGATGTTTGCTTTCCCAGATCAGAAGACGACCCATGGTGTCTGGAAGTCGCTACTCATTTTCGATGATCGTTCCTAGGCTGGTTGGTCGCATAATGGACAAACGGATTGGAAAGTGCGGTACGGTTTGTTTTATCTAGACTATCCTCGATAAGTGTTCGTTTATGAAGAACCTAGTCCTCTTGAAATGTCAGAGACTCTTGGCGCCCAAGACTTCGGACGTCCCGCGACGGCAACCGATACCAAAAATACTGGCGCGTGTGAATCTGACCTAAGGTCAAGCAGCGTCAGAATAGATGATAAGTTAAGCTTTTAAGTTTCAAGTGTTTAGTAGCTCTTCAGGTGAAGTACCAAAGAAACGGACCCGCGAGGAGCGGGTAGATTGAAAGTGTCTCAAGAGTCGACATATCCGTGTTACGTAGGGTGCAGTGTTCACTGACGCGAGTGTGAAATTGTTGTTGATGTAATAGTTGGCGTGTTCATTGCGTAGTGTCGTGCTATATCACTGGAAACATTAGTGTCCCACAGGAAAATGAAGAGGTCCTCTTCCTTCTTCATGCCAAGGTAGGAAAGTCATATATTCTGAAAGAAAGATTAGCTATCTTTGCAGAGTGATTTCTAAGGAATGCGCAGCTTTTAAATGTTGATTCTAGATCGTTCCGCGTTCGGCAGATATCGAACATATAAAGATTGTGCAAATTGATTCTGTTTTATAGACGTTTTTTCGACCCTGCGGTTTCAAAATTAGAATATGGTTAAGGTGACTGGGATACCAAACCTCTGTTTTTCAAATACCGGAATAGTAAACATCCACCGAAAATAAGAAGCTAGATTTTGTTATGGTTGTTTTGTATTGGATGTCTTCCAGCAAAATTTTTTCATATATGGATGAAAATCAGCATTCTCAAGTGCTTTTTGAAGATTAAGGATTGAAAGAATAAGTTTTCTGAAATTGATTCCCCCTTCGATATTCAAAAATTAGATTTTGCTATGAAAAAATTCGGGCTAACCAGACTTGTGAAAAAGTAGACATCCACCAGCAATAACCAGATGTAGTTTGTGATGATTTTTTTGTATCTGATTTTCTCTGGTAAAATGGTCTGATCTACATGAAACAAAATTAGCGTTATCCAGTGTTCAGGTGTACACTGGGTAATGCTAGAATGAGTGGATTAAGCTTGTTGATTGGTAATTATGTGAGTCTGTTTTTAAGTTAAACGGTTTCAAACTAGAAAGCTCTTACTTTTTTTGATTCAGAATTATTTTCTTGCTTTATCTCCATAACCATAACTTATTTTGATCTAAATCTAAATCACTAGAGAAGCATCACTAAAACTTCTAACAGTTTGCAATCCAATTTATAATTCAATAATCCGGTGTTTATTTTAAAATTGGAAACTCATGAATGTGCGGTGACATAAATCTTTTCCAGCTAATTCCTCTATCACTATTAGAATATATATTTTAGTGGGTGCACATGGTACACAAGGTATATTTTGTTTTCCCAAGTATCCCTGCCTTCGGTTAAGTTGTTTATACATTCTCGCCTGATGATTCTCGGAAGTTTCCAACGCAGATTTTGAAAGACTTCCAAAACACACCAAGGTCAGATTTCTAATGTGACAAATTTTGTTTGATGCAGTTGTTTTCAATACTTTAGGATTGGGGGAAAATTTATTAGGTTCTGGATTGGATAACAAGATATGGCTATTTGGACATAGTTATGGAAAGAAGAAGTAATCGATATTATTCCACGTCTACCTCCTCCTGATGTCTGTTCTTTTAAAACTTTCTTAGATTTCAACAATGTTTTCAATATTCAGCATATCTTGAGTCGCAATACCACTAATTTTTAAACAAAATACTTTTTTCTAGGAATCAAATTAAACAAATCGTTTCTATTTCACTGTGGCTTTCTCTGCACATTAAAAGAAAATCTCGACTACTAGGAGTCTCACCACTTGGGTACAAATCTCTTTATAATTGAACCCTTCCACTGAAGCGTATGGCCTTTTTCTTTTGCTTTTCCCTTTTTCTCTAGCACATTTTTTTCTCTGAAAGTGCAATTTTCAAGCAACGCCGCAATCGCCCACGGGCGTTGTCGCTGTGCGCAATCGAGTCATTATTATTATTTCGCGCGGGACGCTCCATTCGCAAGCACTGCGGGTACATTACTCGTTCTGTAAAGGTAGTTTTCATCTATTATTTGCAGTCACGAGCATCCAGAGAGTGGGGACAAAAAAAAGAAGTCGCCAAGAAAAAGATGGGAAGAGAATAAAGAAAGCAACAAAAAATAAAGAGGGTAAGAGAGAAATGTATGAAAGTAGGAAAAAAAAGTCATTGCTGGTGTATCGACCCAAGTTTTGCGGGACGCGGTTAACTCGACGGGACAAATTTATGAAAATTTCATGGAAAGTTTCTCTCGTGTTGCGACGACTTATCCCGGATCCGCGGCTCTGTATTCGGCGTCAAAACTAACTCGGCCTGGCACCACTTTCTGACATCTCTTTCGCGAATGAATGTGTAATGAGGTGTGTATTCGGTAGCAAAAGTAAATGAACATCTCTACAAGTTTAACCCTCTCTACAGTTTTTTAAACTTATATCAAAACTTCACATCATGACTAATTTTGGATCATGAAAATTTAGTTGGTTCTTAATTAAAAATAAGAATTAATTACCGTCTTCAGAAGTGACACCTCCGACCTAAAGTTTGATCATTGATATTGTAAACTTATTTTCAAAATTCGGGGAGAGGTTTTACGTCTCGTGACGGTAAACAATTATTGAGCACTAATAATTTTTATGTAAACTTTAAATAAATGGTAAAGTTACGGATTGTCCTGTTTATTTAATATTTATTAAACTTTACAAGTTCTTATGATTTTTTTTAAGTAAACACGAGTTAATTTAGTTAAATCTTTTCACTGATTAAAATTTTCGAGAAGCGCTACGTAATTCCACAGTATATTGCACTATGCTATCTCATAAAGTGTTTTAATTATCTTCCCGTGCAATTAAAAGTAAATATAGCATTTTCACAGCCTCATCATACAATTTCATTTTAAATTTACAATCTCCTTTAAATCTAAAATTAAACCAAGATTCTAATACTGTAGTGATTCCCTTACGCATTTTAAAATTTTATCCACTTTCCCCTAATTCAATTATTGTCTGTTTTCAATGATTTAACGTTTAATTCCATAAAATTATAGATTTCAATATTGAAAACTTAAAAAGCTCGTTTTTTATTGGGTTTTTCAACTTTATTTAGAAGAGCAGCTATTTATCAACGGACAAATTGAATAAGATTTTATACAATATTTTTATATGTACTTTTAGATATTTGTCATTTTGGATTAAGTTACCACAAAAATATGTTCTTCTTTTGTCCTAGGGTAACAAAGATTCATAACCTTGAATCATTACTGGATGCTTAAGGTCTTTTATTCTTGAAAATATTCATATTTCACATTAGTATTGATAAACGATATTGAGTATTTAAAAAAAAACGTTACTTTTAACGTTATTTTTAAACAACTATCGTTCATTTTCAACCTAAATATAGATTATTTTAAACCAAAATCAATTAAAGTGTTTGAACCAAAATGTAGACAGTTTTTAAACAAGTATAATTAATTAATAATAAATGTACATAATTTGGAACTAAAATCTAGATCACTTAAAACTTAATTAAGTTAATTTCAAATCAAATTCTACTTCATTCGAAATCAAAGCGTAGCTCGTTTTATCCCAAAATATATTAGTTCATTTAATACCAGAGTTAGATCATTTTTAACAAAATTATAATATAATTTTTCAGGAAAATCTAGATCATTGAATAAAAAATGTAATTCTTTTTTAACAAAAATGCATGTACATTAATTTTTTTAACCGAGGTTTAGATCAGATGAAACCAGATGTGCTTAATTTTGAACTAAAGTTAGGTTATTTTCAACCTCCATGAAGTTTATTTCAAACCAAAATGTAGTTATTTGAAACAGAACGTAGGTAGTTTTGACTCAAAAGTTAGTTTATCTTTAACTAAATATAAAGATAATTTAGAACCAATATGTAGATAATTTTGAACCAATATGTAATTTATTTTGAATAGAAAGAAAAGTTATTTTAAAGCGAAATCCAGGTAACTTAACCAAATATAGTTTTCTCATTCAGAAAAAATGTGGATACACTGAACTAAAATATAATTCTGTTTGAAACAAAATAAAGTTCATTTTCAAGCCAATTATAGATAATTTGAAACCAAGATTTATGGTTATTTTTAAGCGAGTGTGGATCATTTTGCCCGAAAATGTAGACAATTCAGAATCAAATCGGGATGATTTTAAACTAATATGTAATCTATCTTGAAGCAAAATCCAGATCATTTGAAACCAAAAGCAATTCATTTTTAAACAAAATATAGTTTATTTTAAAGTCATTTGTAGATCATTTAAAACCAAGATGTAGTTATTCAAAACTGAATGTAGGTTATTCTGGTTTAAAATGTAGACAATTTCGAACCATGATGTAGATGTTTTTGAAGCAATATGTAATTTTTATAAACAGAAATTTATGTTATTTGGAAATAATTTCTAGATCACTTGAAATCAAATGTAGTTCATTTTAAATCACAGTTAATTTTGGACTAAAACTGCCCCAAAGTGTAGATAATTTGTAATCAATATGTAGATCATCTTAAACCAATGTGTAATTTATTGTGAACCGAAATCCAAATCAGTCCCAACCAAATTTAGTTAGTTTTGAATTAAAGTTAATTGATTTTGAAACCAAATTTGTCTTATTTTCAAACCAATTCATCTCTTCAACCGTAAATTAAAAAAAAGTGTCTTGCTTCTTTTTTTAATGAGTAGTCACTTGTCAAAGCTAATGATGATTTTTAATATCACTCGAGCTAGCCATGTAGATGATTTTCAAAGGAAGTGCACATTGTTTCAGAAAACTTTTTTTCATGTGAACAGGAAATGAAAAATGCCGGAAGTAGGAAGCTGTCAATAAACCCAAAATGAATTTAAAGCTTCTGCATCTAGATTTAGCATCAAATCAGTCGTCACCTCTATTTGGAATGCCTTCACTGATGTACTCGTCTTTGATTCTGAGACAGAGGCGATGCTTGAATTTCAATAAGAACCTTTTGACGCCCGTTTGAGTAAACGGAAACTTTGAGGAGATGCAAACGAATGACGGTTCGGTGGCCACTTTGATATCTGAAACTGGAAGCTCTAGCTGAAACGCTGTGTGAAATATGCCGGTTACTTTGACAGCAAGTCGCACTTTTAGCAAAAAATGTTCCAGCACGTCACGCATAATGATCTTACAAAGGACAGACAAAAAGACCCAAATTCTACTATTTTATGCAAACAAACTGTAATAAAACCAAAGTCCACGCAAGATTTATATTACAAGCAATATTATATTAATTTTTTTCCATAATTTTATTTTCAGCATTTCTAATATTCAGTTCGTTTAACATTCTTTGCAAGTCTTAGATTGCCTCCGCCATAAGAACCTTATCATCTGCGAAAGCTAACCCACGTACCCTTACTGTCTCGAAATTCAAAACATTTCAAGGAAAACTGGAAAGAATCAGAGAATTTTCGATAAACTGAAGTGGAATTTCAAGAGTGTTCCACAATAAGACTGTTAAAAAAGAAGCAAGTCAGAATGTCAGCTTGTATTTTCGATTTGTTTTGTTCCCTTTGGTTTGGAAATGAACCTCGTGGATGGAGTATAAAATCGAATAATATTTAAGCGTCGCTCATTACAAAATTATTTGTTTTTATACAAAAATAATTAATTCTCGGAAACACCAGGTCTTAAAGTAAAATTGTACCGAAAATAAGAGATGCGGTTTATTAAAATGAATATTTCTTTGCCATAATTTTTTTTAGAATTATGTATACTGAATGAGATATACGAAGAAAATGTTTAAAAAGAAGCTGTGATCATCTGTTCTACTTACTGGGATTTTTTAAATACGATTTTAGGTTATACTTAGTTGCCTAAATAATAATTTACATAAACATGTATAATTTAAAAATGATATACAAGTTATTGTATATATAATCATAAAGAATACTTTTAATAAAAATACTCATTTTAATTAGCCGCAAAAAAATCGTCAAGGCAAGTTGAGATTCGGATTTTCTTTTGGTTTAAGAAATAACAATATTCGATGAGTATTTTTACATTCACATAATTTATGATTGAGAAAGTATTAAAATTGTCGGAAATTTGACATCACAGTTTTTCAACGGATCTCCACATTTCGAGACCCCCTGAATCCGAAATCAGGTTTTCACGATGCCGTCTGTCTGTCCGTCCGTAAACACGATAACTCTCGAAAAAATGAACGAATCAAATCCATCTTCGGCACACTTTTTTTAGGTCCTGAAAGAAAGGATGAGTTCGTTAACTAGACATTTTTGATAAAAATTCAAAAAGTGAGCGTATTTTGAAAATTTTTTAGGCCACTTTTTTTCTGAATTTGAAAATTCTATGTATGGATGTTCATAGTATTAAAAAGAACAAACAATTTATCCTGATGACTTTTTTAGATAAAAAGAGAATTCTCAGAGATATAGCGTTTTCAAAATTTTTTTAATCAACCGAAAATCAAAATTTTAAGCCAAAAAACGCACGATATGAAAAAAAGTCAATAAAATAAAAACATTTCTTTTTAAAGACCTACAAGATTATCATGACAAATTTTTGGATTTTCTTCAAGAATCAAACATTCAAATTTTGATTGCACAAAAAAAAATAATGAAAAATAAAAAATCCCATTTTTTAGACAAACTACATAGGATACGAAAAAAGAAGAATTAACAAAAATTGTTATCCCAAAAAAGATCTACAATTTCGTTAAGAATCACTTTTGGATAGGACGCGTATCTTTTTCTTTATTCGTGAAAAATAACGTTGAAAAAAAAATATATAAAAAAATGTTTGGAAAAACGCCGAAGTTACGAGAAAAAAATCTAACGAAACATGTTTACAAATGTCTGTCGGAAATCGAGCGTGCAGCGCGAGTGTCACGATGAGAATGTGCACGTTAAAGCCTATAGAGTTTTGAGAAACTTAATCTTTGACTATACTTAATTGAGTAGACAATTCAGAATATGAAGACGCATATAAATGCTGCCGTCTGAAAGAGATCTTATTGATAAATTTTTTTTAAGCATTACAATTGCAAAGAATAAATATCTGAGGGCGAAACGCGAGGTAACCCATTATCGAGCGCGAAGCGCGAAATTGAACCGTCGTGCGCCCTAGGCGTGCTCAAACTTGCACGCAAAGTTTTCGAGACAATTTAAAAAAATGTATGTTTATAAAGAAGTACCCTTTTCAATTGCTTATACTGCAATATTAAACAAAGATATGAAAATTCACACGGAAGATAAAATTTGGGCCTTTTCCTCAGTTTTCGAATGAAGTATACTAAAATGCACTTTAATGATTCATTTAATAATATAAATCAAATATTCATAAACACATAGATTTTTTTCAATCCAGACTATTTAACTTTTTCAATTTATTTGTTTATAAATATTGTATTCATATTAATTAATAATTAAATTGGATTTTAGTATACTTTATGAAAAATTTGAGAAAAAGGCCCACATTTAATCTTCCTTATGAATTTTCATATCTTTGTTTAATATTGCAGTACAAGAAATTAAAAAATGGTTTTATAACTTAGTTTAAAATTATATTATTTTGTTGAAAATTCAACAATTTTGTTCAGAAGTCACTCTTTTTGTTTCAGCATTTGTCTTTTTGGTTTAAAAATTGACCTATTATGGTGAATAATTGAACTGTTTATTTGAAAATTAACTTTCTTTTTGGAAAATTAAACTCGTTTATAGAAAATTCAACTTTTTTGGTGGAAATATCAACTATTGCGTTAATTGTTGAAACTTTGGTAGAAAATCGTTTGTTGTTTGAATGAATAATTCTTTTGACTGAAAATATGACTACTCAATTATTTGTTAAAAACTTGTCTTTTTAGTCTCAAAGTTCATGTATTTTATGGAAAATTTCTTTGGAAATTAAATTTTGTTGAAAATTACCTTTTTCAGTTAAAATATCATTATTTAGTTGGAAATTGATACTTTTGGTAAGAAATTAAATTTCTCGATTGAAAACCGACCATCTATTTTGTTTTAAAATCCTTTTTATATTACAAATGTATTTTTTCGTATGAAAATTTAACCATTTCATTTTTTATTGAAAATTTGTCGCCTGTAGTTAAAAAATCCACTATTTAGTAAAAAGTGTATGTGCTTGAAGTTCTGAATTTTTAAATCAAGCAACATTTTTATAATAGTTTTGTAAACGACAAAC
>NC_046661.1:75796761-75841146 GCF_010883055.1 Belonocnema kinseyi | reverse complement strand
GATTTAAAATAATATTCTTTGAGAAAATTCTTTTTTATATTGCGTTAATTTTAATGTTCAGAATTTCAAGTATATTAAAATTCGTATTTTTTGTTAAAAATTAAATCTTATTAGAAATTGATATTCTTGGTTGAAAATTCATGTATTTGTTTCTAAATTCGACTCCTTTGTTCAAAATAAATTTTTCTATATCAAAATAGATATTTATATTTAAAACTATAGGTATTTTGTTAAAAATTCGTCTTTCTTGGTAGTAAATTAATTTCTTTGGTTGAAAATTGACTTGTTTCGTTGAAAATCTCTCTTGTGTGTTTAAATTTTAAGTTATTCAACTAAAAATATGAAAATACTTTTTTGATTTTAAATGAATTTTTAAAACATAAAATTGATCTTTTATAGTTAAAACTTTCAAGAGTTTTATTAGAAATTTATTCCTCTTGGTACAAAATTTATTTTCTTGGTTGAAAATTCATCTTTTCAGTTTAAAAGTCAACTATTTGGTTGGCAGACCTTTTTCTTGATTAAGACCTTTCAACCAGTATTCTTATTGTTACTAAAAATTTCTAAGATAAATTTAGAAACAAGCATTGCTTTGTATCAACAATATTGATTTTATACCTGTAAGATTTGTATATCTAAAAAAAATTTATAAGCTTCAGAGAAGATAAAAAATGAGTCAGGGAAAAGTTAGGGAAGTCAGGTATTTCGAAATCAGGATTTTGGAGAAATCCAAGTACAAATCATTTGAAGTCAAAGCCACAAAAAGCCGTTTTCTATTCCAGAAGAGAAATTTCTGCAAAGTGCATTGGAAGGGAAAAATGGTATGATTGGTCAGACACAGAAAGGCCGTCATCGACAGCCATTTTTATGTCCTACGGTTGGGATATTCCAGTAATAACGTCACGTACATCCCTTCTAGTCGATGGATCAGCCTTAAAGGTGCTGGGGGCAATTCGTACTTTTAATTTATGTCACGACCCAAAGTCTCTACGTGATCATTTTATTTTTTCTTACTCTCTAATAACCTACATTTCACGTTAGACAGCTTTAAATTCTAACCCTTCATTTTCTTATTTCGACTCTAAAACCCAAGGAAATGGGGCGATTTTTCACAAAAACAGGGGAGTATTGAGGTCGTAAATTCTTTTGAATTAAATCAATGTGAATATTAGATTCTGAATTCAATATGAAATACTTTTATTTCCTAAGATTTAAAGTTGGACCTTATAGCATTTTCTGAACAAAATAGTGGAATTTTCAACTAAAAGAGATTTTCGAACAAAATAGATCAATTTCTAAACCCCAAAAAGATCAATTCTAACCAAGAAAGATGCCATTTCTTGGCATAAAGAAAGAATTTTCAATCCAGAAGGACAATATTTTTAACAAAACATTTGCATTTTCTACAAAAAAATCAATTTTCCAAAATAATTGATTTTTCTACCCACAAAGATGAATTTTGAACCCAATGGTCAACATTTTCAAACAAAAAAGATAAAAAACCAAATACATTTGAATCTACAAGACGAAAAGACAACATTTTTAGAAGAAATTTGAATTTTCAACACTAAAAGTTGAATCTTGAACAAAAATATTCTCAAGAATGAATTTGCAATCCAAAAGGACAACATTTTAACAGAACATTTGAATTTTCTATCACAAAATATAAGTTTTTCAAAATAGTTTATTTTTTAACATACAAAGGTGAATTTTCAATCAAATAATCAAACAGTCAACAACAAAAAAGTTTAAAAAATAAAAACAGTTAAACTTTTGAGCCAAAAAGACAATAGTTTTCGAAGAACAAAAAAGTTATAAATGAATTTTCGATCCAAAAGGACGAAATTTTAACAAAACAGACCAATTTTTGAACAAAAAGTTCAGTTTTTCAATTTTCAAGTCAAGAAGACGAAATTCTTAGAAGATGATTGATTTTTCAACTAAAAAAATTGAATCTTCAACAAAAAAGTTGCCAATAAATAAATTTTCGATCCAAAAGAAAACAATTATTAAAGAGAAAAACAGTTGAGCTTTCTACAGAAAAAGATGAGTTTTTTAAAAGAATTTTTTTTAATCTATAAAAGTAAATTTAGACCTAAATGGTCAGGATTTTCAAACAAAAAAGATTCAAACGGAGAGGGTTGAATTTTCAAGTGAACAAGACGAATTTTTCATGAGAAAATTGAATTTTTTACTAAGAAAGTTGAAACTTGAAGCAAGAAGTTGCAAATGAATGGATTTTTAATCCAAAAGGACAACATATTAAAAAATGTGCAATTTTCTATAAAAAAGATTAGTTTTTTAAAATAGTTTATTTTTCAACTTAAAAGGTGAATTTTCAAGCAAATGGTTAAAATTTAGAAACAAAAAATATTAAAACTTGAAGAAAGATAAACTTCAAGCCAACGAAAGGAAATTTTGAGAAGAAAAATTCGAATTTTTAATCAGAAAAGTTGAATCTTTAACAAAGATGTTATGATTGAATGAATTTTTAATCCAAAAGGACGACATTTTAACAAAATATTTGAATTTCCTACAAAAAAATATAAGTTTTTTTAAAGTAAGTAAATTTTCAACCAAATGGTCAAAATTTGCAAACGTAAAAGATTAAAACGCTAAGACAGTTCAATTTTCAAGCCAACTAGACGAAATTTTGAAAAGAAAATTAAATTTTCTATAAAAAAGTGAAATCTTTAACACAAAAGTTATGAATGAATGCATTTTCAATCCAAAAGCACCAGATTTTAACAAAACAGTTAAATTTTCTACAAAAAAATTAGGGTTTTGAAATAATTGATTCTTTAACCTAATGTGTCCTTTTTAACCAAATGGTCCAAAATTTTCAAAACCATGAAGATTAAAATTCAAAAGAAATTTAGTTTTTAAGACGAAAAGACGAATTTTTTAGAAGACAGATTAATTTTCAAACGAAATGGAATAATGATTCAATTTTGACTAAAAGTTGGAATTTTTATCCCAATAAATTAATTCTTAGTAAAGATTGTTGCATGTTCTACTAGAAAAGATGACTTTTTAATTAAAAATATCATTTTCGAGCAAAAAGTGGAATATTTATATTTTTAACCAAAGACAATAACTTTCAATCAAAGAGTTTAACCTATAAGATGATTTTTGAACAAAGAATATATTTTTTTTTAATGAAAAATTTAATCTTCCAACGAAAAAATTGAATATTTGACAAGAAAAGATGACTTTTGAACAAAATAATTATATTCTCAACAAAATAATGAAATTTTTAATCAAATAGTACAATCATAATACATAAGTTGGATGAAAGTAGATTTATAATCCATAAGTTGGGAGAAAGTAAACAAATTTAGAATTTTAATTTTGAAACTTTGCAAAAGTAGGTTTTTTTGTATTTATTTACTGAGAAACTTTTTTAGTGCAAGAGTCCACTCTTTTGTTGCAATTTGTTCTCTCAATTATGAATTCAACTGTTTTTATTTAAATTTGAGGTAATTTTTGGTTCAAATATCAACTATTACATTTTTTGTCTAAACCTTAATATTAGAAATTTGAAGCGGTTTAATTTGTGTTAAATATTTAAAATTTAGTATCATCAAAAATGATTTATTTCTGAGCATCTTTTTTTATGAAAAAAAGGGTGGAATGGAAAAATTGAGTGAAAATGATCGATTTTAAGTGTTTTAGGAGATTTTTCAATTATAAAAAGAAAAAAGGAGTTTAGGTAAAAAAGGAAATGTAGTGCACTCCCTGAAATTTAATTTTTAAGAGAGAAAAGACCTTTATAAAGAATAAATTTTTTAATTTTATTATTTAAATCGAAAAACGTACAAGCCATGAATCAGCGTATAATCGTTGTAAAAGTGGAGCTTAATTCTCCAAGTTGAACTAAACGCAAGTCTCGTACGAAAATGAGAAAAACAAAAAATAAAGAACCAAAAATGAAATTAGAGAAAAATGTTAAAAAGAACCGAAGAAAGTTACAAAACTTTTAACAAGTTTGGAAAAAGCTTGCGGGAATTTTTTAAGAATGATTGCATAAGGCATCAATTTAAGAGCAAGATATTGGGGTTACATAAAGTCTGTGCAGTTCTAATTAAAGTTTATGCTTTGAGACAAATCTGAAGTTAAATGAATCAGCTTTTATACAACGTTTGCCAGTTGCAGATAATTTATGACCGCGCCCGAGCCAAAATGTGCATTGTTTAACAAAATTAGCAAATTTTGTTTTTTGTTATCACCTTTCGAAAATAATTGTCCAAAAGCATGTTTACATAATCGAAAATTTGTTCAAATTTCGCAAAGCCAATTAAAAAGTTTCTCCAAAGACCTTCTCTAGGGAAATTAGCTCATATTAATTAATTTTTGAAAGTTTCTTAAAGCCCTAATTAACCCTTTTTTAATCGAAAAAGATTGTAAAAGAAATGAATTGAAATTCCCCACTTCTCTTCTATTTTCTTTTCACTATTAAACTGACACCTTTTTTTACGAGTGCAACATTTTTGGCACGGTTTCAAGAAGCTTTAGTGAAGCTTCAGGGTCGCCCGCAAGCTCATTTCGAATCAAAATAATCTAAAACGAACAATTCGAGGGACAATGTTTAAAAATCCGTCCCAGGAGACTCAAATTCGATTAGGGCACCTGGGGCAATGAAAAATCGTACTCAGTGTCAGAGATGATTTTGCAAACTTGACCTTTCACTTGAGCTTGCAGGTGTTGAGGAAAAGTGGCCACAGTCAGGGCCATGCTGTCAAAAAAAGATCTCGTTGAATCGGTCGGATTAGGGCTGCGTTTATTTTTATTATTTTTGTTATTGTTGATTGATCCACGTCTCGGGGAAGAATTCACAGATGTCTGAATCATCTTTTTTGATGTTGGATGTCCTGGCTCGGAAAATCGATGTCGAAGATTTCTCTCCGTTCCTGAATCTTGCTGAAAACTAAAATCGGAAGAAAAATATTTCTAATTAGAAAGCTTTTGAAAGTAGAGAGCTTTCCTATTTTGCTAAATTAAATTTTTTTCCATTTTGGGTTCAATTAAATTTCAAACTCATGTTTTTTAGTTAGAATCATCAATCGCCCGCTAAGAGTGTAGTTTTTATTTTTTAAGAGGAAAAATAATTTTAAATACGAAATAAAAATTTTCAATAACGATTTCTTTTTTTTTTATCTATATAAATATAATCGTCCTAAGATTATTGAAAAAATTCCAACAGATTTTGGAAGGTGTTAGATATCTGAGGACAGAATTTCTACAAAAGAGTTAATTTTGAACTAAAGTATTGAATTTTCAATCGAAGAAGATGAATTCTCAAACAAAAATGTATGTTCTATGATTAATATTTTAACCAAAAAATATTTTCATTAAAAGAAAACGGTGGGTAAATTCATCCAAAAGATATGATGTTTAAACAAAAAAATTGAGCCTTCAAACAAAAATGATTCATTTGTACCAGTTACATTTTTAAACTAAAATTATTAGATTTTCATCCAAACTTTAATCCAAAAAAGACAAATTTTGAACAAAATATTTAGATACATTGTAAACCAAAGAGATGTGTTTTTAGATAAAAATATGAATCCACAAAGAAAAAAGATTAATTATCAATCAAAATAATGTATTTTGGACTAAAAAAAAAACAAATTTATCAATTTTCTACGAAAAATATATTTGTTTTTAACATAATAGTGGAATTCTATAACAAAAACGATTTATTTTCAAACTAAAAACAACCAATTTGTATACAAAATAAAAATTTCGAATGATTATTTATTTTTGATTTCCTTTCTTTATTTGATTGAAAGTTTTATAATTATAAATTTTCAAAGTTTCTCGAGGAAATCAAAAATAGTTTTTAAAAATTACAGATATGTCGAAAAAATATTTAGAAAATTACTAAGAATTTCGTTTTATTTTAGAGTATTTTACCAAGTTTTAGTAGAAACGTAAGTTAGTTTAAAAGATATTCAAAAGGTTTTAATGCCTGATGAACATCTAAGAATATTTAAGAAATATTCAGAAATCTTTTAAGGCTTTAAAATATTCGTAAACTCTTGAAAATTAAAAAAATTCCCGAATATCTCTTTAACTGAATCGAATTACTCTTAAAATTGTTCAGATATCTTGTTTATAGTACTAATATTTGAAATAGACTCTTAAATGGATCTATGAAATAAAGAATCACTTTCAATAGTCCCAGGAATCTTAAGAAATTCCTCTTATTATCTTGAAGCCTACTAAAATCTTTTAAAAACTTAAAAGTTTAATTTCGGAATCTTCAAAAATCTACGTTTTTTTTAAATGTTTCGAAAATTTTTTTTTCGAAATTTTGTCAAAGGTTTTAAATATTTCTACAATGATTCAAATTTGTCTTCCAACTTTGAAAAAATAAAAAAAATTGCTTTCAAATCTTTGAGATTCATTTTTGATAATTTTTTTTATTTTTTTGAAATTTTTTGACATATTTTTCAATATTATATTGAAATAAATGTTGTAAAATAAAATTTCATTTAAAATTTTTCGAGGAATCTTAAGAAATTTTTTACTTTCTTAAAAGCTTCAAAATAATTTTTTTAATTCTTCAGAAATTTACATTTTTTTACATATATCTGTACCCGTAATTTTCGTAAACTTGGTTCCACCTAAAAAGTCTTTGACATTTTTTTAACCTTTAGGTAATCATCTAAAATTTCTTAAAATATTTTTTGATTTTATTTAAGAATTTATATTTTAAATAAAAAAATTATTTACAATTTTCATAGAAATTTTAAGATTTTTTTTTGTTAAAATCTTTAAGAATCTACATTTTTACCATTTTTTTAATCTTTACAAGTTTTAAATTATTTTTAATCATTGGTCAACTTCTACATATCTCTTGAGATTATTGAAATTTTTTAAACTTCCAAAATTCAACGATTTGGCTTGATGATCTTTTACATACTTTTGTAATATTTTCAGAAATCACTAGGAAATTTTCGAAACCATTCTTAATTTTCTCTTAAGGTTCATTAAAAAAAAATCACATACATTTTTCTGTAAATCTTTAAAAAAATTCTTATTCGCTTGATACCTTTCATACATTGGAAATCCTTTTGTATTGACTGTTTAAAATCTTTAACAATTCACATTCTTTTTAAAATTTTATGAAATATTTTAAATGATTCAAATTTCACACAAAATCTAAAAAAAAAGTATGAATAGTTCTAAAAAATGCCTTACAATCTTCCGAATTCTTTTTGATACTTTTACACATTTTTAACACTTTTAAAAATTTTAAATATTCTCTCAAAATTAAATTTATAAAATTAAAATCATAAAAAATGGTGCCAGAAAACTCAAGACATTTTTTTGTTCTCTTGAAACTTTTCAAATCACGTAAAAACGTTCTGTTTTGAAAATCGTAAAAAATCTATATTTAATGAAATTTGAAATCTTTATAAGTCTCAAATTATGTTTTAATCTCTGTAAATCCCTTCAAATCTTCGAAATCATATTAGAATTTTTTGAAATATAGAGACTAATAAATAAATAAATCCCTTAAAAGTCCCATAAATCCCTCAGAACCCTTTAAAAACTGTGACATTTCTTGAAAACGACTAAAATCTTTAAAATCTTATTAAAGTCCCTTATTATAATAAGGGACTTTTTTTAAGATCTTTTTTAATGAGTGGTCAGGACTTGACGGAGACAGCTAAACTTATGTAAGGCCATGTTTCACCAGAAATTTTTAAATAAGCTGCGATGAATTCATCCGTGAAAATTTGTTAAACCTTTGGCATACTTTGTCCTGTAAATGTAAAAGAATCCCTTAAAGTTTGTTGGAATAAATTTAAATTACTGGCTATCTATTAAATCTTTTGAAATTCCGTCCAATCTCGTTTAGGTTCAAAATAATTGACATTATGTTTGATATATTGAGTGAAATGTATAAAATTTAACTTGAAAGAACAGGTAATAAAAATCTTACGAATACTTACTAGAGGAATTAAAAAAATTAACACTAAAGAAAGAATATTTTACCGATCATTTGTATCAGATACATATTGCTCTGAAAACATGCTCTCCTGAATGGAGATCAAAGTTTCATCTTGATCCTGATCCTGATCCTGGTCTTGGTCGAGATCCTGATGTGGACCTTTTAATTCTTCGAGTCCAATAAAAGTCGCATCTCCAGCAGCCATGGATATTAAATCCGTCTCAAGAATGGAAGACAATTGAGAAATTGACCTGACTGAACGCTTTTCCTCTGCCTTTGGAGGTGAGCTGCAGGTGCTGCTCGCGCAACTGTTGTCGTTAGAGGGCCTGCAAGTGAAGAGAATCGATACATATGCGAGTCCATTCTCGTAAAAGACCACACAGGTGGAAATCCATTCTCGTAAAAATCAGGGAAGCGAGAAAAGACGAAAGGCGATTGCTACCGTACTAATTTTCCACCAAAGGTCCAACATAAAAAGTCTAGACTTTAGTTCCCGATTCTAACATTTGTCACCCCCTTTCCCAGTTTCCGTGAAATTTAATCGATTTTTGTCCTTGCTTTTATCAGACAGAACTACATAGGGGCTGCTGAAGTTGTGCAAGGCCATTTTTCACCAGAAATTGCTGAATAAGCTGCGATTGATGGGCAGGTGCTTTTTTTTGTTAAATGATTTTCTTTTTCAATATTGCCTTGTATAGTATAATAAGGCGGAGATTTTTCTATTTAAACACAAGTCGTCATAACTCAGTCAAATATTATTGAAATGGTTTAAAACTTAATACGCCTACAAAGTATACTCTGGAGGTGGCTACAAAATAATATAAAATCTTGACAGAACCTTTTTTTAAATAATATTCAATTATAAATGATGGCTTGTCGGTAACTGCGTTTTTCTAGTTTCGCCCAAAAAAATATTGAGGGATCTAAATTAGCGAACTCGCTGGGTAATGGTGACGATTTATGTTTTAAGCACTTATTTATTTTCGAGAAAATTTATTTTCAGTGTAAATTGTTACCATTGAAACTAATTATCGAACAAAAAAATTTTTAATAGGACGAAGTTTCTTCTTGTTAATCTATACAAGACTATATTGAAAAAATTCATTTATCACGAAAAAGCACCTGCCCATTAATTATAGCTTATTCAGTAAGTTTTGGAGCAAAAAACCTTACACAATTTCGGCGACCCCTGATTTAGTCCTGATCTGGCTTCCTTGTGATTTCTGGTCTAAATTTGAAAATATATATTTATTGAGGGGGGTTATTAAATATTTGCATATTTTAAGCACTGAGTTTTATTGCTATAAAAATAATATTATACTATTTTAAAAGTCTTAAATTGAAAATTTTACACTCAAATTTCAAATTTTACTTACTTAGAATTCAAAACTATTGATTTCAAACGCTTTGACTTTTGGACGTTTTAATTTAAAATTGACTATGATGTTGAAGTCATACAATGTTGAAAATGGTGAAGTTCAGGAAAATGTAAACACTTTCAATAACAAATCTTTGATGTAAACAATTCTAATTTTTAATGTATTCAGTTTTGAATAATAGATTTTGAAACATTATTTTGGTTAAAAAAAGCTTAGCACCTGCTATTGTAAATTATACGACATTTAATATTTTATTTCGAATTTCTATCTGAACTTAAAATTCTGATTTAATTAAGAATGTTATTGTACCTATAAAATAAATTTTGCTTACATTTTGAAATTATACAATTATTTTAATTTAAAGGTATTAGATTGGGTATGATATGAATTAAACTAATAAAATTAGTCTAAACTCCCTCGAAGTCAAGTGAAGTTTAAATCCTGGAGTCGTTACCCTGTTGCTATTTTTTCTTAATCATATTTAAATCGCGGGTCATTGCCAAAAAGCTGATAATTTTCGGTCTAGCTTTTAAGGCTCTAAAATTAAATTTGTTCAAAACTTTGAAAAATGTATGTCTACACATTTTACCTTTAAAGTTTAATAACTTTCGATAGTAAAAAATCTCACATTAGATAATGCGAAATTGATCAATTGTTTAATTTTAAAACCTTTGAATTAAAATTCGTTATTGAAAAATATGTATAAGAATAGAGAACAAAAATGATCAAAACTTGAACAAACTTAATGCATAAAATTCTAATATTAAATATTATTATATAAACTTAAGTTAATATTTCATTTCCAACAAAAAAATTAGTTAATTTCTAAGTAGGTAACTTACCCAGTTACACTAGATTTGTCAATTGAACTTGACCTCAGAGATCGTCTGCAAAATTCGGCTGGTTTTTGCAAACCTTTGCTGGTATCAAGAGTACTACTTCTCAAGGACCTTCTCATATTGGACTCCTTAATTTTTTTCGCCGCTTCTTGTTCTTGAAATTTCGACCACGCTTTTTTAACATCCTCCACTGGAATAGTTCAATAGAAATATAAACATTTTTTGCAAAATTTTTCATACTTTTAATATCACAAGACTAAGTACATTGGTATTAAATGAATAAATAATAATGTAATAAATTCTTTTTACCAATGTTAATTTTTCAGGTAATTGATTCAGATTCAAATTTAGATAATTTCAAACTGATGGTTTTGCATTACTTCAATTTGTTTTATATCAGTTCAAACATTTTAAATTATAGCTAGAAGTAATCAGTTTAAATCAGAAAACTTTATGCACATTAAGAAATATTTGTGCTTTTGAATACTGTTAGGCGGTTAAATAAAAAAATTTTGAAGTATCCAATAAAATCAGAAAAAATATTTCTCATGTTTTGAAGAACATTTTGAAACATTTTAGGTTATTTTAGCTTCTTTTAACAGAAATTGGGATTTCAAAAGAACATTATTAACAACATTACCTATTTCAACAATTTTAGGTTAGGTTATTTAGCGTTTTAAACCGGAAGTTTCTTCTTTTAAGCAAAAATCATTGTAATTCAAATAAAATTTACATTTTTAAACAATTATTTCGGTTTGGTTTCGAATAATAAAGTTTACCATCATAAACAATTTGTATTCTGATTATATTATTTAACGGAAATTGTCATTTTTATCAAAAAATTAATTGATTTTAAAGAAGATTTTCTATTTTTGAACAATTTTAAGTTGCATTGTCGTTTTACATCAAAAATTGGTATTTTTAAAAATCATAATTGTAATATGAAAATAAGTTGGAATTTTGGAAAAATTTAAAAATATATGTTATGTGTTTTTCATCGAGAAATCGTATTTGTCCGCTAACTTCTTTCAAATACTCAATGTGAAATGAAATTATTTGACATTCTTCTGAATTATAGAAATTTGAAGAAAATTTTTCACAATCGTTTAAAATGCCAATGCAGTCGTTTGAAATCTCTTTAAATTAATAATATCTCTTGAACATTTCTTGAAATATTTTTAAATTCCCTAAAAAATTATAAATCCTTTGAAGTGTTTTAAAAAAAGATTAG
Source organism: Belonocnema kinseyi (assembly GCF_010883055.1). Taxonomy (NCBI): domain Eukaryota; kingdom Metazoa; phylum Arthropoda; class Insecta; order Hymenoptera; family Cynipidae; genus Belonocnema; species Belonocnema kinseyi. Next base: position 75,829,734 of record NC_046661.1, on the reverse strand, counting down.
AAATTTTTATCAATTTTTAGTTATGTTAAAATGTTTAACTAAGAATGGGTTATTTTGAAGAACAATAATAAAATTGCGAAGAAGATTTACAATTATCAATAATTTTTTATCATGTTATGTTAATGCTTTTCCTCGCAAACGTGTATTTTTATTTTTTTTTAACCAATAGATTTCATACTAGATTCACAAGTTTTTCTACAATTTGAGATCATGTAAATGTTTTATATCGAAAATCGATTTTTTAAATAAAAACCTATTTGATTTCAGAGATTTAAATGTTTTTAATTTTAGGTTATATTTGCGTTTTTTAAATCGAAAAACTGGTGTAGATTCCAAATTAGATTAAAAATTTTCGAACAATGTTTTTTAAACAAAAAAACATTAGGTTTCAAATAAGTCTTACTGTTAAAAGCATATATTTTGATAGTGTTTTTCATAAAAAAATGTTGTTTTCAATCAAAATATATTATTGGTAATCCTTAACAAGATTTAAACAATAACATGATATTTTAGTTTGTTTATCGAATTCGACTTCAAAAATAACATTTACTATGTTGAATAATTTTATTTTGAAGTTAAAATAACAATTTTAATCAATTATAAGAAATATTGTCGTTCGTTTTCATTTAAAGATACTACATTTTGTATCAATGTAAATGTTATATTTAAATTTAATTCAGTTAATTTAATTTGATGCTAATTTGATGTTAATTTTATAGTAATTTTAAAAAGTCTCTAAATTTGGGGTGCTTTAAAAATGATATATAATTAAAAATTAAAATTGTTTTTAACATTTTTTGAATATTAAATTTGTTTTTTAATATTAATCTGTGATAAAGGTTTTCTGTCTAAAAAAATAGAATCTTGTTATCCCTCCTACTGAAATATTAACTCTTCCCAATTTCTCGGATTCCCAAGCAACGAATACCCTTTGTTTGAAATTAATATTCTACATACGTTGGCCAGCTTATTCTCTTTCACTGGCATTTATTTTCCATTAAAAATGTTTCTGCCGATCTCTTTTACAAGTAACTCCATTCTTTGTTTCTAACGAGCTATTTACACCGAAAACAGATTTGCATCAATCCGAAAGTTGATAACCGTAAAATTTAGCCACTATAGGCCCTAATGCATTTATTTACGTATGCGCGAATTTTTTTCGTTTACTTGGGCTCACCATCTCTATATAATTTCACCATATTCTGTACAACAAGCAGCCTCGATCTCTTTCTCTACTTTTTTTACGATTTCCCCTGAAGAGATAAAAACTGAATGGGAAACTTGCAGCGTTGAAAGAGCAGCGTAGACGCACTAGTGGTGCTTTCCGGTGAAAGCGAATTCAACGATGGACGATACACAACAGCAGGGGTTGGTTAAAAAAAGAAAAAAAAAGAAAAAATCTAGAAGAGTAGTAGGGCGCAAGGGAGAATGCAAGAGCACGCATAACGAAGATCCCATAAAAAGAGGTTTTATGTTTATTTCCATCTGAAGATGGCGATCGTTTCAAACGAAATTATTCGCTTCGAAAGATCAAGTGATCGTTTATTTTTTCGGAAATCGAAAGTCTTTCAAAAATTCAAAAATTTCTGGCACCCGGGATAGTTTTTTTTTCAATTTTTTAATTAAAGTGAATTTTTTGTGTGGGAAAAACCCTGTGCTTATTAGTCTGAGGAGAAAATGTTTTCGGGGAACTTCGCATAATTTTTTGTAATGAAATAAAAAGTTTTCGTATTCTCAGTTTGAAAAAATGCAAATCAGTAGTAGCCAAAATTATTCAAAGAACATTTTTAAACTACAATTTAAAAAAAGGAATTGCATATTACCTTAATCTGATAAAAGGTCAATTTTATGAAAATTCCTTTTATGTTTCGAAGTTGGTTTAGTTGAGAAAAAAAGTTTTTTATAATTTTAAATAAAATTTAAAACTATATTTTCAATATTTGAACTAACCTATAAAGTTTATTATACTCTGTTAAAAATGAAATATTTTAGCACATTAGTGGGTATTTTTTACTGTTTTAATCGAAAATAAAATTAGTTAAATAAAGTAACCCTAAAGTTAGTTCTGATTTCAGAAGAAATTTATTTCTAAAAAATGTCTTATTTAATTTTAAGGTTTTAGAAAATAATCTTTTGTTTCTTATAAATTCAGCTGAAGCTCTACGAGGAATCGAAACTAAAATTGTTATATTTACCTCCCATATTTTCATGATAATTTCTAATGAATAATGTCATTCTCTTATACCTATGGATTGGTTCTTATTATACTTCATAATTTTAAAAATATAAGCACCATTTTAAAAAAATTTTCAATATCAATATTTTGTTATAATCCGTACAGTACTTCCAAACGCGTTAGTTTCGTAAAATTTTTACGGATTTTAATTTTTATCTACGAGAAAATCATATTTTCCAAATAAATTTGAACTTAATATGTTTAATTTTAAAAACGTTGGAAAATTATATTGTAAAATATTCTTAAAATATTAGTACAATCGATTTATTAAATAAGTAAAAACTGCTCAAAACTTAATTAATTATTTCCGTAATTTATCTCTATAGATCATGAATTTGAATATTAATTTAAATAAATTATTTTTTCATGTTCTTATAGCTCAAACTGAGTGCATATTTAGGTAAAATTAATGTAGGCAATGCAATAAATTAAATTTAAACCGATTCAAATTTATATCTTTTCAATTAAAGATACTAAATTTTAAACAAGATACATGAGTTTTTGATCAAATAGTTGGATTTTCCACCAAAAGGATTAATTTTCTACCAACCAAGACGATTTTTGAACAAAATTAATTGTCACAAAAAAAGAATTTTCAACAAAATGCATAGATTTTTAACTAAAAAAAAATAAATTGTCATCCAAGAATTGAATAATTAAATGTTGGGTTGATAAAATTAATGTTCAACTAAAAAGATAAATCTTCAACTCTAGTTGAATTTAAAAAAAAAAGAGGAAATATCTATAAAAAAAGATAATTTTGCGACAAAAAATTACGTGAGTAAAACAGTTAAAGTTTCAGCTGGAATATTCAAAATTTCAGTAAATAAAATCAACTTTCAGCTAAAGAAAAAACGAATTTTCAACAAAATAGCTAATATTTTAATCACGTAATGAATTTTCAATCAGAATTCAAGTTTTTTTATATATTTCAGTTTATTTCAACGGATTTGAAAAATGTAAAAGTTTTTAGGTTATTCTAAAAAGGCGTTAAAAAATTAAACAAATGGAGATATTTGAAATGATTATAAAATGACTTGATCTGATTTTGTGGGATATCTAAAATTTGATAATTTTTAAAGGAATTTTGCAAGGTGTATATTTTATGGTGTCTTATTTGATTGTGGTTCGTTTACTAAGAATTTTACAAAATTTGAGATATATAATCATTTTAAGGGTGTAAAATAATTTAAACAGTTTCAGAATATTTTAAACAATTTCACAAATTTAACGAGATTTATATATTATTTAGAGGTTTTAAAACATATTGTAGGCGTTTAGAAATTTTTTAAAGATTTTGAAAATGTGTTCAAGATGTCAATGGTATTTAAAAGATTGCAAGGGATTCTAACGGATTTCTAGAAAAATTTAAGGAATAAATGAAATTAAAAGAAATTTCAAGGGACTTCCATGAATTCCTTTAATAACTCCGGGACCTATTTAAAAGTTGGGAGATTTGGTTGTATTACAAATTGCAATTGCTAATTGTCAGAAAAAATTCGTATAATGCTTAGGGAACATCCTTTCTTTTATTAAAATTATTTGCAATAAACAATTTTAGTAATATTAAATTAGAATTAATTTTAAAAAAATTGATTAATTTCCTATATGTTAGTGGCTTTGAACTTGAGTTGATTTGAACGCTTAAAAAAGCAATTGTTTTGCAAATTCCTAATCACTCTTTTTTACTTTAAATTAATATTCTTAAAAAAAATTAAAAAATTTATTTCTAAATTTTATGTTGTCGAAAATGCATGACGATTTAGAAATTGCTTTATACAATTTTTTGTTCCAATTTTTCGTGCTTTACAAATTTGATGAAATTAGATCCAATTAAAATCTTAATTTTTTCCATATAAAAAAATGCAGTCTTTAAATTCTTTATTTTTCCGGTAAGTGAAAAGATTAAAAAAAATAGGATAATAACTGAATAATTTGGTAAGATTTTAAATTTTGAATTATTAAAAAAATATAATAATTTAGAGACATTGATTTTCCGGACATATTTGGTTCCCTTTCAAATATTATGATTATTAAAGTGCTTTTATTTTTAAAATTATTATTTGTGATTCCTGATAATTAAAATTGGTTTAATTTCAAAATTGTAATGCTCTTGAATCTTAGAAATTTTATAACTTGTGAACTTTTAGGAACTTGCGTGCTTTTCCAATTTGAATGCTTCTGGATATTCAAGGTGTAGGCAATCAAACAAATTAACATTTATTTTTAAATCCGGTTTGAATTTAATTAAGTCTTTTTTTATTCAGCTGCTATAGATATTAGAATTTTCCACATTTGACTAATTATTTCGTACCCTGGTTCCAATTTATTGTATTATCTAAAGCATTTTCAAATATTTATATTTTAAGAAATTTTTCTCATTATATTGAAATTTTCTTTCAATCAGGGCTTTTTAATTTATGTTTATTAACCAATTTAATTTCACTATGATTTGAGATATTCAAATGTTTCAAATTTTGAAAAATATGATTATTTGCTCAAACAGGATTTTCCCCATATTATTCTATTAAAAAAATGGAATTATTTTTCCACACTTAATTCATAGATTGTTCGTGCATTCTAAATTATTTTTTGCTCAGCTCTCTGTTTTTATCATAAATTTGCTTTTATATATTTGTTTAGTTTTTGATAAGATACCTGGAGCTTTAAGTTCATCTGCTATTTTCTCCCAGACTTTTTTCTGTCCCCGGATGGAAAGATCGCTGTTTGATTTCACCAAATCGGCCAATTTTCGTTGATCGACTTCGAGGGCAGCCTTTGCAGACCTTGGCGTTGGTGGCATTTTTAATTTTTTTTTTAAATATCTTTTATTTTTCCAACGATGATGATAGGTTCAAGTTCTGATTCTGTTTGATGACAGAACAGTGTAACAACTTTTCAAAACCATGGAAACGACAATTTTTTGTTTCTAGTAGATCACCTTTATTTAGAAACAAAATTTTATTTTTCAAAAATGCACTTCAAAATAGATGGATCTTTCAAATTTTATTCAGGCATTTTAGAGACTAACTTTAATTTTATAAAAAAACACAATGATTGGCCTTTGCGTATAAAAATTAATATTCTTGCCAAAAAAATGTATCTGATCAAAAATCAGGGTGGACGCAGGTCAAGAAAATTTTTTTTTGGGAAATTCCCATTTTGGTGAGTAGGATTGAACTAAAATCTTTCTTGGTCCAACTTTTATCTATTTTTTTTTTTTTTTGATAAAAATGATATGATAAAACAGGATAAAAATGATACTGTTCAGATTAAGATTAGCTGAAGGTGAACCACTTTGTTAAAAAATAATTCTGTTGTTGAAGATTCATCATTTTAGTTGAAAATTGATAATTTTATTTGTTAATTCATCTCATAGTTTGAAAGTTGAACTAATTTGTTAAAAATTAGGTTGATTACATTTTTTAGTTACAAATTTATCTCTTGATAGACAATAAATCTTCTCTGGTTATGATTTCTTCTTTTTGATTCAAAATGCAAATATCTGGTTGGAAATTGATTTTCTTGCTAAAAGTTTTCATTTTCGGGTTAAAAATGAACTCTTTTTGCTGAAAATTCATTTTCCTTCTGGGAAGTACAAACATTTTAAAGGAACCTTTTTTCTTTCTTCACTGAAATATCTTCATTTCTTAAAAATTTGTCTTTCTTGGTTGTAATAAACCTTTTTTGGCTTAAAATAAAAAAAAATCTTGTTAAAATATCTACAATTACATTATTCTTTGGAAACTCATAATTTTGGGTTAAATTCAAGTTACTAGTTGATGGGTACGTCAATTTGTTAAAAAACATTTTTTAATTGAAAATTCATCATTATAGTTGGAAATTCATCTCCTTAGATGCTTTTGTAAATATTTTTTGTTTTAAAAATTAATTTTTTTACAGGAAATGTATCAGTTTGGATACATTTTTTCTCTTTCTGGAATCAAAAATCGTTATTTATTGATAATTCTTCTCTGTTTAGATAATTTATTATTTTAGTTGCAACTTTATATATTTTATTGAAAATTTCACTATTTTCTGGAAAATTCCTCTTTTTCTGTTAAAAATATTTTTTTACTATAACATAAGTTTTTCATTTCTGGTTGAAAATTGATATTTTTTAGGTTGAAAGTTCATCTATTTTTTTTTTAATAGAAAATTAATCCTTTTGATTGAAAATTTATCTCATAGTTTTAAAATTCATCTTTGTGGGCGAAAATAATTAATTTCAGCTGTTTTAGAGAAAATTCGTCTTTCGGCTTGAAAGTTTAACAATTTGAATTTTTTCTTGCCTGCAAATTTTTTAGTTAATACAAAATTGAATTTTTTGATTGAAATAGAAAGTTTTTCTATTAAAAAATTTACCTTGCCCAGTTAAGCATTTAATAATTTAGTTGAAAATTTATTTCTTTGGTCGCAAGTTTATTGAAAATTCAACTGCTCTTGGTTGAAGTTTTTTTTGTAAATTCCAACTATTTGTTTTAAACTTTAACTATTTTGTTAAAAATGCATGTTTTTGTTTTAAAACTCAACTCTTTAGTTCAATATTTAACTACTTTGTTTTTAATTGTTTTTTTAGTAGAAAATAATCCTCTTGGTTGAAAATGTGTATTTAACTTTTTTAAACTAAATAAGTGTTACTAAGAAGTAACATTTTAGCGTTGAAAATTCTTCCTTTCGCATCGAAAATTCATCTTTTTTTATAGAAAAGTCGTCTTTTTTGGTCAAAATAATTAAATAGATTTTTAATTTAAAATTGTTTTATTTCCTTTATAAATATTCTATTTTGAAAATATTACAAGATAAAAATGAAGGCTTCTGATTAATAATGGCAAACAAAATATAAAAAATAGCCAGAGAAAACTCAAGGAAAAGTCGGGGAATTTCAAAAATAAATTTTCGCAGTCAGACTGAAAATTTTTCGACTTTCTAAATCTGACCGTTGATTAAATTCTAAATAAAGTTCCTAAAGGACATTCTAGAGTCCCTTCTACCTTTTATGGTCACTAAATATGTTTTCTGTTGAAACCCATTTTCACGAGTGGAGAAAAATGACTTAATCAGGTTTCCTTGGTACCGTCGTCATTAGTTGAAATGGAAGTTTTCTTGCTCCTCTCTCCTTTATCTTACCCTCCTTTTTTCCACCCTTTTTCTCGACAGTTTTGCCCTTCTCTTTATAACACGAAAGCCCACTTACACTCTTTGAGCAATTATATGCCGGCTTTTTATTATTAAAAACCGGCACAAAAGGGCAAAGAAGCTCTGGATTATAAACGAAGCTTCTTCTCACTTTCTCCTTTCCTCCCTTTCGCGATTGGACGTTTCTCGCCGACCCTCCGCGAAATCGGGGTGATGCTCACGAGGAAATTAAAGACCCCCTCGACCCACCTAAATATCCGCCTCTGGGCGCTGTCCCGCTGTCCCGCTTACAAATCTCAAGGGAGTTGTGTAATGAATTTTCAAAACGTTCCGCCTTGACTTTATCTCAAAGAGAGGAGATGAAAAGAGATTAATTCTGCTAGGTTTCTCCATATTCTCCATTGTCTGGGATTTTTAGAAGCCTAAGAGAATTTCCGGCTAAGAATCTTTTAGGCGAAATATTGGACTCCCTGCTGAAAATTCCTATATTGAAATCTCGCAGGATCCTGGACATGTTCCTGGACACGATGCTGCATAAGATACTGCACTCGTAATCTTGACGGTTTCTTTGCATGAATTTGGTCGAGGAAACTGCACATGACCCGGAAATGAAACCTGCACCGACAAAGGAAGCTTTGAGTGATCGAGTATAGGTTCCTGTACAGGTTTTTTTGTCAAAGTAAATTTAGGCGCGGGTTCCTGTACAGAAACACATGTGGGTCTTTTTACAAAAAGCTGTCGCCAAAACTCATCGCTTTTAGCTATAAAGTTGCTTTTCGTTTATTCCATTGAAGATCGCGCATAGGATCCTGAACAAGTACCTAAACATGAACCTGCGTCTTAAATATCTCTGTGTAGGAACCTGTACAGGGTCATTCAAAGCTTAGCTTGCATACAGATTCCTTCAATTTTCAGCTTAGTGCTATTTGATGGCCACCTACCTGTTTGGTTCACCCGTGCGATGCCCATTTGAACGCCGGCTACCTGCTTAACCCCCTCCACTTAAATTTCCCTCGTGAAGCTTAGGGATCGCCAGACGCTACATTCAACCCTTGACTACTACTACTACTTAATACGAATGAGGAATAAAATAAGAAACAAAACATTCATATAATTTTAAGACTCTTAGTTTAGACAAATTAAATTTGAGAACTGTGTTTGTTTTCGATTCCAAGGATATGTTACTGACCCTAATTAGCTGATAATTAGAATAAGTGCATTAGGATAAGTATTCAGAATATTATATATAGTTCAAATTTTTTAAATCTATAAATTTCAAGACTCAGATTGAAATAGGTTTCTTGAAGTTTATTTTGAAATATTTAATATTTTAGGATGTTTTGAAATAAAAATCATTCATTTTTCAATATTTAGTTCTAAGATCTTATTTTTAAGTGTTGAATTTGTGACGCTATTTCCTTCATTTTTTATTGGTTTGGATTTATTCTGGAAGCAGTTAATCAACAACCGTTCAATTACAAATCTTCAAAATTACAATAACGAACTTCCCGTCATGTAGCTCATGGATCGCCAGACGCTGTCGCGAACTCAAGCTTGCAGGGGTCCCTCGTTTTAAATAGAAATAATATAAAAAACAAACTATTATTTTGCTACTTTTTGTTTAAAAGTATGACACTTAAATGCTATTTTCAAACTCTGAAATCAGTCCGAACCCTGAAGTTGTAAATATTGCAAATTTAATTTTTTGTATTCAGATAAGAAACATAATCTTTAATTTTAATATTTTAATATTCTGAAATTCTTAGAAATCGTAGAATATTAAATCAAGAGACTTGATAGTTGTACAATTTTCAGTTACACTTCAAAAATTTGTAATAGAAAGGCTTAAAAATCATGAAATTTCCAATATTGGAATCTTATATAGCGATCTGTTTTCAATTATTCTAATGTTGAACTTGTCGACGCCAGTAAAATTTCGTTAATTGGCGACAAGGTTTAACGATCCCCTAAATACAAGAGGGGAAGTTAGGATGGATCTGTTATGTACTGTTTAAAATATCCTACATGTTGAAATGCTTAACGGATTCAGATAGTTTTTTAGAAATGAACATCGAATTTCCCAGAAAAGTGTTAAAGCCGATTCTCAAATTATAATTTTTTAGGATTCTTTTTCAAACAATATGTATCATATTAATTAAATATGAAATAAAAAACATAAGTAATTTATTTAATGTTGAAATTAATTCTTGTGAAAAACTAGTATGGCCAAATAGTCAAGTACATTGTTTTCTGTAGGAAATACATTTTTTTCAATCAGAATTGCTCAGATTTATTCCATAAAATGGTATTTTTTGTAAAAATATTATCATTATGAGGAATTATTATTTATATTAATAGTTTTTATACACAAATTATTAATTTGGTTATTTATCCATTATTTAATTTAGGTCTATAAATCTTTCCGAAATTTCTGGAATTCTTTAAAAATAGTTTTATATTTTTTAAAAGATTCCAATACATTCTTGACAGAATTAAATAATTTAAACGCATTTGAAATAAATGATTTTAAAAATTTTATGGAATTAAAAAAATCTGAATAAGTTTTGAATATTTTACAATGCATGACATATTTTGAAATATTTCAGGGAATTTTTCTAAAGATTAAAAAAATTTGAAGAGAATTTCAAGAATTTCAATTATATAAAAGGATTTACAAACAATTTCAAATGGCTTTGTAAAGTTTGAATCTCTAATTTCTCTAGCTTTATTGATTTCAAATGAGTTATTCACAATAAATGAGGAATTCTGTAAGGTGAGCCAGCGATGAATTAAGAGAGGTCTGAATCGGGAGAAGGTAGGATGTTTAGACGTGAAATGGGTATCATGAGTTTGGAGGATTTATGTGAGTAAATACGAGTGTGTAGAATTGATGAGCCGTGGAAGAAAGTAGAGGAGTTCTCAGGAGGTTAGTGGGTCTGATGTTTTGGTTGGATGTCAGCGATGGATGAAATTAGGCGGGTTGTTGGTTGGATGGGGTCCGATTAGTTCGGACAAGTTGGAGTTAGTAAGAATGGTCAGTAGTGAAAGGAGATGCAAAAGGTTTGGGGTGGTAGTGGATCTGATGGGTCGAGAGATGTAGGTGATTGATGAAGATAGGGGGGGTCGATTGGAGATTGGAGATCTAGGATGAGTTGAAACTTTCAATCGAGAGGATGTGGTATAGTTCGGCGTGGAGGGAAAATTGAGCGATGAAAAAAAGTCAAAGGGTTTGGATTTCGGCAAAGAGGATGAGTCTGGGATGAGTTAAGAGGTGTCTGAATTGAGAAGAGGTGGGATGGTTGAGTTCGATAGGAGTGTTATGATTGGAGATTGATAAGATTGAGAGGAGGTCCGAGTTAGTAAGTATGGTCAGTGGTGAAAGGAGGTGCAGAAGGTTTGGGGTGGTAGAAGATCTGATGGGTGGAGAAGGTTCAGTGATTAATGAAGGTAGGCTGGATTGGTGGGAGGCATTTGAGTGTAATGATTTAAGATAGGTCGGTGGTGGAATTGGGATCTGATAGGTTGGAAGAAGTCAGCGTCATGAGGAGGTAAGATGATGTGGGATGTTTCGATCGTAGGAGGCAGTACGAGGTAAAAGCTACAAACTTTGGATCAAAGGGGTGGATCTTTGATGATCTACGAGTTATCTGAATTGAAAAAAGGTGGACCAGTTAGTTGTAGAAGGTATCATTATTTGGAATGGGCGTAAGACGGAAGGACGTCGACCTATGTAGAAATGATCAGTGAACGAAAAAGGTTGCAGAGTTGAGTGGGGGCGGTTGTTCTGATTGATCAAAAGAGTTAAATATTGAGTGACACACGAGGGATTGGTGAGAAGAATTAAGTTCAATTATTTGGGAGGAATCACTGGTCAGAGGGTGTCAAATGATATCGCATGATTCTGAACTCAATATCCTAAGATGATCCAACCTTACAAACTAAAGTTACATTCAAAATATGAAAATATCTACTTTTCTCGTAAAGCAGTAATTCTGTTGCTGGAGTATTTTCGGCCAGGTAGATACTCTAGACTCTAGAGTACAATCCAATTCTCTCTCCTAATCTTTGATTCTCAGCGGAGCGAGATCTGCATTCGGCCGGGGATGCATAGTGGAAGGGGATGATGAGACAGTGGAAGGTGGATGGAGTTAGTCGGTGAGGGGTAAGGGTTGAGGGTTTCTTTGGGATGAGAGAGTAAGGGCGTAACTCGTTGACGAGATTATAATCAGGCAGCACGGATTAAAGCCGTAGCCGAGCTTCGTCGTCGAACTGCATAGGCAGAGCTTTCGCGCTTCGTCGTCGTTCGGGCTGCTTATAACCTCAACCCCCAAAGGTTGGGAGTGGGCTTTTGCTAATAGCGTCAACCCATCAGCCTTTGAGCTCACAGCTACCCCTAAACATCCTTTTATTTAGGTCTCCACTCTAATTTCTCTCTTCACGTACTATATAACTGTATACCTACCTGTCTACTAAGTGATTTGCAAAAAGGCTGGGAAAAGAATTAAAAAAGATAAAAATATAGTTGGCTACTTGTCTCTGGTTTTATAAACGCATAAGTCTACTCATGAAGGATTAAAGCGGTAGACAACGAGGTTCTTTAATTTAGGTGCAGTATAATTTTGGTAGATTCAGTAGGGTTTTAAATTCTTAATTAGGTATTTATCTTTTCAAATTTAAAATTAAATTTTGATTCTTGAATTTTACATTGGGCAGTAAATATTAGTTAAGGGGCCACCCATATACCACGTGGACAATTTTCCACCACTTTTTGACACTCCCTCCCTCTCGTGGACAGCCGTCGAATTTTGACGACCCCCCGTGTACTTTGTCCACGTGGACATATTTTATAAAAATATAGATATTATTAGTCTTCAAAGCAAGGAGTCCAAAAGGAGCGATGAGCCTAAACATGATTTGAATTTCAAAGGAAAAATCGCGAAAACAAATTATAATTGAAATACAAATAGAAAATTATATTCTGCTCGAGCACAATATAAAAGTTCGAGTATATCTAGAGTATAACTTGTCTTATTTTAGTATATTTTCAACAGATTAAGGGAAACGTGCTTCCACGTGGATTCTAGTCCGACCCCTCCGCCCGTGTACAAACGTGGAATTTTGTCATACCCCTCTCTCCCACTAAAGTGTCCACGAGTTATATGGATGGCCCTTACTGAATTTGATCCCGGATATATCTATATCAAAGAAAGATTTTTTTTGTGTCCAGCAAACATTTTTCTGTGTGCATGAAGAAAATTACAATTGTTCTCGCACCCTGGAATTCAAAACTATCTCGAACATTGACTATGGGTCCTAGGGCGTTTTAAATCTTTCAGAGGTGGGCGTTGAATCTAGATAAATACATATAAATAATTTTCCTGAAAATCCGCTTGTTTTTACGAATGAGTTCTAAAACTGAAAATTTCATTTTTCCCTTTCTGTTTCAAAATTGATACTTTTTTGATGATGATAATTGAATTAATTTGGTAAAAACTTCATGCATGTTGTTAAAAATTCGTCTTTTTGGTAGAGCAATAATCTTTTTGGTGAAGAATTTGTCATTTTAGTTTTAAAATTCATTTTGTCTTTTGTAACAAATTCATCCTTTAGCCTTGAAAATCTCTTTCTTTGATTGAAATTTTGACTAGTTTTTTTAAAATCTGAAGGTTGAAAATTGAACTATTCTGTTGAAAATTCTAATTTTTTTGTTGAAAAATCATATTTGCAGGTTATAAATTCGACTTTTTTCAAAAAATCGTCTTTCTTTTTCTCCCTTTCGCTAGAAATGTCATCGTTTTTAGTTCCAAATGCAATTATTTTGTTGGTTATTAATCTTTTCAGGCCGAGCATTTAGGCATTTTGTTAACAATATTTTTTCTTTGTTGAAAATTAGTCTTTTATTTGAAAATTTAACTGTTGCACTATTTCGTTGAAAATTCATTATTTCAGTTGATAAATGCTACCTCGTGTTTTGATAGAAATGTAAGCTTTCATCTTTTGTTCAAAAATTCAACTTTCCGGGATGAAAATTTAAATACCTTCTGAAAAATCCTTTTTTTTTTTGCTTGCAAATTCAACTACTTGGTTGACAATGCCGCTGTTTTTAAATGAAGTTTTATCCTTTTTGTTAAAAATTCAAGTATTTGCTTAAAAATTAATCTGTGTAGATAACAAATTCGATTAACTGTTTAAAGAATGCAACTATTTCGTTGATGCGTGAATGGTTTTTTGAAAATCCAGCTGGTTTGTTGAAAATTCATCCTTTTGGATTAAAAATTCACATCTTTTGGTGGAAAAGCCATATTGTTTAGTTATAATAAGGAAATAAATTTATACATTTCGAATTTCACTTTGAGATAATTGTTTTATGCATTTACAAATTATTCCATGTGAAGATGCGTTAAGGAAAAATAAAAAAATGTTCGAGGAAAATTAGGCGAAAGTCAGGGAATTTGGAGAATTAAGCTTTTCGACTGCCTTGTCTTAGATGACACCTAAATAATGGAAATCTCAAATTCTCTGAATGTAACAAATCTGTTTTGAAACTTTTCTCAAACCCGCAATCCTTTTTGATCATATAGACATCCCTCCAAGGTCCCCATGTATAGCTTGTGACACGTGAGAACGTCAATAATGGATATCCAAGACGATTAATCTCAGGTGTATCATAGGTGCAAAGGGGTCCCGAAGGACGAAGAAAGCATCGTCATAGAGGAAGTGTTTCCACTCGGCGACGACAAAATCGTTATTGTCGTGCGTCCTACCGAATATTTATGATCAGAAGGCCCCATGGATAAGATTTTGCGATACGGAAAATAGGTCAAACCAAAAAAATGGGATGGGGGCGTCTTTGCAGCGAAGAAGCTTCAGAAAATGGATATAAATCTTCGACATCGAAATCCGTGGCATATAAAGATTTGAGGAGTGGGTTGAGATGTTCAAAGGGTGAGTGGGTGGAAGGGTGATAGGGGTGGAATAGGGGCATTGAGAAACTACTGGGTAAGCATCAAGTCCGTGTACGTTCTTTTAAAAATCTCCACAATTTTTCAAACCGGTACCAGCTGCGAGCGAACGAAACGACCCAAACGTCGATTTCCAATTCACCCCTCGTTCTTCTTTGCGACCCATCTTCAACTCCAACCCCCGAATGGCCACCCTTGAGTCCTTTGGGATATCCTTTTCTTAACAGTTCGGCATTCCTTTGTCCCTGGACTTTCTGTCCGTTCGAACGCTCACAACGTTTGCAGGAAAAAAAATCTATTTTTTATAACCTTATGTTGTATTTTTTCCACCTTAGGCGAGGAAAATTAAATTAGGTGAATAAATTTTCTTTCAAAGTTTAAGAAATTCACTGTTTTTCGGAAAGGGAAAATTTTGAAATTTCGGAAAGGAAAAATTTTTCACCACGGCAATCTTTTGTCCCTGGGCGCTTTGTCTGTTCGAACGCTCAAAACGTTTGCAGAAAGAAAAATTGCTATTCTTTGTAACCTTATGTTGCATTCCTTTCATCTTAGCTGGTGAAAATTGAATTAGATAAAAAAATATCCAATCAGGATTTGAAAAAATCACATTTTTCTCAGCGCTTCGGCAATCCTTTTCCTGAACGCTCTGTCTGTTATAACGCTCACAAAGTTTGAAGAAAAAAGAAATTATATTTTTTATAACTTTGTGTTGTATTCTTCCCATCTTGGGTTAGGAAAATTGAATTGGGTAAATGAATATTCTTCGAAGTTTAAAGAAATTCACTGTTTCTTGGCAACAGGTTTTTGGAGACGTTTAGTACTTAGTTAAATTGCAAGAACAGCTCATTTCAAATACCGAATGATTTCGGACGATATTTTCGGAATGAACAATGCATCTCCCGAGCTTTCTTGTAGTGGAAAATTATGTTAAAAAACCGGAATCAAAGTATCTTCCAACATCAAAATTACGAAGCATTCAGAAAATTTAATTTGTAATATTCACTGATATTTTAAAAGGTGAAAAAATCATGAGCACAAACTTATTTCTGTTACTGTAGAGTCACTTTTTGCATGAGCATCATGAACGTTTAAAAACCATAGAAATAAAGAACAAAGATTTTAGATTGTGTAACTACCTCGCATCAGGAAGTCATTAGGCAAAATTCATTATTTATTAGTTGTAGTAGCATTACTAACCTTCTTACTATGACATCGCCATCCATGTGAAAACTAATAATAGCATCAATAACATGTTTCACAATAAAATCGAAAATCTGGGAAAGAAACAGCGATATAAAAATGTAAAATTAAGAAAACATAGAACAGACAACAATAACATGCATATTGAAACAACCGATCCAGGGTTAATAAAGTTATCTGAGTCATTTAGTCTGGAGCCACTGGCAGATATAATTAGATTAAGTAAAAAACTCAGCTGTAGCTTTCAATCAAATAAGCATATGGAAGTCTTTGAAATTATAAAGGATTTGAAAACTAATATTAACAAAACTCCTCACAAATCATAAAAGAAATTTAAACATGAAACATAAGATAATAATCAAATAAAGAATCATAAATATTTGTTCAATCACGTGCGCTAATGAAGAGAATGCTACAGTGGTGATGTGTATAGTCAGAAACAAATAGACATATTGACAATTATGCCTAATGTTAATCAAACTTACGATAAAATCAATAATGATCCATTTAAAAATTACAGAAAGGTCTCTTTGAATTACTTCATGGCTAAAGATATAGATTTTTTTGAAAAATAACATTTTGAGAAAAGATATGATAACTGATAACACTAATATTGATAGATTTTATGGTTTACCCCAAATTTATAATAACAACTACTCTCTCAGACCTGTTGTTTCTTATACATGTCCACCTATTTTATGATTAAAACTTTTTTTTAAATCATCTCTGAAGCTCTAACTAAACCTCCATCTTATATACCAAATTTAATTAAATATTCTAATAAAAAAGTTTACCATTATAGGTTCTAGTTTTTTAATAAAATTAAAGATATTAATTTCTTTAGTTTTGTAAATATTGAAATTAGAAGAAACATTAGCAATAATATTTAAACAAATTGTTTCCGTAAGAACACTCAGCTAGACTACTTAATTTTTATTCAAATCATCCTACAGAACATAAGAATTCAGTTCGGTAATTTCTTAAGAATGCTCGGCTATTAATTTTAAGATACTTCTCCCAGTATTAATATTTTAGAATTAAACACAAAAAAAATTTTTTAGCAATCACGTACTCTTTTAACGAGTACCACGAACTTGAACGCGACGCATTTTTCGTGGAATCCTGGCACAAAGCGGGCCAAGTTTCCCAAACTAAGGTAAACCACCATCGCGCGTAAGAAATTCGTTGGATCTCTGGACGAGCACGTGTGTGCCTCATATATATTAGTGCAAGTGTACTCAACTATTTATGTGTGCGCGCTCACTTGTGCACATGTGCACATGTGCAAATGTTACGTACAAGAGTAAGTACACATTACAAAGTCGAAACCGCGGAAGCGAAACGCGCCGTAATTACGATGCTCTTTCTCCCTCCTACACTCGAAAATTTTCCCGCCATTCCCTTGTCCCACAATATATAATGTCGAGGATGTGGCAAGCGCAGTGAATGCAAAAATCCTTTGCGCATTTCTCTTCAGCCAACGCTTTTTTCAGGGTGTGCTCGTCTTCGATGCTGACGCTAATGTGACCACTTTTGGAACTAAATTTTTCGTAGAGAATGTGATGTTAAACAAAAAAATCGATGATGTAAAGGCCTGTTTTGTCTGAGTGTGGCATAGAATCCATCTATAGTCAGTTGTTCGTATCCGGCTCGAAGGACCATTTTAAAACTTTCCTCTTTCCTCATCTGGAAGTTGAATAAATTTAAAAAAGAAATCTATCATAAAACTAAAATATTATTTTCATTTTCCTTCTTAAAGGGCATTAATTACCTTAATTCTAAGAATTCGTCGCCTTCCTCAAGTTTTGAAAAGTTTGGAACCTCTGGAGAGCTTCTTGACACTTTCGTATCTCTTGCTCTTTTTACATCTATTTATCTTTTTTCCGTTTACCACTTTCACTTGAAAGAAGTTTCCGCTTCGAGAATGGAGCCAGTGGGATAATGAAAGGACGCTAATTAGACGAGTGACAGTCGCCTCATTGCTCTCGAGACCGCTTCGAACTTGTTTTTATTTCCACATTACATTCATTACACTTCCCATGCTTTTTCCCTCTTTACCATTACGGCATGGTAATTACTCCCTTTTCCATTGCTCACACACGATTCTCAAAGTGGCAAAAGCAAAAGACACCTGTTATCCAATTCTTGTTAGGTTATTCTTCTAATTCCTCGGATTATATCCACGGTTACTCTTAAATAGCTAATAAAGGAATCACAGGCTTTTCCCTATTCACCTGCGTTTTCCCTTTTTTCAAATTCATTCTTTAAAACTATCATCCGCTGGTAATGAAAGTTTACTTTTTTACTTTTTTTATTACTTTTTTTTTAGGTTTTCAGGGTCATTTTAAAGAGAAAACTTTAAAGCTCATTATGAGCAATCCCAATTGTTTGCTATTATTTTTCTAAATTTTACAATGAGTTAAACTTGTATCACGAAAATTGGCGAAAATCGGAAATTAAACCGGTCTTTTTAACTACCTAACTTAACCTCTATTTATCAAAAGTACTTGAAATGTGGCTTATTTGAAGCAAAATTTAATATCTGATCTAAAGCATTCTAAAAATTATTATATCTTATCTTCAGAGAAATCTTGCGGGAAGTGAGTTAATATTTTTAATCACCAATTTTGTAGATGTCCTCATAGTCTTTGACGGTACTGCAATCTAACTTTTTGAAATATCATTAATTTTAAACTTACATATTCATAATTTAAGTGGCACATTAAAGCTAAAATATTTTGTCGCTGAATACATAGTAATTAAATATTTTTGTAATTATGCATAATCAATTACAATTGTATTAAATTTTTTGATGAAGCATACATATAAGCAAGAATTACAAGAAAGACAACTACTAATCCTAATGATATTTTTTGATTGAATACAAGAGACTAGCTTTTGGCAGTTTGGCAAATTCAAACATAGCTTTAATGCCAAAAAACATGGAATTTTGTAGTTTTCAATTTAAAAAATTCAACAATATTCAATTTAAAAATAAAAACAATGTTTAATTATTCTATCCCTCCGTTCGTAAATTAAAAATTTTAAAAGTAGAAAAAGTATGTCGTGCTTAAATAATTTTAAATTTATAGCGTTTGAAACTAAACGGTTTTGGTTTTGTAATATTAAACAATTCCTGCACGTTTGAAATTCAACAGTTTGTAAATAGTCAACTACACATATTCATTTTTTTCATATAAACAATTTTTAAGTGAAGATATAAAAAATATCACTATTTAAAATTTAACAATATGTGATTAACGATATTTATGAATACATTCAAGATCTCCAGAGACGTACAAAAATCTGCCTCCATCAGAATATTAAAATTGTGAAAACTGAAGTTAAAAAAATATATCTCCACAACTAGAATATATTATTTCTTTAAACATTTAACGCACATGAAACAATTTTCGAACTCTTGATTTTGTAAAAAAAAATTTCTACGGGGTTTTTAATAGTTTGTTTTTAATATTTAAAAAAATGCAGTGAAGTGAACGCGCGCTTCAGGTGCGTGCATTTTGTTTGAACAGTTTTTTAGATGAATATAATGAATAATTGTTATTTAATAAAAATCCAGTGAGATTTTATTAGTTTATATGTACTTATTTTAATGAATTTTGACAATTTTAAGTGATCTTAAGGGATTTTAACGAATTTCTAGAATTAAATCAAATAATTTTGATTTAATTTTGTTTATATTCCATGAATTTTTAATTATTTCTACTTATGTTAATTTATTTTCGTGATCTCAAAGTATTTCAAGCGCGTAAAAAAATTAGAAAAATTATAAAGGATTACTTAAAAATTATTTTTTTAAATTCTACAGGATTTAAAATATCTTGGAGTATTTTCAAAAGATTTCAATAATTTGAAATTCTTCCAAAAGATTTTGAAGATTTGATGATATTTTTCGAAATTGCAATTAATTTTCAAGTGTTCTACAAAATTCAAGGGATTTAAAAATTTTTTCAAGTATTTGATATATTTACGGGTATTTAAAAAAATCGAAGAACTCTCAATTGATTTCAGTAATTTAATGGAATTCTTAATGTTTTAGAGTGTTATAGAAGATTGCAAAGTATTTTCAAGAGCTTTTAAAAGTTTGAAGGTACTTTAAAGAATTTGATAACTTAAGGGTGTTTTCAAATATTCAAAAGAATTTTTAAGTGCTTTAAATTATTTAAAAGGATTTTAAAGAATTGTAAAGAGTTTAAGTTTTTTTAATTCCAAGAAATTACGTCAAATTTGAAGAGTATAGGTTATTTTTGAAAATTTAAAATAGTTTTTAAAAGCTTTAAAAAGTTTCAGGGGATTTCAAAAGATTTTGAATTATGTAAAATATTTCAAGGTTTAAAAAAAAATCAAGGATTTTTCAATTGATTTTAGTAATTTAAAGAGATTTTAAAGGATCTTTGTTTTCAAATTTTCAAAATTGCATTGAAAGTATGAATTACTGTAAGGATCAAATAAAAGATCTTGGAAAGAATTATTTAATAACACTTATAGAGCATCACGATTTGATTATTTATGAAGCAATTTTTAGAAGAAGAAATATTTTTGATCATGAGAACTATTTAAAACATATAAAAATGGTCATTAATTAACAAAATTAATTTCTTAGATTTTATATACTAACGTGAGTTTCATATTACTGTTTTGATTTTTTAAATTACCGTGCAAAAATCATTAACAAATCACTTAGCATGATTTTCTACACGTAAATATTTTATACATTTTTTATCTTTTCACTGTTTCTTTTTTTTCCGTGAGAAAATACTCTATTTCTCCTTTTTAACCCCTTTTAGGTAGAACTTCACAAATGAATCACCCATCAAGATAATTATTTTCTCGCAATTATTTCAAAAATGTATTCTGAATATTTGTGTAACAATAAACAGGAACTGATATAAATTTTCAAGAGCTCACGGAATCATCCATCGTCGACTGAATAGTTCCACTGAAATTCATTCGATTGTGGTTCTCCCTATAGAGTATGGCTCTCGATCTACCTATTCGCTTTTCAAACTTCGACCGCCATCGAACTCACACAAAACTCGAAAACTAAAATACCTATTCTGTCAAAACATCGGGTCTAAATAAAACTCAAAATTCTTGTCGAATTGTTATCCGTTGAGTAAAACTTTTCTTTATAAATAAACTTTTGTTTGATTTACACTTAACACTCGATATAAGAACCCCCGTTTTATGATATTCCTGAAAATCATGGCCTCTGCAGTTTCATGATAAGAGAAGCTGCGGGGCCGAAATAGAGGATGTGCACAGTCAAGCGACCAAAACAGTTCAAGGGCTGCACTGCCAGCGTTATAGTTGCATCAGGTTACGTCATGCGCCAAAATGCAACCGAAATCTTTCAAGTTGCCCTGACTTTTTACGCTTGGATTCCCTCGATTAAGGATCAAGGCCAAGCCAAGCCATTCCTGAAACAGGTCTTATATCGGATGTTGAGTGTATTTTTCTAAATTTGCATAACCAAGGTAACCGCAAGTTAGGAAAAACCTAGAAATCAGGGAAAAGTCAGGGATCTTAAAGAAAAAAAATAGCAAAAATCCATAAACTACGTTAGCTATTGGAGGTGTTAGAAAAATTAGTTTGGTTGAAAATTCTACTGTTTTATTAAAAATTTAATTTTTTCGATTCATCTCTTTCATTAAAAATTCCATTTTGAGGAAATAAATCAATTTGGTTAAGAAATTATCTTTTGAGTTAAACTCTTTTGTTCAAAATATATGTGTTTTTAAAATAATAATTTCATTGGAAAATTTATCTTTTCGGTTGTAAATGTGACTGTATCGTTGAAAATTTGTTTGTTTGTAGTAAAACATGAATGCTATTGGTAGACAACTCTTAACCTTTTTTGGTTGAAAATTCAAACGCTTGGTTGCAAATTCTTATTTTTTACCAAAAAAAAAAAAAAAATAAACTATTTGGTTTAGACTGTAACCCCTTTTAAAAAAATTGCTACAATCAGTGCATCATTTTAATTGAAAATGGGTCTGTTTTGTGGAAATTCTTTATGTTTGGCTTGAGAATTCAATAATTTGGTAGTAAATTAAACGTTTTGGTTAGAAATTAACATTACATTTAGTTTGGTTAAATGTTCTACTATTTGGTTAAAAATTTAATCATTTTGTGGAAAATATAACTATTTTTAAAAACATTGCTACAATTGATGCATCATTTAAATTGAAAAATTTTCTGCTTGGCTTCTTTTTTTAAATTAATTTTCAAACTGCAAATTTGGCCTATTTAATCTTTGGTAAAAAAATCTTCTTTATTCTAAAATTTTCCTGTTTGGTATAAAATTCACCTTTATTGATTGAAAATTCATCTAAATATTTAAGGATTTAACTTTTTTTTTAATCTATCTTTTGGTAAGAAACTCATTATTTGTTGTAGAAAAGTCATGTTTTTGATTTGAAAATGAAATTTTTTGTTAAAGATTCAAAATCCCGAGTTAAAATTAATTTGTCGGGTAAAATTTTCGTTTTTTTTAATATTCAACTGTTTTTGATCGATTTTTTATTGGAAATCCACGTTTGCAGGTTGAAGATTTTATTATTTTGATAAAGTCACCTTTCTTGGTTGAAAATTAACTTTTTTCTTAATGAATTGAACTATTTGGTTCTTAGTATAACTTTTTGGATAATAATTATTTTAAATTGTTATTGAAAATTTTTCTTTTTGGATTTAAAAATTTATTTAATTTGTGAAAGAAACATGCAAGGAAACAAGTCATCCTTCTGCGTTTTCAAATGAGTTTTTTTTCGTGATTAGAGGTTCAACATTGACACCTTTTTTCCAAAAAGTGTGCACTTAATTGAAGAATAAAAAATTTGTTTTCGTATCAAAACAATTTTCTCGTAGTGAAATTAGAAGTTTTTTTTAAACTAATAGAAAACTTTTTTTTATATTTTAATGAATTAAAACTTTCAAATACAAAGTAAGAAAAGAAGATATACTCCGATTAAAAAAGGCTTAGCAAGTGAAAAATTAGTATCGGTAGGCAACTTTTGCGGAATATTAAAAGTTAATCAGAAAAAAAAGTTGGAAAACGAACTAGCCTAGCAACCATACTGGATACCAAACTAGGACATGGAAAGAGGAAGCTTGTAAAAATTTCACTAACTTTATTTTCTCTCGAGCTGGGGAATGTTTTTTTAGTCTCTGAAAGCAAGAGCTGATCGATATAGTTACACAAATATCCCAGGAGTAATGGTATAGGTAGGAATAGGACTCTAGTTCACATAAACAGGAGGGTTGCAGGTTGCAACTCTAACTCACTAGATTAGAAGACACATCCATCTCTCTTGACAATCCCTCTTTGCATCCCCTTGGTCTCTGAGGCTTTGCCCCTTTCCCCCAGCGACGCTTTCTCTATTCGCGTTTCGCAATTTATCATCCCTCGATTAATTTACACCCAGATTCTAAACTTGGGATTGTTCCAAATTCAAACTGGTCGATTTATTCATTATTCGAGAAAAAAATGTGCGCTCAGTGTTTTTTGAAGACTAGCAAAAATAGCATTGTCAATCAATTTTGAATTACGTGGTCAAATCAATTTAATATTAATTTACAAGTCACGCCACATCAATTTGGACCAAATGGGGCCACCACCTTTCAAAGTCAAGGCTAATTTTTTATGGGTCATTTAGTTATTGTTCCGATACTATTCGTCGGTAGTGTTTATTATTATAATTTTTTATTATTATAATTTGATAATAAGGAAATAAAAATAACAATATTTTGATTTCTTAATCAATTTGGTCCAAATTATGTTGCACAGAATTAAGTACCAGACATTTTTTTTATATTCTGGAGGGTGCTATCACCTTTTAAAGTCAGGGCTTACTTTTTAAGGGTCATTTAGTTATTGGTCTGATACTATTAGTCGGTAGTATATATTTTAATTTGATACTAAGAAAATTAAAATAAGAATATTTTGATTACTTATTCAAGTTGGACCAAATTATTTCGCATAGAATCAAGTACAGGCAAACCTGGATTTAGTGATCCTTCATTTAATATTTCCGAGAATTAACGACGCGCGGTGAGATTGGTGAGAGAAGTTGCTGGAATATACGCGGTGCTCACTCAAGCGTCACAGAACAGTGAGAGAAACAAAAAAGAGAAAATACAGGAAAGACAAACTAGTTTCGAAACCCTGGATTTAATGTCACGCTCAGTTCCAAAATTGACATTATAACCAGGTTTGACTGTATAATAAATATTTGTTTCTATATTGTTAATGGGGCTATTACATTTTTAACTCTAGGCTCACTTTTAATGGGTCATTCGGTTAGTGGTCCGAAACTATCCGTCGGTAGTGTATATTTTAATGTGATAATTTGGCAATCAGAAGAATATATTTCTTTGATAAATAAAGCAATCAGAATATTCTTGCTTGCCTGCTTATTAAATTAAAATATACACTTCCGACTTATAGTATCGGAACATTATCCGGATGACCCATTCAAAGTTAGCCTCGACTCAGAATGGTGGTACCGTTGTTCAGAATATAGATACAACAATTGTTTATACTAGAAAATAAAAACGTGTGCTACGTCCAAAATTTTTTTCACACAATATTTAAATTGAAATATCAAATTAAAAGAAAAACAGAAATTTTGTTTCTCCTGCACGGTAAAAAAAATTGAGCTGTGACAGGGATATTATTCCTTATTATAGCTAAACATTTAGCTGAAAACGAACGAAGGAATTAAGAAAGATCCCTGGATCAGCGAAAATGAATATCCTTGATCATTTTTCATATACCAGAGATATCGTATAGTCAAACCCCTGATAAGTATAGCTATAATAGGGATATTAAGAATTGGTGTCTGAAGGAATTATCGGAAGAGCGCCGGTGCATTATGGAAGCAGCGAAATAAGATGGCGACGGTCTAATCGGGAGCAGTGATAGTTCAGATTTACTTTGGACAATTAAACGCTTTTTACCACTTGAAATGTACGCGAATGTTAATATTAAATAGAGTTTATGATGCGGTAATAATAATTTACAATTGTTTTGATTGTAGGCGATAACTATATTGAAATATCAAGAAACGCGATAAAAACAACAAACTTGACTTCCAAATGCATTACACGGATTTCAGGGACATTCATTTCCGCGATACCAGACGAAATATTGGCTAGCGTAAGTTAAAATATTTCTATAACAACTAAATTTTTTTCTAATCTACAGATAACAAAATTATACATAATCTGTCGAAAATAATAAACTCTCCAACTTATAGCAATTTTGTCCAAATTACTCATTTATGAGAATAATTTGCATAAGGTAACTAAATGTTTAACTCTTCTAATTAAACGTTTTACCGAATCTAAGTGGACACTTTCTTTGAGTTTAATATATTCTCGATTCACTCGTTCGCCTCAAGAATTTTTTTCCGTGTGGTATCTAATATCTAAAATAATAGAAAAGATATGCAAATAATACTTTTTTTTATAATTCATGGAAATTAATGTTCTATCTTTAGAATCAATATGCAATAATTTTGGGCACTAAATACACAATCAAAGTGTTGAAGTTTTGTTTAAAGTGAACAATTTTAGACAAAAATGGTTAGCAGTAGTTAACAAAAAAGTATTTTATTATTATATGATTTTGGAAAACATCGACTTTTTTATGTTTTTATGGATTGAAATCTATATTTACTAAATTCTAAAGTAGAATTATGCAAATATTTTACTTTTAACTCTTTTTTTGTAAGCTATTTTTAAGTTTTATAATTTTTTAACAGTTTAGCGCTGAAAATTGTAATTACTTATTCAAGTATAATTTTTCTTTAAATCCCAATAACTTCTAATAAAAACTATAACATAGCGGGAAGGCCATTTTTCTTAACTGTAAATATTTTTTGAAAATTTATCATTTTTGTTTAAAATAAGCGATTTTAATTGAAAAACGTTAAAGTTACCTCAAGTTGTTTCAAACTTATAAGTATTCTTCAAAATCTATATAAAAAACCGTTAGCTTAACTAAAAATTACACAATAAAATCTAACAGTTTTTTTTAAATCTAATGATTTTATACTAAAAATACTGGTAGCTGGTAAAAAACGTTAGCTTGTCCTAAAATTGTTCAAAAGTATTCAATCTTGTTTGAAATTTGATTTGTTAAAATTATAAATGACAATTTTCAGTGAAAAACACGAATAGCCTCCGAATTTGTCCTTTTTTGTAAATTATATTATTGGAAAAAATTCATAGTGTTTAACTCTAATTATTCTTATTTAAAAATACCAATTTCAAGTTAACACATTAACCGACAAATAACTCTAACAGAGTAAAGGATAAAATTGTTCAGGTTTATAAATCTTTTTCGAAACTAAAATAATTATATAAATAGCTACGTCGGCTTTCATACAATTTTTATTTTGATATAAAGTTTTGTTTTAATTTTAGTTCCAATTTTAATTATAACATTATAATTTATAATAAATATAATATTATATTATAATTTTAATTCAAAATGATAGTTTAAAATCTTATTTTTCTATGATTTTAAAGAGTTCCAATTATATAATATTAAATTTTAGAGAGTTCCAAGGAAACATTCTTATATTAGCATGATTTTGTAAACCCAAAATCAAGTTTCAGTTCCAGAAGCTTCTATATTGAAAAATTCTTAACGTGAATGATTTACAATGCAAAGACTCTACATTTTTGAAAAGTCGCAAAGAAAAATTCTTAAATTTTGAAAAAAATAGTATTAAAGAATTACTCAAATTTTAAGATTCATTCTTTCATTGTATGTAATTTATAACATTATTTTTCAGTTCAATTTTCAATAATTACAATAAAAAATTCGTAAATTCTCAGGATCTGAAATTCGAAATTCTTCGATTCTTAAGATTGGAAATTAAAAACTATTCAGTTTTAAAGATATATGAATGTAAATTCTTGAATCTTTATGATTTGTAAATAAAAAACGCGAGTTTTAAATTATAAGTCTTCCAAACTGAATAAATTCCAAATTGAACTCATTACATTTACAGGGTTTATAATTTCTAAACTTAAAACTTGCATTTTTAAAATTTTTTAAATTAAAAGCTCTTTAATTTTCAAAGTGAAGAATTCAAAGCTCTACAAGTTGGGAGAGTTCCATTTAAAAACTCTTGAATTTCAAATTCATAATTTCAAATCTTTTGTATTCTAGAAATTTCGTGTGTAAAGCATCAAAATTAAAATATTTTTAATTTTGAAACATAAATCTTGCATCATTTCTAATTGTCAATTATCAACCTTAAATACGTTTCAATTTTAAAGGTTTACGATTCAAAGTTATTCAGTTTTAAAGATAACATTTAAAAACTGGAACTTTAAAGCTATTATAAATAAAATGTCTTAAATTTTGATAATCTTGAAAATCAAAGGTCAAGAAATTTCAATTCTAAATCATTCTTATTGAGAAAATATAAAATTTAAAATCATAAACATCACACGATTTTTATTTCTCAAACATAAAACTTGCGTTATTTAACAATTTTAATTTTTTAAGCTCAAATCTCTTTAATTCTGAAAATTAAAAATTCAAAGTCTTACAATAACAGAATTTTTGCTTGTCAAACATGAACCTTGCATAATTTTTAATTAAATATACTAGAAATTAAAAAGCCTTCAATTGCAAAAATTCACAATTGAAATTTCCATAATTTTCAATTATTTGAAGTAAATTTGAAGATTTTTTGTAATTAACCGACGGTAGTAGCTAGGTGGCGATTCTCATCACGTGCCCGTCCGTTTTCACTGCGTTTAACAACTCTCAAGCGACAGTTTTGACGTCGAGGATGAATGTGCATCGATGCTATCAAATTTCTATATCCAAACTCGTCTGTCGATAAGCTGTATTCAGGAGTCTTGGTTTTCTGCAGGTTTCCACTTCCCTGGCTAAAATGTCAGGTGACTGCAAACGCTTGTAATAAAAATGTGGCTGCAGAAGGTAGCGAATTTTAGAAATTAAAAAACGCACAGAATTGAGTACGTCAGGCCTTGATTGGAGGCTTTTCGTTATAGTTGGGATAATTGGGAACTCAAAACAAGAATATAAGGTGAAGGCCATCCAGTGGTGGCGTCCAGAACTAATTGCACTAAAAATCGGCTAAAAACTAAAAGGCATGCCCCTGTTGATTTTCACGCAGAATTTTCAAGCCGCCGGTCAATCAGGCTGCATACAGGTCAACATGGGATTTGTGGGATTTGTGGGATTTGTGGGTAGAGGAGTAGCTGCGGGTACCCGCAAAACTCGCCTCGAACCCGGCTTTGAAAACTCGACCTGCGTATTTCTGGATTACGCGCGTCGCTAATTTCTCGTTACGATGTGAACGAAGCAGCGCTTTTTCTGGCTGTGTTGGTGGAACAATTCGAGTTTCATTTCAGGCTGCAATTTAGAGCACATCGAGAAACTTCGCAATGTGGATAATGTTTATCCGACGAATCCAGGCGCAATAAGATCCGCTTGGTGTTTGACTAGAAAAGGTCAATAGGATCGTTGCTCGTAAACAAGCCTTTGTTTCTGCATTCGGGTCAAATCGAGAAGCAGCTGCAATTTCCCTCTAAAGTGTTGACGAAACGCTTCTACAAAAACAATTTGTCTTAAAAATAGATTATGAAACTTTAATCTTGACAAATTGTAGGACTTCATCCTTAGTTTATGGAAAACACGAATTTTCGATTATTAAGGATTAAAATAATTAGTTTGGACTTAGTTCAAAACCCGACCTCCAGACGTCGCACTTTAATCAATTATTTATGGACTCTACTCCCAGGTAGCGTTTGACTAAGCTTACAGAATTTTCCGTAAAATTAGCCCATGACCAGTCATAGGGGTGCCTTTACGCCCCCCCTTCCCTCGGAGACCTTGGAAAAGGGTTAGGGATTGACCAACATTCTTTCAGTGACTAGCTAATGTCGCTAGCTAATGTTACGTGTTGATAGCTAAATAATTTTAAATTTAGAACATAATAAATTGCCAAATTTCTTGCTGAAGCTGTATCAATCGGACAATAAAAAATTTTTGTTTGTCATTATTATACAATTTTAAATTAAAAAATTTAATATAAAAGCAATTAAAATTAAATAATTTAAAAATTTTGAAATGTTGATTAAGTTTTCAATTAAAGCCGAAAGACCTTTTAAATTTAATAACTTTGGATTGCAACATTCAATTATTTTTAAAATCTGTTAAATTTTTTTGAATGAAAGCCTTATTAATTGTAAACTTTTTATATCGAATATGTTGAAAAATTATTACTTTTAAATTCAAAGTGAACAATTTCAATCATTCCTGGTATACCATAATTTTCCGGAATTTTCAAACTCCCGAATGTAGATAAATCCCGAAAAAAGAATGACTACGACAAAAAATTACCGAAAACTTGTATTCATAAAATTTTAAGACCTTAATTTTCAAATTCCATTAAATCATAAATTTCGAAAATTTCATGTTCCTATCATTTCCGATTCCCGAAATTAGTAAATTCCCGACTTTCAAATGCCTAAAAAGAATGAAATTTAATAGTACGCTTAAAAATAAATACTACATATAAAATAAAAGATTATGCCAACAAACAAACTATACATACACACTATTTTCCAGAATTTTAAAATTCGACAATTGCCTATTCTCTAAAATTTGAAAATTCGGCAATTTAAAATTTTCGGGAATCCCAAAATTCGGTTTGTAAAATTTCGGTAATAACAATGTTCAGAATTGAAATTTTGTAAACAGTTTTCGAACGAAAATAATTATTAAATTTTTTTCACATTTCATAATACGGTTTTCAAAATCTTCCAAGGGTTTACAATCTTTTATTTGGAATCTTCATAAATTTATTTTTTAATAAAAATATTTCTTAATTTTTTTCAAATAAAATATCATTTTAATTTTTTCCAGGAATCATAAAAACTTTCTTTTGGTTTTCGTATGACACTTCATAATTCTTCAATAGCTTCTACATTTGCTATCGAAATATTTAAGAATTTACATTTTGTTTAAAATTTTTTTAAATATTCTTAGACTTCAAATTATTCCTGTATCTTTTAAAAACTTCTAAATAGAACTTGAAAATTTTATTCAAAATTGGTTTCTTTTCTAGATGTGAATAAATTGATTGAATTGCAGCTTTTATTTTATTTATTTATTAGAAGTCTTATATTTTCTTGCTAAAAGTGCAATTTTTTGGTTAAAAATGAATCTGCTTTTTTTAAAAATAATTAAACTGTTTTGTTCCATATTCGTCTTTTTTGTTAAAATGTCAATTATTACATGTGTTGTTCCAGTTAATTCCTTTTTGGTTAAATTTGATTGTTTATAATTTAAAATTAAATTATTTTTTGAAATATCAACTAATGTTTTTTTTTTTTTGAAATATCAACAATTTCATTTTTTGTTGCGAATTCGTCTTTTGTTGAAAATGGAACTACTTGGTTTAAAAATGAGCAACTTTTTGTTGAAATTTCATCTTTTCGGATAAAAATTCAACTATTTCGTTGGAAATTCCTTCATACTAATTAAAGCTCTGAATTAAGGCAACGTTTTTAGAAGCAGCCATTTCCTTTTTGTTTCAATGTTATCTTGATGTACACTGGAATGAAATGGAAATGAATCCTGAGAAGTTTTGAAGGGAAAGCAATTTCGCGAATTCCGCTTGAAGAAAGCGATCGCGACACTGCATCTTTTTTTTTGCTACGATTTCGTTTTAATCAGTCAGCGCCGTGAGAAAATCGAGTTTTGAATCAAATTCCTCTCTCGAGGTTGACGAGGACCGACTTTTAAATTTAATCATCGACTGAATTGTAAAGTTGCCGCAAGCACGAGGATGGTTTCAATTAAGGTGCCACCTTCCTCCAGAGAGGATTTGCAGCCCGCAACGAACTGCAGCGAAGGAGACGAGCGGAATCCCTTTCGAGAAACTCGAGTTCCGAGAGTCGTATGAGGATTTTTTAAATTACTTTTAAACATATATCACACCCCAATCTGATTTAAAAATTAGACAAAAGAGTTTCGTTGGCTAAGAAGATGTTAATTAAGTCATTTCAACCTTTGTTAACCCTTCCATAATATCCTCCCCACTCGCAACACTCTGCCGTTCACCTACTCTCTTTCCTTTTCCATCCTTTCCCCCTAAGTTCCCCGTCACTTCCCCACCCTTGTTCTACTTAGCCCTCATCTACGGCTCCTTTCCACCCTTCCTGCACCCCCTCTTTCACCATCACTCACATTCTCCGCCCCTTGTCTACTACTCTATTCTCCCCTTATTTCCCTCCCTCACTTTCCCTACTCTCTCCTATTTTAAACTCACTTCTCCTAGAAAAAGTACGGCCTTAAAATGAAGGGTTTCGTCGTCTATTAGAATGTTAAGTAAGTAATTTCAATATCTCCCTTCCCTCTCCTAACCCCCCTCCACCCTCTCGTCATCGTGTACTTTTCAAATCATTTCCCCTCCCTTGTTATAATCATCCCTCTAATTCTCTCCTTCTCCCTTTCTTTACTCTTCCTATCTTCCTTTTTTTAATTTTTTACTTACGCCACTCATCTACAAATCCCCTTCATCACATTCCCTCCACTCGCTCACCATTCTTTCTCCTCTCTGCTCCTCACTTATCCTCCCGGAACCACAATCCCACTCCATCTCTTCTCATACTCCCCGTCCCGCCTCCTACTATCCTGCTTAATTTTCCACTAACGACCCCTCCTCTGTTCTAGTTATTTCTCCGGCTCATCCCCTTCCATTCCTTTCCCTCTTTACCCTTTCCAAACTTCTCATTTTCCCTTCCCTACTCGCCACCACTTACTGACTTCCCCTTCCATCCTCCCAATTCTCTCCCCTCACCCTACCTATATCCCCTCTCTTTCTCTCACTCCCCCTTCCGAAAAAAGTACGACGGGCGAGAACCCGACCAAAACTACTCATGAAACTTTAAAACTCACTCTTACAATCCTAATAGTTTAAACATGTATCTTGAATTTTTAATTAAAATTAAAAACTACAGTCAGATTAATTTTAAGCTCCTAGAAATGGTTGCTGGCTTTATCCTAAAACGTGGCCGTAGGCCAGGGAAAAGCTCAGTGAATACGCACAAAAAATATTCTTGTTAGTAATTTATTTTCCCTGTATTTATATTTCTTTGTATCAGTCTCTTCCTCCTGAGGATTATAATTTTATTTTAAAATGTCATTATTTGGTCGCAAATTCATTAATTTGTTTTCAAATTTTGCGACAATTTCATGGATTTTCTTAGAAAATGCAACTATTTGGTTTAAAATTGATCTTCTTAAATTAAAACGTTGTCTTTTTTGTTTGGTTGGTAATCAAATTTTTGGGTGAAAATTTATATTTTCGAATTAACAATTCACGTGCTTTACAGAACGTTCGCCCTTTGCTTCTAAGTGTCAACAATTTAAATTATTTTATTCCTATGTTTATTGTCTTAAACATTTTTCTTTGTGTGTTTTCCTTTAAAGCATAACTATTAACTAAAAATTTAATTATATTGTTGACAATTCATGTATTTCATTGAAAGTTCACGTATTTTGTTCAAAATTAATGTATGTTATAAATAAGTAATCTTTTACGTTGAAAATTTATATTTTTGGTTGAAAAATCATATTTTTGATTCATATGTCATTTTCATAGGTTGAAAATAAAATTATTTTTCCAAAAACTAAATTATTTTTTTAAAGTCTTGTTTGTTAGTTAAGATATACACTGTTACATTTTTCCTTGAGGTCTCATATTTTTGTCAAAAATTTAGCTCGAACTCTAACTCTTCTTGATTGAAGTTTAGTTAATTTTTTCCAAAAAATTCGAGTATTTGTTTGAAAATTCATCTTTGCAGTTTAAAAGTTCCAGTAATTTACTAAAAATGTTTTTTAAAAATTCAACCTTTTTGTTAAATCCATCTTTTATGGTTAAAAATTCATTTTGGCTTGTAGAATTATTTCAAGAGTTGGTTAAAAATGTAACTATTTTGTTAGAAATTTAATTATTTTGGTATGAAGTCATTTATTTTGTTGAAAATTAAACTGCTTTGTAAATTACTCATATTTTCTGTTCAAACAATCAACTGCTTTATTGAAAATCCATCTTTTAATATAGAAAAATCCTATTTTTTTTGAAATTGATCAATTTTACATTTTTCAATTTTAATCTGAAATTCTTTCCTTCGATTTGTAAAAGATTAGTGGAGATAAGTTGCTGATAAGTAGGATCCTACTATATCAAAATTATTTTTTACTTCTCAAATTCATTAAAAATCACACGAACAAAAATTCTAAAAAAAAATCGAAACCTTTTAGGCCATCTCACATGTTTTAAGGGTTTTGTGGGTTCAAATCCAGTATATATTGAATTTTTAAAACTTACCCTTCCTCGATTTTTTATCAATTCG
>NC_046661.1:75792182-75796661 GCF_010883055.1 Belonocnema kinseyi | reverse complement strand
TCTGATAATAAAGTCTTGCGACCATCTTCTATTTGGAGGGGCGCATTACTTTATCTTGAAATAGCGATGTCACAGTGAGTAGAATCTTAGTAGAAAAAGGTGAAAACCGCACTTAAAGCAACACTCTGGATTAGGGCGAGAAAATACTCACGACCCGATGAGGCAGCGACCGAAAGTTACGCAACCCGACCTATTATTCTTCCCCTAAGACTTATGCGTGGCAGCTGCAACGGGCTGGTGCACGCCTCAAGGCGCATTTGTGTCACGGAGTAACCTCGACGTACCGTCTAGCCGGTTCGCGTATCTATAGATCGTTATCTCGAAGGCCTACTTTTGCACCATTCCAAAAATAAATAGAAAAGGAACACGTCTAATAGAGCACCAGCTTCCATTTGAGAGTTTCAACTCCAGTTAGTTGAGGACGCCACCGCTAGGTGGCTAGATGGCGCCAATCTCGCTGACTGGAAAGAAAATCTGATCACTTATAGGAAAACTCTTATTTTTTGACTAATCGTAAGGTCATGTGGAACAAGAAATGATAGAAGGAGAGAAAGGAGGAAAGAAGTTGAACTATAGAGTCTTCAATTTATCTACGTTTCCGTTGCTTTGACGATTCGCACCTCGATGTTGCCAAATTCTCTGAAAACTATTTTCACTTCTAATTACTTTTAATCGCCCTAAAATGTCCAAACGTTGAATAACAGTTTTCCATTGACTATTTTTAATAACAATTTCCTTGGGTTAATTACGTACGCTACAGCTAGATGGCGAGAATCTATTTCAATTAGGGAAATCAGATAAAAGCTAGGAATTCGGAGAAATGGTAAAAATCAGCAAATTTTTGTACGAAACACCTTATGTAAGTGATAGCATATAATTAGGACTCGGAAACTTTCAATCATTTTTTTTTCTCGAAACACTTTGTAGTGACTTTTAAAATATATTGTCGCTATAGTGACTTTTTAAAATAAAAATATCACTTTAGTCACTTTTCTTTGAAGAAATGAAATCAAGTGTTATTCGCCCCTGATTGCGGGCCTATATCTATTTTTGAATTGGCTTGAATTATTTGGAAATACTTAAGGGTATTTTAAAAGATTCTTAAAATTTGACTAGATTTTGATGATTTTAATGGATTATAAAGAATTTGTAGGATTTAAGAGTACTTATTAAAATGCCAAACAATTTTGGAAAACTTGAAAAAATGTATAGGGATATGAAGAGATTGTAAAGGAACTGAAATATTTTAGGAGATTCCGGATCTTTTTCAAAATATTTAAATAATTTAAAGAATTTCAAAGGGTTTTAGGGTATTTTTAAATCAAGTGTCTCATCATTCCGCAGTTCGCGATGATGATTAGTTTAGGATATTTCCGAACATTCAAAGGCGTTTCCAAAATACTTTAAATTTTTCCTATGAATTTCTAAAGATTCCAAGTAGGTTCCAAAGAGTTCCATACCTTTTAATGTATTTCAAAAGATTTTAAAGAAATTAAAAATTTGGGGAAATTGAAAAAAATGCAAGGAATTTTTATCCGACTTCAATAATTTAAAAGAATTCAAAACAATTTTAAAGCATGTTCAAGACCTTTATCAAGTTTCAAGTGATGTCAAAGAATTTCAAATTTTTTTTTCAATACTTGATAAAGATTGTAAAGGTTTTATAGTTTTAGGATATGTTTAGAAATTCCAAGGGATTTTATGAAATTTCTGGCGATTACAATAATTTTAGCTTCATAAATATAATTTAGTTTTCGTTTAATTAATAGTAATTGATTAATCAATTCAAACACATTTTGAATTCTTTAAAATGTCATCAAATTATTTTCAATTTCCTTAAATTTCTTGAAACTCATTTTTAACTTAAAGAATTTAGTGAATATTTGTCACATTTTTTAATTGTTTTCAATTCACTTGTTTTTTAATAATTAACTTTGAATTTTTCTGAATATTTAACGAATAATTTTTATTTTCCTTAAGCTCAATTAAATTCACTTCAATTTCACTGAATTCAATGGAATTACATTTTTTTTAATTTCTTTCTTTTCTTCTATTTTTTTTAATTCTTTGTAATTCTCCAGAATATTTTATAATTTTTGTTTCAACTAAATTCACTAAAATTTTACTGAATCCAATGAATTTTTTAAAAACTCATTTTGATTAATGAATAATTAACCTTAAATTTTTAATAATTTATCCTGAATTATTTTAAATTCTTTGTGGTTCTTTGGAACATTAAAAATTCATCAAAATTCACTCAATTTTAGCTAATTCAATGTATTGTTTTAGTTTTTGTTAAATGAAAATTCATTAATTATTTGGCTTAAACTCGTTTTGAATTCTTACGCATTTCATCAAATTCTTTTGAATCCCCTTAAATTTTTCTGAACTAATTTTAAACTTACTAAATTCAATTGATTTTTTCGTATTTTGAAGTTGGTTTCATTTCACTTCATTTTTAAAAATTTAGCATTAATTTTTATGAATGTCATTGAATTCCTCTCATTTATCTAAAGTTCACCTAAATTCTGTCCAATTTTATTAAATTTAATTCAAAGTTGTTGATTTACATTTTTCTCCCATTGTTTGAATTTGTTTTAATTTAGCTTGAACTTTTTTGGAGTTTCATGAACTTATCCCAAAGTCATTAAAATTCGCCGGAAGTCCTTATAAATTTCATCGAATTCTTTTGAAAATATTAGAATTTTAGTCTATAATATCAATAATAATAAAAAAAAATTATGCAGGGAAAAACAGTAGAAAGTCAGGGAATTTTGAAAATAAAATTTTTGAGCCACCTTGGAATAATAAGGAAAGAGTAAAAATAGATATAAATCGTTACAAGACGTGAATGAATTTTTGGTCCAGTATCGTAATCACAGCCCCCCAGCGTAGATATAAAACACGATAATAAACAGAATAATTTAGCATATGTGCCCCTAGACCAGCTTTGTTTACAGAGAAAACATTTCCCCATTGAGAAGCGTCTGGTAACATTTCCCGTACCGTTAGTACTCGATAAATCAACTTAATTCAGAATATTCCAAAATCTCATCACGCGTGTTTATTGTTATAAATTACGATCGGCTACCCTTTTTTGTGTATCAAACCCAATCGGGACCACCCATTTGAGAAATCATAAAACAGGTTTTCTATTATTATCCGATTTTTAAATTAATATTTAATTATTCATCCCATCAAACAATTAAGAAAACTAGACCATATACGTGAGTGGCATACACAATGTGGGATTGACGTATCCTGTAATGAATTTTAAGCCTCTGAAAAACAAATATTTCTCCATCGTTACATGGCTTTAATTACGGCTTTTTCGCCACGTCGTGTCGATCAAAAAACTTTTCCACTCCCTTTTCTGACCCTAATTTTCGTGGTTATCCCCCGTTCTTCCTCGGTGTTTTATGTTATGATGTTTTTTGGCGAGTTTCACATTAAACGCACCTTATTGTTAGACAACTTGGTGATAAATAATCTCTTAAATATTAAGTGACTATTTTTTGATTTCCCGATACAGAGAAAACTCTCATGAGATTTCTGAGAATTCGATTAAATAGTAGAAGAAAATAAAATTAATTTTTAAAAACAGAGCCAATGGAAAAATTAGACTCCAGTGAAACTTGAAATTAAGAACAGTTTTGGGCATGACTTTAATTGGCTTTGATCATATTACTACTTCAAACCATGTTTCAGTATAATTCTCATGAAAAAGTATTTGAAACCAAGCGATCCTTTCTAATAAATAATAAACTTTTTTATAGAGTGTAAGTGACAATCAAATTCAAATTAAGAAGAACGGATTAATAAAATAGTTAATGAATTATATTGAAAAGTCTTCAAGATTTTATTTGATGGAAAGAAACTTTTTATATGATTGGTGAAAAATAATTTAGAAATGATTAATCGAAGAATTGCGAACATGAGCTTACACAGTTCCGTCAACAGTCACTAAAAACAATAAGTGCGCAGTAAAATTTTCCGTGGAACCGCGCACGTTGCGCGTTTTGCCCGTTGTGAGTCTGTTGCGCTGTTTACATAGTGATGCTTTATGTGATTTTATTTTCTTGAAGGGAATTTGTTAGATGGAGGATTTTCTTTAATCAGGAAATGACAGGAGATTTATTTTATAATCGAGATTATTTTTTATTTCTTATATTTAATTTAAAAATGTATTCAATTAAAATAAATTATACTTTATACCATATTGCATATTAAGAGATTCAACGAGATCATTTTGAAAGTTTCCAAAATGGCTTTTATTCTAATAGAAATTGTAAAGCTTAAGCGGTTCTCATTTTAAATATTGCTCAATTATAAATAAGAATTTTCAAATACGAGCAAGCTTCAAAGTGCTTTTCGAAATTCTCAGAATTGAAATTGGAGAAATTAAATTCAAAATAAGCGAAGAAGTTGGCATTAGGGGTCGTGAATAAATTACGTAGATAATTGTAGGGGGGGGGGGGG
>NC_046661.1:75770336-75792172 GCF_010883055.1 Belonocnema kinseyi | reverse complement strand
CACGGAATTTTATTTGACTTAAATCTAAACAAACTTTTTTAACAGCTGTTTTGTCGGATATTATTTGTAAAAAACGTCTAGTTTTCTAACCTAATATTTTAGATGTACACCAAACTCTCACTTTCGGTCACCCCGTTCACGGCCTTCCTAGAGCTGCTGAGTCCATAAGGTTGCCAAGGGGAGCAGGGCGAGAGCGGTTGCGAGATCATATACAAAGATATATTTTCCAATTAGAAACAACTCAGGCGGCCCTCCCTCTTTACGTTTTAACCCCCCCCCCCCCCCCCCCCCCCCCCCCCCGAATCAGTCCAAGGTTATTTGAAAGCTACAAAATTCAATATTCATGTAAATTATTATTATTATTCAGTCCATAAATGATCAAAATCCTTCTTTATTTAAAATTAAATTAATTAAATGAAGGTTCTTGGGCTCATTTAAAAAATTGTAATAAATCATAAATAATCACCTGTTCCTTCCTTTCTAGAATCGATAATTCAAATTGAAAGTTTATTGTTTTTGGCTCAATCGTCTACTTTTACATTTCAGATTAAGAATTCATATCTTTTTGTCAAAAATGGTATTATTCGGTTCAAAATTTAATTATTTCGTTGCAAAATAATACTTTTTATTGGAAAATTTCTCTTGATTAACTTTTTTTTGATTCAACTATTTTGTTGAATTCTCGTTCTTTCGGTTTGAAAATCCATCTCTTTTTGTAGAAATTTCATCTTTTTTAGTTAAAATGCTACTTGGTAATTAAAAGTTAACTTTTTTATTTAAAACTGACATTTTCGGAATGAAAATTTATCGTTTCAAAAACTCATATTTAATAATAAAAAAAGAAATCACTGGGTTCAAAATTTAAATATTTTTAGAAAATTCAAGTACAATGTCCAAAATTGGTCTTTTTTGGTATACAATTAATTTTCTTCTAAGTAATTTAACTCTTTACTTCAAATTTGATCTGCTTTAGTTGATGATTCAAGTGTTTGATTAAAAATTTGCCTTTTTTGATAATTTCATCTGATTTCAATTGTTTAGTTAAAACTTATTATTTTTAGGTCGGAAATTCAACTCTTTGGTTCAAATTTGTGCTTCTTGTTTCAAAAATTAAATTTTTTAAAAAGATCTATGATTATTAACTGAAAATTAATATTTTTTGTTGAAAGTTGAACTAATTTGATAAATATTCGTTTTTTATCAAACTTTTTGTTATTAATGAAAATTTGATTAGTTCGTTAAACATTATTTTATTACAGAACATTGTTTATTTTTTAATGAAAATTTTAATACTCCATTTTTGTTAAATAATTTATCTATATAGATTTAAAACCCACTATTTGGTTAAAAATGCATGTATTTAGTTAATAACTGATATTTAATAAAAAAAAAAGGAATCCACTAAGTTGAAAATTTGTTCAAAAATTCAACTTTTATGTTTATAATTCGTCTGTATTGGTAGAAAATTAATTTTCTTCAAAGCAATTTAACTGTTTATTTGAAATGGAATCTGCTTTAGTTGAGAATTCAAGTTTTTAGTTGAAAATTGGCCTTTTTTGGTTAATTTTAACTGATTTAAATTTCAAATTGAAATTTTGCGGAAAACTAAACTCTTTGGTTTAAAGTTTTACTGATTTCTTCAAAACATAGTTATTTTATTTAAAATGACGCCATCAGTAATATTATTTTGATTCTTAAAAAAACAGAATTAAAAAAAAATTAATTAAAAAATTAAATAAAAAACAGAAAAAAACTATTTAAGATTTTTAACCATATACACGATTCGACTGCAATTTCTAGAAAAATTTAGAAAAATAATGTTAAGAATTGAAAATTGACACAAAATTAACCCTGAAATCTCGATTTTACAAGGATCTCAAGAAACTGTCCCTACATTTTTTATGATAATTCGAGAACCAGTAAACATATTTACAGTTTCTTCTTCTTATTTTGAAGAAGATAATTTTAGATTCATTCAGCGTAATTTGAAATTGTTTATCATTATTCTCGTAGATTTTTCTAGGATTTAGAATTTAATTTTTAAAATTGACAAAAATCTGAAACGAGACTCGTCTTTTTCACTCACTAACGCAGTCTCGATTGATCAAAATAACTTCAAATATGGCTCGTTTGACGCAAAATTTAATAACCTTTCCAACGCTTTAAAAAAATATAATAGTCTTTAGATACGAGTGCGCCACATTAGGAGCCTCTCCTTTGTTTGTACGCTCTCATACGTCTATGGAATCTACTAAGTTGAAGTTTCTGCGCGAGAACTTTGCAAATTTGCTAAATTGCCAATTTACTTCTTAAACTAGTACCGCTTTCTTCGGTCTCCCCCTCCCTCAACCCTCTTTGAGACTCCTTAAACCAGTCCCTAGTTGGTCTTTTTCCCAACTTCACCACTTACTTTTCTTCCCCAAACGGGCGCTTTCATTCATTGCTGCTTTGTCTCTTATTATTAGCGAATCGACAAACTTTTTAATCTTCATTTCCTCCAATTAGGAGTGAGAATTAATTATGGAATTTTCTTCACGCTGCGGTAACTTCTTCTCGGCCTCTTTTCAAACCCCTTTTTCTTTGTCTTTGAAAAGTTTTCCAATGCACTAAAATATTAATTGTAATACTCATTTAAATAGTCCATTTTCTTTGGAATGGTGATGTACTAGGGATATTCGTTCATCAGAGACATTAATCAATTATCTTCTTTTTTGCTTCTTGGAGTACTTCAGATTCGTAAAGTGCGGAAATATATTATTCAATTTAAGGAGATTTCAGCTTTACTTTTTTACGGGAAAAATAATAACTTCGTTTTCAAAAGGTTTTAAAAATACGTCGCATCATTTCCCTCGGAGGATGATAATACAGCTCTTGAATTTTAACGAAGAGCTAAATGCGAAAACCAGTCACAATTCAAAAGAGGGATTAAATATAAGTGGGACTCAGGTATGAAAGGAGAAATAAATATAAAATGAATACCACCTTTTAAATATAAATGTTGAGTTAGCAATGCTACCGCCAGATAGCATAATGACCAGGAGTTTTCTAAATTCAATAGATTTCTTTTTCTCGTAGAAAAAATTATCCAGTCACTTATCATCATATGAAGTAATGTTAGTTTGAACGAGTTAGGAATGAATCAGTGAAGTTTGACTCTTAAAATTCTCTGTCAATTTTCTTGGAAGGGGCTAACTTTTCAAGAACAAACTTCTTTCACCGAGCTTGTTACTATTTTAGGTTAGTACAATTTTGAGATTGTCAACTTCCACATTGATTTTCTCGAACCTGTGTCATTTTTTTGGTTACTATTTTGTGGCCTCACTTCAGCAACTTATCTAGTTCCGTATTGCCACCCTTCAAGTATTGAAAAAAATTATACTTCAAGAAGCCTAAATTTGACTACCAAGAAAGCCATCAGATTTACCCCAAATTTTCTGCGAGAGAAAATAGTATGTTGATCTAAGAAGCTCCCCTCTCTGAGTCTCTGTTGACTTCAGCCATCCGACTCAACAATGTTAACCAACTTGGTGTGGGGCTGATATGTAGAGTCGACATGTTTTGTTTAGAGGTGAATAAACGGTTAGAAGGGAAGGCTTGCGCATGCTATTGCATCGTGAACGAGCGAAGCGAGCTCCGCGCCGGATACGAACCTGAAGCTTATCTGACTCGTCGCACAATGTAGCAATTGCAGGCGCTCGCAAGCTGGTCACGTGTAATTAAATGCAATCAGGGACAGAGTGCTCCGAATTGCCAACATTTAGCTCGGTCTCCGCCGCTTCTAGCTCCTTCGGCCCTTCTCACTCCTGCAATTTCTCCCCCTTTCATTTCTCTTCGAGCAGCCTATCCCTGTACCATCGTTCGTGTTCACTTACTTACTCACTGAATGGGCCACTATCTATGTGTCTATGCGTGTGCGCCCATTCGACATTCCATCTTTGCTGAGAGGCCGAGCGAGCTTGAAAAGCCTTCGATTCTATAAAACGCTTTCAGCAAACTTGGCCGAAGCAATTAACGGAAATTAATTCCCGCTCCTACGCACTCCTTGCCTACTTTCTTGACTACCCCTACCTCGAATCCAGAATCATTACTTTTCTCGAATTCCTTAGGCTTGAGTAACCCTCCCTCTTGTCTATTTACTTTTCCAGGTTCAAATGTAGTGCTTTAATCAAGGTCGCTGCCGCTAGGTGTTATACAACGCTCTTCAAAGACGCTATCGCTAAATACTGCACACATTTTTCAAGTTTCAACCCAATTCTGCATTCATCACTCTTCCAAACAACAGAAATAAAGAACGTCCGCAATAGTATAAAAATTTCTTCCCCACCCTATTGTTTCAACACGAAATAGATAAAAGAGACAGAGAAACAAAGCGTACTGAAAATGACGAGCAGAGACTCGAATCCTCGGCAGGAAAAGCGTGAACAAAAGGTTTAGAGGCGGCCTATAATTCAGAACTTGATGGGTGGATGGACGAAAGGGGAAGAGAGAATTACGAGGTCACTTCCGGTGGCGCCTGTACGAGCTTCCGTTTCCGGTCGCTTTGCAACCTTCCCCCTTTCCCCTGATCCCTTTCTTCGCGACCCCTTCCGTCCTTCTAGAATCCAGAGTCCGTTCCTACCCCCGCCGATGAGCGAACCCCGGTGCAACGAAACTTTACACAATGGCGCAACTTGTCCATTACTATCCCGTACCCATGGAACCCATTCCCTATTCCGTTTAAGCTAGGTATCGCTCTTGTGCTGATCTATGTGCTGGATTTGCACGTCCGCTTTTGTGTCAATGTGTGTCCTCGTGCTGAAACTACGACCCGTACATTCTACACTTATCTGCTTCGAGCTCACCAAGTTAGCGAACGTGAGTTGCTTTAGTGATTTAGGCATGTTTCGTTGTTAAAGTTCTGATGATGCTCTCCATTTGGAACCATCTTACAGCACCAAAAGATGATCTAAAAGCAATAGTCTACTTCGCAACTATGATTTTACTTTGAAGCTAACCGTAATATTGGCTTCGGCGTTGCATAATTCTCATTCATAATTAGGACTCTCGCTTGTGTATCGAGGTCAGACTTGAGACCTTCCTGCAAGTGGTTCGGAAGCTTTCGTAGAAACCAGCGTGCTGCTCCCTAATGTAATATACAACGTAAGTGAGGTTAGGTTATTAGGCGCCTACTAGGTTTGGTCTAATAAAAGAAGGTTAGTGGTGCTTGGGGCAGCTTTAAATGCTTCCACGCTGCGAAGTGAATTAGGTATTCGGCGAGTAGAAAAGCCTCCAGTGGGCATCCCGCCAAGGAATGCAGACGTGTTACGGATGCGCGAGACCTATCGCAACGCAAGTTCCCTAAAACCACTATCGTATCGAGGAAAATAAAGACGCGATTCACACCACTGGAAATAAAACTAAACGAGCTGAGAGAAAAGTTCGCCAAGAGACCAAGTGAGACACGCGATACGTCCCTGGATCGCGCGACATGTAATGTCGCTGTGGTTACGATTAACTATTGGGGTAATTACTCGCTCGTTAATTAGCACGCGATCCGGCAACGGCTGCAGAATACGAGCCGCACGATTGCTCGTTTCGCCCTCGGGGAAGAAATGAATGGCTCAGGGCAGTAACTTCGAATCACCTAAATTCATTCTGTTATTAACCCTAGGC
Source organism: Belonocnema kinseyi (assembly GCF_010883055.1). Taxonomy (NCBI): domain Eukaryota; kingdom Metazoa; phylum Arthropoda; class Insecta; order Hymenoptera; family Cynipidae; genus Belonocnema; species Belonocnema kinseyi. The sequence goes on along the minus strand of NC_046661.1, from coordinate 75,786,520 downwards.
CGCTCGTAACATCACTCTTCGTTATAGTACCCTTTTTTGCTAATCAGGTTAGCGGTTAATTTATATGGGTTGATTTATTCAAAATTGGTGCGAAATTTTGTGAACCTGTAGGGAAGATTGGAATTTTATTTCTAGAAGCGTTGATCTTTTAGAATATATGTTTAGAGTGTCTTCGTTGAAAGAAATGTATCTTGACTGGAAAATCATTGTGGATTTGGTTGAGAATCAGGATTTAGGAAAGCTAGGGTTAGGCCAAGGGAGAATTACTACAGACTCGACACAGAATTAATGATAGGTCTGAAGAGATTCATTGCGTATCCAGCGGAGAAACATTGCTCGTGTAATAGACAATCTTCTTTGAGAAAAATCATTTCTAGACAAATAGAGAACTATGTACTGTAGATTTATCTGAAATAGACTGCTGTTCTTTTCTCTCGAAACAAAATCATTTAGATAAAGGTTCAGGCTTAGTTCTCTGTTATCTTTGTAGTGTTTGTTTTGTTTCAATCCTATAGGGGAAAACGACTAATAATAGGGAACCACAGTCAAGCAGACAAAAATAGTTTTAATTTAAAACTCTGTATGCTGAAAATAGATTAGTCAGTCTAATAATGGATCTCTATAATAATAAAAAAAGCTGTTGAACTAGTGCTTTAGAAGACAAGCATTTTCGAGTCAGTCTTTAGAGAAATTCTGGTTTTGGATTAAACTGCCACTGTATTCTTCATAGCCCTAAAGGAAAATCACCGCTAACCAAATTCTTTGTTATCCATAGGCTTGTCGAGGTGGTCAGTGGTGATTGTTTATTTTCTCATTTACGTTTTTCAGTTAAATGTTTAGTGATAGTTGAGCTGTACTGCCACAGCTGTGATGATTCACTATCTTAGCTGCCTTAACTGTTTTAACTGCTGATAAACAAAATCCTTATCAATACAATTTTTGATTTAAAGACTGCTTTATATAGAAGCAAGTTTCTCTTCCTCAGTAACGTTTTACATCACTTTAGCATAAATTCTGAAAAACGAGCCCGTCTTTAGGAAAATGTCTGCGATTCGTCAGAGGATGGTGATCGTACGCCATAATATACAGGGCGGTGGATAAGTTACTGCGGGAGACAGGCATTAATTTAACCAAGTTGGTGCGAGATCCTGCTCTCGGGTTCAATCCCTCGAGGCTATTCCCTCCCGTTAACGGATTGCCGTTACCCTTGAACGAATCGATCCTTCTTAGGTGTCACCCTCTCGAAAAAGGAGATCCACAACTGATATAAAGATGCTGGTAGCTTGCGAAAACTTTATCGTTTAAGATTTCAAGTCAGAACGTTAAACAGACAGTAATTGTTCCTATCATTTAGAAGATCCTAACAAAATATATTTTCTTTTCATCTTACCGCAATCAGTTTAACTCTGTTAATATTTTATTCCAAATGAATTCTCGCTCCTAACAAGAGTCATTTTCCTAAAATCGGTAGAAAAAATTCCCACTGTAATCGTACATTTCCGCGGCTATATGCAGTGGTGAACCCATCTTTCAGTGCGTTAAGAAAATCAAGGAAGTGTGATGACGTGAGGATACCTAGTTGGACTCAACGTTTTCTAGACATGTGTGGGTGACGTCTGGCGCTAAACTTTCTCGTAGTTGAAGCTCGTACTGCACTGTTAAGCTAACTCAATGGGACAGAGATTCGGTCGTATAACTTCCGGTTTCCGACGGTGCCCGAATGGTAAAAAAGGACTAGTCGACCCGCCGACCTAGAACCGCTTTGTTGCCGTCTCGCTAGATCCAAGTTACTGTCTGCAAGCATGCAAAAACTTTAGCCACTTTAAATTTGCCTCTTTTAAAGCTAAATGTTTAATATAGGTTTCAAAATGAATCGGATGTCACAATACCCAAGAAATGAAAAAGAATTAATTTTCCACCCAGACTCGTATTTCAAAGACAGAGCTATTTATCACTGTCAACGAAATTAATCAGCCCTTCAACTAATTAATATCGGCTTGATGAGCGTTCTCTGCTCCTTTAACCACAATTCCTGCCTCTCTGCTTTCTCCACAGAATTTTTTTCACCTTGGCTTTTTTTATTATGTTTTTAACACCAGCGAGAAACTGCATCTTTCGGAAGGCATCTATTCTCGAAGGGGCTGTTACGCGGCTTGCACTGGTGATGTTTCCGCAATATCACGCGTATAAAAGTTGTAAAAAGCTCAACTCTCGTGGCACCGCTGTGCAGAAAGATCGATGTGGCTCGATCATAAGCTTGGTAATAAATCCAGGAGGTAAAAAGTTAAAATGGTTTTCATCCTCGTGCCGCGATATCTTTTTTTCTAGGATGAACGAGTTGCCCTGGATGACGTCTGCTAGCCTCGGGAAATCTTCTTTTGATTCCTGAGAACGAGGTGAAACTGAATCATATCTAAGTCCGGAATTAAATTTTTAATGTAAACTATTTGTAACCATATTTTTATGCCGATCGTAAAAATTTGATTTCTTTCGTTGTCATATTAAATTCCCTACTTCTTTAATGTTGCTTTCTGTACATAAAATTTTATTCTGCCTGCAACTGAACATTTTTTTTCTCTGGGCTTTCATTTTATTTTTATGCTGAACTCAGCGCACAAATTCAGTTGATGGCTGCGCCTCGTAACGAAGGGTTTTGTGAATGGAATACTGCCGGGAGTCGAGTATTGAAGGGAGAATCGAGAGTGTCGGTAATAACAGACCTGTCCATCAAAAACGAAGGTTTTGACCTCGCTTCGCGTACCGACATAACGGTTGCAACACTATTCCGGCAGTGATCTGTCAGTTATTTTTGCTCTGCCCGATGTCCGCTTCCGTAATCGGTTCTGCGAACACGGTCCCTTCCGACAAAAACTTGAGAAAAATCACATTGCCATTGCAAAGGGAAAGGAATAGCGGAATTGATTGGAATCGAGAAATGCGGTCTAATGAGTTATAAGGCTATCATTTTCTTTCCTCAAATAGCTCCCCCAACTTGTTTAAGAAAGAAAATTAGCACGAAATATACGAAAAAAGATTTTTCACTCCCTCTTTCTCAGTACTCCTACCCTCATCTTCTACTAGCACCTCACCCTTCTTCCGTCTCTCTTCTCTCATCAATCGGCTCGTTCTATCCATCCCCTTCCTTATATTCATCAATATCTATACCCTCTCGCTCTCTATCTCTTGCGAAATGCCTTCCCAAAATTCCTCACCCCTTTCAGCCCCTCTTTTTTTCCTTTGAAAAAACTTTGCTTCTTCACATCATTAGTTCCTCTCTCCTTCTCTTCCGGGTAGCACACTCTTCATTTTCACATTTCACTGTTTCCTCTATGCTCGTAGCTCTGAAAAATTCTGCTTTATTTTTTCTCAACTTAGTTTTTCACCCCCAGCCCCTTTATTTTCCTTAACTCTCCCGTAAGATCTGCCCTATACTCATATCACCATCGCATCGTCATCCCTTCTATGCATTCTCACCTTTACCCTCTTCTTTTGCCCTCGCCCATTTTCTCTCCTCTTTTACCTCATTCGAACCTCTTTACCGCTCCGTCTCCTTTGAATCAATTTTAAGTTTTTTTTAAGCAGATATGTGTCGATTGCTATTTTTCTTCTAATGGTACTGACGGATTATCGCTTTCTAATTATATTAACTGTAATTAAAGCATGATACTTTAATCCTTAATCACAGGGGAAAAACCAGGGAATGCCCGGGAATTTAGATAAAAAACCGAGAATTTACTTCTGATCGCATCAAAATTCAAGTTTCTATTATTTAAATCGTTTTTGTCAATTAAGAAATGTGATTTCTACTCTATCTACAGTCGCAGATTTTTCAGATAATCGCAGTTTAATCAAATTAAATCATAATTTATTATTGAAGGTTTATTATTTTCCATTAAGAGAAAAACCCTTGGCAATTTTTTTGCGCTGTGGGATTTTTTTCCCTGACTAAGGTTTCATAACTGAATTAATGATATTCCAAAATATCTTAGCACCGGGAGTTTCCATAAAGAAATATAACTTCGCTTGGTAAAGGGAAGTTTCACCTGGCTCGATAATTTTTTTAAAGAATTATTTTTTGAAGTGTGATTACTGAATTATAGTAAATAAAATAAAATTATTTGGTTTAAATAAAAACTCTTTTGTTATAAATTATTATTTTTTAGTTGAAGATTCATCATTTTAAATAAAAATTCTGTTTTGGTTGAAAATTATATATATTTTTTCAACTGTATAAATGTAACTATTATTCCAGTTGAATATTCCATAAATTTAGTTACAAATTCCTTTAGTTCAACATTCATTGTGTTCATTAAAATTTATTTATTCAACTTTTGGTTGAAAAAATAGATTTTTCAGTTGAAAATTCGTATTTTTTGGTTGAAAATAGATTTTTCAAAGTTAAAACTTAATTATTTTAGTTTTGCTTGATAATTTATCTTTTTCAGTAAAAAATGATCTTTTTGGTTTCAAATTCAACTATTCCAGTTAAGGGTTCATAATTTTAATTAAAAATTCATCAGCTAGTTTAAAAATGCATGTTTTAACTAAAAATTAAACTATTCATTATCTGTTTAAAATTTCTAGGCTGAATAATAATTCTAAATGATGATTCGCCATTAAAAAATTTAAAACTGAGGTTAAAATAAGAGACAAGAAGATGAAAATATAACTATATGAAATTATTAAATTGATACATCAGTAAGTAAATAATTACGGGATTTTTCAGTGGTAACAATTTTAGAGTTCTGAATTTTCCTGATGAAAGATAAATTTTTCATTTTTTCCTTCAATAGGTTGTAATTTCGCAATTAAAATTGAATTGACTGAATTTTGGAAAGTGTAAGTAGCAATTTAAAAATATTAATTTTTAAGCGATTTAAATTTATTTAAAATAATTGCAATTTTAAATAGCTTGAATATAAAAAAGTTTTAATATGACACTTTTTGGTGACTAACATTTTTTCAGTTTTAAACGAGTTTGCATTCGTTCAAGTTCGAACGTTCCGTAGTAAATATTTTTTCATTTTTAACGTTCCACATTTAAAATTACTGTTTATTATTTAATTTGTTTTTTGGAAATAAATTCATTCATTTTTTGATTTTATAAATATGTATCTAATCAGCTCAAATGTTTTCTTCTAATTTTGTTAAGTAATAATAATTTAAAATTCTAGAAATTTCGAAACTTTCACTGAAATATTTAATTTAGTTTCCTATATTAAATTGTAAAATTTTAATCGCTTTGAATTAGAAATTATCAAAATTAAATAGTTTTCAATCTTTATTTATTAAAATTTAAACACTTTTAACAATAAAAAATTTAAATTTAAATTCCTCTGAATTTTTAATGACCCAATTTCCAAAATTCAAACATTAAAATATTTAATTTGTAACGTTTTAACATTGTCCTATTTTCGAAATTTGAATCCAAAATCATACTAGTTTTGTGAATCTCTGATTCAAATTAAAATTTATTAATTTTTAGCGTTTTAAATTAGAAATTATGCAATTTAATTCCTTTTTATAATTAAATCATTTAAAAGAGTCAATGTATTTTTATTTTATTCTGTATGCTTACAATTCCAAATGATTAATTATTAATTATTCTTTTCAAAGTATTTAAAACCTTTTATTAAAGAATTGGTTTAATAATGGATTTTTAAATCTGCATATCTTTATCTGACGCGAAAATTTCCTTATCCTACTTATTATATGATTTAAAGCAAATGGAATGTTTGCATACATTTTTTTTTTATACTTATTGACTTCCGCAATTTATAATATATGTGATAACTGTGGGTTTCGCAAAGAGAGTTAATTTGTTCAAAAACCGGGATAAATCACGAATATTCACTGGGAGAACTGCGAGAAAGCCAGGAGACCAAAATTTAGAAAATTGTGGCCATCCGGAAAATACAGTCAGGCCTGGATTTAGTGTTTCTGGATTTAGTGTTTACGAGAATTGACGCCGCGCGGTAGGGATGTATGAGAGGAGCTACAGGAGGATGGGAGGTGCCCAATTAAGCGTTACAAAGCAGAGAGAGAAACAAGCGAGAGAATAAACGAGAAAGAGACAAAATAGTTCCGTGGCTCTGAATTTAATGTCACAGTCAGACCCAAAATTGACATTCAATCCAGGTTTGACTTTACTTCAAATATGGTTTATTTGAAGTGAAATTGAATAATCTTTTCAACCGTTTTTAAAATTTTTTGTTTGATTTGCTAGTTAATTAGGTCTCCTCATGCTGCTGGGCGATGATGCATTTGATTTTTTGAGTAAATATTTCAATTTTGAAAAAAAATCAGATATAGGTCTTTTTGAAACACCACCCTTATATTTATGGAATTAAATCAGTAATGGCACTATTACGAATTGCCACAGGAGAATTAAATTATGCACTATGCAAAGTTCGGATTATGTTGATGAAGTGAATGCAAGCTTATTACGGTTGCGTGGGTTTCTGAAAATGAGCCATAATGAATGAAAGTGAGCTAACTATAAGCGTGATCATGTAAACGAAGAAACATACCATTTTCCTGGAAAATTGCCAGAAATTTGACGTTACTCACACAATGAACATGACATTTTTCTTTCCAGTTGAAAGTTGGAATCAGAGATGTATAGTATTTAAAAAAAGGGCCGTTTAAAAACTCTGCTTCGCTTCCGGGGGGTGGGGTGGGGGTAATAGTTTTTGATACTATTTATAACGTAGTTGGGGATTTTGAATAAAATTTTGTTCAAATCATTGAAAAAATGAAAATCAGCGATTTTATTTTAAAAGTGAAGCATCCGAATATATATTTCAGTCTTTCTTTGATGCGTCTCTTTTCTCCATTTTAAAAACATTCCCCTTTTTTCCCATATTTTGAAGTAATTTCTCCATTTTTTTCGTTTTTTTCGCACAAATTCGAAATAAATTCATGGAATACAATTGGAAGGTCCAAATATTTTTTTGCTAAAAGTTAATTATTTTTAATTGAAATTTGAAGATTTAACTATTTTCTTAAGAATACTTTTTTGTATAAAAATTATTTTCTTCACTGAAAAAATTTAAACAAAATGGAAATTCAACAATTGAACTTTTCATTGAAAATTCTACTAGGTAAGTAGTTGAAATTTGAACTATTCTGATAAAAGTTCAAATTATTGGATTAGGATTAAACTATTTTGTGCAAAATACGTTTTTTAATTTCAAAAGTACTTTTTTGACAGATAATTTTTAATAGATCCATTTTTTGTTGAAAATGCAACTTTTATATGTGAAAATTCAAATATATAGTAGAAAATTGATGTATTTTGTTTGAAAATTGGCATTTCTTATTAGAAAAATAATATTGTTAATACAAAATTCAACAACTTGGTTGAAGGGTAAACTACAATTAAACTACTCCATTTTTCGTAAAAATATATTGTTATTAGTTTAAAATTGAATTATTTCTTCGATACTTTACTTTTTCGTTGCAAATTGGACTGCTTAAGAGAAAATTCTTATTTTTTTGTTCATGGTTTTGATTTAAAATTCAAACAAATTGTTTGAAGGTTGATTTTCTTTTCTAATCATTTATTTTCTTAGTTGAAAATCCATGTATTTGTTTTAAAACTTTAGCATCTCATGTTTGATTGATAAATCATCTTTTTTAGTTGGAAATTTACCTATTTGGTTGAACATTAACTTTTTTGATGATAATTTATATTTTTCCGGTTGAAATTTCAACTGTTTTAAAGAAAATTTGCATTTTTGGGTAAAAACTTTTGTTTTTAAACAGTCAAATCCCAGAATTTAATATTGATCTTTATTGATTGCAAATTCACTTTCCTTCTAAAAAATTTTCTCTTTCCGCCATGAGAGTTCAACCGTTCGTTTTTAAACGCAACTGATTGGTCTAAAATTAATTTTCTTGTTTAGTGAAAATTCAGCAACGAAATTAATCTTCTTAGGGTTATTATTTAACTATTTTGTTAACTATTCAACTTTTTTTTTCTTTTTTTCTGTAAGGACAACAATTTGGTTGTGAATGCAACTTTTTGGTCTAAACTTATTTTTTTTAAGGAAAATTAAACTATTAGGTAAAAAATTCATCTTTTCGGAATGAAAAAGTTCCCTAACACAATCAATTTTTTAGCTTCAAACTCAAAACCTTAATGGAAAAGTATTTCTTCTGATAGAAAATTAACATTTTCTGGTTGAAAATTAGACTACTTGTTTGATATTTTTTTCTCTATTAAAAAAGAATCTTCTTTGGTTGAAATACCAACTAATATTTTTTCGTTTGAGAATTTATTTTTTTAATTTATCTGTTTTAAATTTAAAATTTCATTTTTTTTTAAGTTGAACTGGTTTGCTAAAAATTCATTTTCTGTTGATAATTCATCATTTTAGTTGAAAATTCTATAATTTTGTTGATTATCTATTTATTTCTTTGAAAATGCAATTCTTTTTCAAAAAATTCATCTCCTTAGCCTAAGCATTTAATTATTTCAGCCAACTGTTGAAAAGTTCATCTTTCTAGGTTGAAAATTTAACTATTTTGTGGAAAATTCGTCCCTTTTGCTTAAAATTTGAATTATTTGGTAGTTAAACTTATCCTTAATTCATTTATGTAGTTGAAAGTTATTCTGTGTAGGCTTCCGTTTCCGGCATGAAAGAGTAAAGTAGTGGGAATTGTTGATGCTGAGTTTTTCTGATATTGTGGTGAAATTTGAAGTGAGTGGATTGTGGAAGTGTGTAGAAGGTTGTGGAGGGGAGAGATCTAATTGAGGGATTGTGAGATTGCAAAGGGGAGGTAGATATTTTGGAGGATTGAGACAGATTTGTGTGGAAGTTTGTTTGGAGATTTGTTACAGGGTGGGAAGACTGTGTTGGCGGAGTGGTAGTAGTAGGGTTGGGTAGCAACAAAGAAAGGCAAGACAAGTAACAGACAGCTACGGTAGAAGCAGGGAAGCATAGAAGGCGGGAAAATTTGAATTTGATTAATGGCTAGTGGAGCGAGTATCTCCTCGGAAGAAACAGAGTTAGAGCAGGAAGTGTTCAGTACGCCGAAAGAGATAAAGGAAAGGAAGGCAAGGGGAAAATATAAAAAGAATATAGAAAAGGAAAGATTAAGAGCAAAAAGCGTATGGTCAATAGAAGCATTTATTAAAAGGAAGAGAGGGGAGAGGGAATGCAGTGAAGAGAAGGAAGATATCGGGGCGAGTGTAAAATACCAGAAAATGTTTAGATCGCCGCCGGAAAAGCAGAGTTGGGTAGGGAAAAGCGATATCAGGGAGGGTGCTGACGGTAGCGGAGATGAAAATGAAATGTCGATGAAAGAAGAAAGACTAAAGGAAATTAGAGAAGTGATGATAAAGGTAATGGGGATTTATGAAGAAAAGCAGGAGAGAAGGGGAGAGGAATTAAAGAAAGAAATTAGGCGGGAAATGGCTGAACTTAAGAAAGAAATAAAAAAATGGGAAGAAATCCGGGAAAAGTTGGAAAAGAGTATGGAGTCATTGGAGCAAAAACTAGAGAAGCAGGAAGAAGTTAATAATACAAAGTTAGAGGAGATAAGAGGTAGGATGAAGAAAGTTGAAAGCTCGAACGGGAATTGCGGTGGGGGCGAGAGTGGGAATAAGAAGATGGAAAGGCTGAGAAACATAGAACGAAGAATAGAGAGGAAAGAGAGGGAAGAAAGAAAATTAAACATAGTGATAAAGGGTATAAGATTAGAGGAGAAGGAGCTGAAGGAAGGGGTGGACGAAGTACCAAAAAGGATTGATGCTAAGGTAGAGATAGAGGAAATGCGAAATATAGGTTGGGAAGTGAGAAGAGGGGAGATAATGGTACTGCTGAAACTAAAGAAATGAGAACATAAGAGGGAGGTGATGACAAAGAAGAGGTTATTATATGGTAGTCCGGAGAGAATAGAGGATGATTTGACATGGGTAGAAAGGAAGATGCAGTATAAATTAAGGAAAATAGCAGAAGACGAAGGAAAAAAGGAAAAGAGAACATGGGTTAAGGATGCGAGAATTCAGATAGATGGAGTATGGTGGGATTGGGATGATGAAAGGGAAGAGATAGTAAGAAATGAGGTGCAGGGAAACTAGAAGAGGAAGGAACAGGAGATAGGAAAATAAGAAATAGTAAGAAGGAAAAAAAGATGAGAAACGAAAGTAGGGAAGAATGGAAGATTTATTACTGGAATATAGCAGGATTACAGAGAAAGGATTAGGAGTTTATGAGAAATTTGACACAATGGGATGTAGTCATGATGATGGAGACGTGGGTAGATGAAAAGGGATGGCAAAGAGTAAGGGGAAGGTTACCAAGTGGTTACAAATGGCAAGTGCAAAATGCAAAGAGGAAGAATAAAAAGGGGAGAGCAATGGGAGGAATGGTGATGGGAGTAAGGAGTGAATGTATAACAGGGAAATATAAGAAAGACAGGAATGAACAAAAAGAAGGAGTAATAGTAGAAGAGACTATGATGAGAGGAGAAAAGTGGAAGGTTGTGGGGATTTATGTGAACGGTGATATGTAGGAAAAAGCAGAGGAGATTAAAGAAATGATTGAAGAAAATAAAGAAGAGCTCAGAATAATAATAGGTGGTGATTTCAATACGAGAACAGGAGACAGAGGAGGAGGGGAATGGGGAGAAGAGAGAGGAAGAAAATCTAAAGATGGTATATCTTAAACGGGAATATAGAAGGGGGTAAAAAAGGAGAATATACACGCTCAGAAAGTGATAGAGGAAAGGTGATTGATTATGTGATAGTGGATGATGAGGTAAAAGAGAAGGTTAAGAAACTAGAAGAAGGAAAATATATTGATTCGGATCACCTTCCCTTAATAGTGACATTAGAGGGACAAAAAAGGAATAGCAATATGAGTAAAAGGGAAGCAAATGTAAAAAGTGTAGGAAAAGGGGAGTGGTCAAGGGAAGGAAAAGAACAGTTTAGAGAAAAAATAAGAAATATCAAAATGGGACAGGAAAATGTGGACGAGGAGATAGAAAAAATGATAGGGGAAATAAAAATAGGATTAAAGTGCACCTACAATAATGAAGTTAGTAAAGAGGGGAATAGCAGTGAGTGGAATGAGGACTGCAAAGAGAAAAAAAAGGATGTCAGAAAGGAATTAAGAAAGTGGTGAAAAGAAAAAATTAATGGGGAAGAATATAGGAAAAAAGAAAGAGTATACTGAGTTGTGTTATCAAAAGAAAGAGGAAGAGAATAAAAGGTTTAAGGAAGAGGTGGAGAAGGCTAGGACGGAAGAAGAGGTATGGAAGGTAGTAAATAGAGAAAGAAAAGGAACAAAAAGAGTAAACCAAGATATTGAAATGATAGAATGGAAGAAATATTTTTTGGATTTGCTAGAAGGAGTAGAGAGAAAAGTTGTAAAGGGAGGAAAATATGGTAGAGAAAGAGACGAGGAAGAGGAAATCTCAAGGGAAGAAATAGTTAAAGTTTTAGGAATAATGAAGGATGGAAGGCACCTGGTATAGATGAGATTCCAAATGAAGTATGGAAATATGGAGGGGAGGAACTAGAGGAATGGGCATGAATAATGTGTAATAGAGTATGGAGAGGAGGGGGGTGGCCAGAGTTATGGAAAGAAGGAGTAGTTATATCAATAGTAAAGAAAGGCATGGGAGAGGAGGTTAAAGATTATAGAAGTTAAAGAAAAAAAGATCGTGTCACCGAATCAGACAGGGTTTGGAAAAGGAATGTGGGTAACTGACAACATATATGTTCTGAACTATCTAGTAAATAAGAGAATTAAAAGGGAAACAGGGGCAATGATAGCAATGTTCGTGGACTTAAAGGCGGCGTTTGACTCATTAAATCGAGAAGAAATAGAAAAAGTTATGATAAAATATGGGATAAGAGAGGGATTAATAAAGAGAGTATCAGAAATTTTTAGAGAGACAAGAAGCAGGGTAAAGGTAGGAGAGCAAGTAGGAGATAGTTTCTGGTTGGTGAGAGGTGTGAGACAAGGGTGTCCTCTGAGCTCACTTTTATTTAATTTATTAATATCAGACTTGCAAGAAGAAATGAGGAGAAAGGATTGGGGAGGAGTTAGGATAGGGAAGGAAAAGATTTATATATTGGCATACGCAGACGACATAGTGTTGATGGCAGAGGATGTAGAAGGGATGGCGGGATTAATTACAGGATTAGAGAAATACTTAGATGGGAAAAAGCTGAATGTTAATGTAGAAAAGACAAAGATAATGAGGTTTAGAAAAGGAGGGGGAAGGAAGAAAGAATGAACAGGGAGATGGAAAGGAATAAAGTTAAAAGAAGTCAAAGAGTATAAATATTTTGGATATATCTTGCAAACGAATGAAGATCATACAGCTCATGTAAGAGAAAGGATAAAAAAAGGAGCAGGGGTAATGAAAGAGATATGGGGAATAGGAAAACGAAGGTTAAAAAAAAATTGGAGAAGGAGAATGTGGTTATTTGATACGCTGGTATGGCCAGTTTTAGGTTATGGAGCAGAGATATGGCGATGGAAAGAAAGGAAAGATATTAAGAGTTTACAAGAAAGGTATATAAGGTGGAAACTAGGGGCAGACTGGAGGACGCCAGGATATATGGTGAGAGAAGAAGCGCAAAGGGATAAGTTAAGTATTAGAGCGGGTAAGAGGGCATGGAAATTTGAGACAAAGCTGAGGGAGGGAAAGGGAGGGGAGTTGGCGAGAAAGTCTTTGATGGAGGTAAACTATGAAGAATTGGAAAAAAGGGAGAGGGAAAGACAATTAATAGAAAGATGGGGGCGATTGAGGAATCAAAATACAATAAATGGTATAAGATTATAAAAAAGGAAGGGGTGCTAAAGTATTTAGAAAAGGGATGGGGAGAGAGAAGGCGGACCAGAATAGCAAGATTTAGATTGGGAAACGAGGTATGGGAGGGGATGTACTGGGAAAAAGAAGAGAACAGAAAGTGTAGAATATGTGAATGGGAGGAGGAAACATGGGAGCATGTATGGGAAGGATGTAGGAGAGGAATGGAAGATAAAGGAAGCTGGCAAGAAAATTTGGTTAAGATTCTAGGGGAAGATGGATTAGGAGAAGAATGGATGAAGGAGTTGGAGGGTGCTAGAGGAGCGAATGAGGGAGAATGAAAGAATGCACGTAAAAAAGGCAAATGGTGGTATAAAAAAGTGAAAGAAAAGGGAAACGGAAGTCGCTCAGATTAGAAGCGTGAAAATTGTAAGTGATGGTAAAGTAAAAGTTAAGTAGACTAAGATGCGTTTTCGTTCTCATGCTCTCTCTCTCTCTCTCGCTTGCACTCTCGCTTTCGTTCGCTCGCTTGCTAATAAGTCCTAAAGTGCTCTATCGCAGGAAATAGAAATAAGGAACTAGATATAAGACTTTATGTAAATAGTAGTAAAATAATTGTATATATAGAAAGGATAATATTGTAAAAAAAAATAGATTCAAAAGGAAAAATTGTAAGGAATGGAAGTCATGTAAACCCTTAGGGGACACATTATGAACAAAGAAGAAGTTATTCTGTGTAGGTTTAAAATTCAACGACGTTGTTAAAAATTCTTCTTTTCAAAAAATTCAACTATTTTGGTCAAAATTCATCATTTTGGAAAGATGATGCATCCCTCTGAATAATAAACTTTTTTTGTAGAAAATTTCTTGGTTGAAGATCCATTTTTCTTGGTTGGATATTTAACTATTTTCTTAAATGTCCATGTTTATACTGGAATATTCAAATATTTTTTTAAAAAATGCAACTGTTTATGGTTGAAGTTTAATGTTTTTGGCTTGAATATTCGAACAGTTGGTAAAAAAAATCAAGTATTCGGACTTAAAATTTTTAGGATTTCATATTGAATTAAATACACCGTATCTATCAATTGATGTTTACAAAATTATTTATTCTCGAATTATTTAACTATTATCGTGAAAAATCACTAATTCTCCCTTTTTAAGAACATTTCGTGATGTAAAAAGAGTGAAAATATGTTTTTTTTATTATAGGCGTCTATCAAATTAAATCGAAAAAAATATTTTTACTTAAATGCACCCCTCCCCTCCTTTTAAATACAAATTTGAATTAAAAGCGTTATTCACATTTGTGATTCAACCCAGAGACACACGTCCCGGCTGAACCTCGAAGGTGGTTTTCTGCAGTTTTTGTCTCCATTAGCCAAATTTTCAGGAAAATTCGAGTACTTCTAATTAATTCATCCAGTTGTTCTAAGTCCACTTTTATCAAAACAAGGGCTGGTTTTTTTTTATATTTGCGACGCAACTTTGGGGAGTCCAAGCTTTCTGTGATGATCTGTGAGAAAGAAGGGCAGGGGTGGAAAAAGTTTTTAAAATAGTGTGACGTAGTTTTTCAACTGGTTAGAAATAAATTTTAATTAAAAAACTTTGAATCAATTAAACTCGATTGTTTGTATTCCTTTCCCTGGAGGCGTTCCAAGCACTCAGTGAACCAAAAAAGAACGATAGGTAACCACTTTGGTTTCCGTAAAACGTCACGGCGGGTTCGAAAGAAGAAACGTGACTCTGGAGCCTGAGTGTTTTAGTTTTGGCAAAGCACTCATCCAGCCCCTCCCACTTTCTTGTATTTGAAGAACCTTTATTTTTATTTTCTTCTGGCGGGCAGGATTGTCTGCTTGAATGAGTGACGTTCCCATCAAGCTTTGGCACTTCCGGACTTTTTAACGGCCATCAACACTGTATCAAATTTGGAATAAAAAAACAGTGCGAATAATATTGTTTTCTCTCAAAACATTACTGCGAAATTGGAAATTGAATTTATCAAAAATTTAAAATCTACTAATGCTCAAAAATTGGAAACACCTGAGCTTGAATGTCAGAGCCAATAAGATAGGACTTAGCTGTATCCAGAATCAATTCAAACAAATGTTATATTAATTAATTGTTAACAAATAAAATAAATAAAATAATAAGTAACATTATTTTGCAATGAATTAATGGATTATTTTTTATCTGTTTCAGGTGAGTTCTAATATCTGATATCTAGCATCTTCATGATTTCAGCGGGTAAGGGAAAAAAATAAAATAAGTAGAATGCTTTCTTTGAATTCACTTATATTTAATCAAATTGTCATAAAAGCAAGATCTGGGTAAAATTTCAATTTATGCGAATGCAATTTAATTTAATTTAAAATATCCTAAATTTACCTCTGAAATTCCATAGAATTTAATTAAAATTCACAAGTCTGAAGTTCCCAACGTTTACCAAAAATATAAGAATAATTTTTTGACCTGACAGGGGACGAATTTTTGGCTGATAATAGTAGATTTTCATATCAGAAGTATAAACAAAATTTTTCTCCATCTAGCACATGTTGAACCCGACCTTAATCAACCCCGACATTTTCAAAAATTCTATAAAAATTTACATATTCGAAAATTTAAAATATTTTCAATCACAACAACAGAATTTTATACTAGAAGTATAAAAAAAATTTTTTCGCCTTTTCCACATGTGTGTCCCACCCAAAATCAACCCCTAAATTTTCAGAAATGCTGCAAGAGGACACTAATTTTGAGTTTAAAATATTTGTGCTGATCGTAGTAGAATGTCATGCTATAAGTATCCAAAAAAAGTTTCATACTGTGGCTTATGTGAAACCCAACCTAAATCAACCCTTAATTTTTTTTTAATTGGGGCAAATTAAACCAATTCGAACATTTTAAATGTTTTTTGCTGATAACAGTAGAATTTCTTGAGAGGATTATCGAAAAAAAGTATCATTATCATAGCACACGTGGAATTCTTTTTAATTTAGAAAAAAGTTTCTAATTTGAAACGTAAAAATTTTTCCGCTGATAATAGTAGAATTTCTTGCTGAAAGTATTAAGAAAAAACTTTTATTCCTTTAGCTCATGTGGAATCTACCCTAAATCCACCCTGAAATTTTCAAAAATTCTGTAAAATTACACTAATTTGTAAATTTAAAATGTTTTTGCTGTTAACAGTATAATTTCTTAAGAGAAGTACCAAAAAAAATTACCATGTTTCTAGTACAGTGTGTCCCATATTTATAGGGCCATCCCATTTTTTAAGGATAATTTTTTTTCTATTGAAACAAAATGCACCTAATATTTTGAGTGGATAAATGAGTCGAATTAACGATTTTTCCTAAAATATAGAGCTTGCAATTCCATTCGTTCATTTATTTGGACATTTTTTCGAAAAAATA
>NC_046661.1:75712416-75770236 GCF_010883055.1 Belonocnema kinseyi | reverse complement strand
AGTGGCCCTAATAATTTGGGACACCGATTTTTTCGAAAAAATGCCCAAATAAATGAACGAATGGAATTGCAAGCTCTATATTTTAGGAAAAATCGTTAACTCAACTCATTTATTCACTCAAAAAATTTGGTGCAGTTTGTTTCAATAGAAAAAAAATTATCCTTAAAAAATGGGGTGGCCCTATAAATATGGGACACACTGTACACTCGGAACCGACTGTCCATATTTTTTGCTCATGTCAAGAGATTTTCATGCCAGAAGTATCTTAAAAAAGTTTTCCATCTTTTTGTCACATGTAAAACCCATCCAAAATCAACCCCTAATTTTTTTAGATTTTCTAGAAAGACACCAATTTAAAAAGTCTAAACTTTGTTGCAATAATGACAGAACGTAATGTTACAAACATTTAAAAATATTGTGTCCGCGCAAAGGGAACCCACTCCAAACCACCCCCTAAAAATTCAGGTTTGAGTTGGGGTAGATACATGAGCTACGGGGATGAAACTTTGTTTTGAATACTTCTTACATCAAATTATCCCTTTAGTAGCGAAAATATTTGGAATATTCAAATTAGCGTTTTAGTCAAATTAAAAAAAAAATTAAGGGTTAGTTTTTTGTGGTTCCACGTGCGCTAGAGGGATGGGTATTTTTGAAGTGCTTCTGGTATAAAGTTTTGCCACCAGTAGCAAACGAATTTCTACTTTTTAGACAAAACAAAAAATCTCGTGCGTTTTTCGTAAAAGTTCTAAACTTGAGTCTCATTTAAAATTCACTTGCCTGACATTCATTTACTAGAATTTAATGAACTGGAATTCAGTCAATTGTACTTCGATTTTATTTAAAACTCAATTAAATTTAATTCAATTGACTTCAAATTAACTTTGTGTTGAATAGAATCGAACCGAATTTAATATGAATCCCCAGAATGTACCTTGAATTGCTAGAGTTCAATTTAAGTTTCAGTAATCAATTTTCAATTACGTTTCATTTTCTTATGAGCGTAAATTATTTTTAAACATAAAATATATTATTTAAAAAAATCAGAACTTTCAGATATATCATAGAGATTTTCGTATTGTAAATTCTCGGAAACTTCAAACCTCTTCTTCCACTTTTCCAAATACTTCCCAACTTGGAAGATAAATCCTTTCACCGCCCCTCCTGGTTATGGCTTGCATATTTTCTTTTTTACACGATTCTCTCCTCTCTCACGATATCATAATTCTCTCGGCTTCTGAGCTCGTCCATTCTCGCGTCTTCCCTATCGATGCGTTTCTTTGGCGGCGCCATTGTCGTCCAGAAATAAATTTTCTGTTTCTCTGCCCCTTACTCTTCCTCCTCCCTCCCTCAGATACCATCCCTTTTCCACTCTCGCAACATCCATCCCGATTTGTGTGGACCAGCAAACGATTCTTGAGGGAGAGAAACGAACTCAGAAGGGGATCGAAATACAAAAAAAGAAGGAGGGGAGGGGGGACGAGAGAGAGAGAGTGGGAGAGAGGGGGGCACGGAAAAAGAGAGAGAAGGGTACCACAGGTGGTGGGCGTCCCGACGTCGAGCGCCGCGGCGACGCGACAAGCAGACATCGCGGTTGATAAGTAGGGGATTTAGTCACCGTTTTTGAAGACGTCAGTTTGCTTTCTCCTTTACTCACGTGCGTGCGTCAATATGACGTCGAGTTTTTCTCTCTGACGTCCTTTTTACTCGAAAAGTGTGGCAGTGATTATGAATTGTGAAAATTTTAGTGATGTATGATATAATTAGATTCAGAAACGACTGCAATCAAATTACAAAAATCCGAACCAACTCAGAGCGTAAGTCATGAACCATGCTTTCCGAACCATCAAACTTTCCAAACCATCAATCGAATTTTCCGAACCAGCTCAACGCGTAAGTCATAATTCGAAATTTCCAAACAGACTTAAGCTGTCATCAAATCCAAAAATATGAACCGACTCTGCGCTTAAGATATAAATCGAATTTTACGAACCAGCTTAGGGCGTAACTCATCCATTGAATTTTCCGAACCGACTCAGCGCGTAAATTCGAACTTCCCGAACCGACTCAAGCTGTCATCAAATCAACAAAATTTGAACCGGCTCAACGCCGAAACAAGCTCAACATGTCAGTCATAAATTGAATTTTCCGAACCCATTCGTGCTGGGATCGAATTGAAAAGGCGTGAGCCGATTGAGTAAAATTTTATTTAATCATCGTATGAGGTAAATCATAAACAATCGGTTTTTATAATCGACATGTTAACATTTACTCAAACTGAAAAACAGTTTATAAAAGCAAAAAAATAAAATAAAACCGAAATCATTTTCAGTGTATTTTTGAAGAGCCAGCTATGTATATATATTGAGGAAAAAAAACTAGTTTTGAGGACAAAATTACTTTTCTGGCAATAGTTGTTTTATATTTTGCGTTTTTGTAAACGTCTTTATAACATATCTTGATGTTTATCCAATCTCAATAAACAATGGCTGATGTTGCTGGTTGAAACATTCTTTATAATTTCACTCGTTGTATTCTGCTAAAAATAATCTGTTTATTCAACAAATTCCAAAAAAATTATTGAATCAAAATTCATCGAGTATAATTGTAGAAAAAGTTTTATACACAAAATTATGCCCACTGCGCGAGCTCATTCTCATTGCGAATTTTAAAATGTCATTATGATAATTTGCAAGTCTTTTTGACGCGTACCAGAAAATTTGACAAAATTTCTAAAACTTATAAAACATTTTTATTCAAATTTTAAAAGAGCTCAAACTTTTTGAATTTTTGTCTAATCGAAAAATTTAACTAACATAGTTATAAATATATTTCATATCTAGTGATGAATTTAAATTAAATTTCCTTATCTTTTCGTAACAAAATGTTTTCTTTTTTTCTGAATATTTTCAAAACTTTCAAAAGTATATAACTTTTCTTATTTTTATTGAAATTAAAAATTTGGTTTGGATCATTTTCTAGTTTTCTGAAACGTATCCATAAGAAACTTTGACAACAATGTTTAATTTAAAAAAAAATTTTAATTTTGAAAATGCTCTAAATTTTTCTACATTCTCATCATTTATGATTGAGAAAATATTAGAATTGTCAGAAACTTGACATCACACTTTTTCAACGGATCTCCACGTTTCGAGACCCCCTGGATCCGAAAATCAGGTTTTCACGATGGCGTCTGCCTGTCTGTCCGTCCGGCCGTCTGTCTGTAAACACGATAACTCTCGAAAAAATTAACTAATCAAATTCATCTTTGGCACACTTTTTTTAGGTCCTAAAAGAAACGACGAGTTCGTGAACCAGCCGTTTTTTATAAAAATTCAAAAAGTGAGTGCATTTTGAAAATTTTTGAGAACAATTTTTTCAGAATTTGAAAATTCTATGTACGGATATTTATAGTATTAAAAAAAAAAACAATTTATTCGAATGACTTTTTTCGATAAAAAGAAAATTCTCAGAGTTATAGCATTTTCCAAATTTTTTTATTCAACCAAAAATCAAAATTTGAAGCCGAAAAACGCACGATATGAAAAAAAGTCAACAGGAAAAAAACATTTCTTTTTGAAAGCCGTACAAGATTATAATAACCAATTCTTGGATTTTCTTCAAAAATCGAAAATTCAAATTTTGATTGCACAAAAAATAATGGAAAATAAAAAATTCCATTTCATACAATTTCGTTAAGAATCAATTCTTCATAGGACGCGTTATTTTGATTGGAAGTATCTGGTTAACGACCTTAACCTTAATTTTTGGAACCTTAAAAAGTGTATCAAAGGCTGATTTGATTGGACAAATCCTTCAAAAGTTTGCGTGGCTACATCATTCAGGTAACCATACATACAGACATACAGACAGGCAGGTAGACAAGTACCGATCAAATTTTGTGATTTTCGGATTCTGTGAGTGCCGGACCCTTAAGATCCGTTAAATACCAGAGATCGAAAATTTGGACGAATACATTACACTCTCATGAATGAGAATGTAAAAAGTAGCAATTTTTTTACTACGATTAAATTAAAGTTTTATTTATTGAATAGCGTTGTTTCATGATGTACAAAAAATGATTTTGTTTAATAATAGATTATTATATATTTTATTTATTTGAATATATTATATTTGTTATATATTTTAAATATTACAACGCTTAATAATTTAATGTTTTCTAATAACTTTTAGAACCAAATTTCACACATTCAATTACATCACGCCCAACGATGCGCTTTGACATAAAAGTATAAATGAAACTTTAATCTTAACTGCATTCGGTTTTGAAAAATTTGACTTAATCTAAACTCGAGTCACTTTCGTGAAATTTGACTCATGACTCGCGCTCTAAGTCAGTTGCGATTTTTTCGATTGATCGAATCAAATTTTGATCGAATCTTGAACATCACTGATAATTGCAGTTGCAATTTTTTAAGTTGATTGAGTTTTATGTTTATTATTTTTTATTTCTTAAATAAATAATTACAAATTACTATAAACTTTTTAGGAATTTATTACTTGATTTGTTGTCAACCTTGAACTGCGAAAGACTAGTTGCCCTTATATTCCAAATTAAATTGATAGTTATAAGTATTTAATAAAACCGAATTCCTAGTTCAAATTCTAGGTACAGAACAAATTACATTATTATCAACCTTGTTCCTAATTTTTTCAAATAAAAATGTTAGGAATCCGGAAAAAATGAAATCGTTTATTTCCAGTTCTATCAACGTGACTCTGATGGAAACTTTATTTGTTCACTTTATTTCAAGCCTCGGCAGAGATAACGTTAAATAAAAACTAGTTCATTTCTTTAAAATTATGTTTGTAGTATGAAAAGCAAGTTTTGCCCAAGGACATGCTGTTTTATGTATGACAGTGAACAAACTTTATTCACATATGCTTGGAGTTTGAATAATGATTCGGGTAAAATAGATTTTTTTGAGTGCAACGTTATCTTTTTCGAGTCTTCAGTGATCAAATTTCTGGACTGCTTTAGAGGAAGAAAAGTCTACTGAACAGTGTTTTTAGTGAATTTAGTGATTTCTTTGGATTTTGGACAATGGAGACACGAATCGAAAGGTATATGATTTTCTCTTAAACTAATCGAAGCGAACGATATTATTTTATTAAAGTAGAACCAATGATATTCCGATTATCTAAAATTAAAAAAAGCTTTGAATTCAATTTCTTTCCTAGTTCTAATTGCTTCTCAATTTAAAAAAATTTTTAATACATGAACTACCATACTTTCAGCGAACTTAGAAATTGGAATTTTTTTATTTTATGCATAGAGAGGGTTTTATAAAAAATAAATTAAGAAATTTACTATAAGAAAATCAGTTCTTGGGATTCTTTTTCCTTTTTGCCTAAGGAAGAAAATCGTACAGTTTCATTATGATCAATAACATTTTTTATACTTTCTAAGTCCAATAAAATAAAAACCCCTTTAAAACCAATTTTTTTCATTTACTTAACAAAAAATCATTTACAATAGTACATATAAGCAAAAGAGCTAAAATAAATAAATTAATTCACTAATGCAGTTATAGTAAGCGGTCGAAAAAGCTGTTTCATGTTTTCAAAGGATTTTATGAACAAGCAAGAATAATAATACATACCCCTTAGAATAAATAACGTTCTTCATCATCTTATTTTTTTCTCAATAAGAGTTAGTAGTATCGGAAAATGTCTTCAACATAAAAGTTATCCTTTTTCATCCACGATCATTTGTATCCCTAATAATTTTTCAATACTTCCGATATTTGTGGAGAAAATCGAGAAAATAAAATTTTTTGGTAAAGGGGGAGGCAGGGGAATTGACTTATTTTTGCTTCAGAGAGTTTAAGAAAAGTTTTTAATAAAAACCCGCAAAAGAGGAATAATAGGACCCCACGAATTTCTAATTTAAAATATTTGTATTTAACACTACATCCAAATAGGAACATTGTAAATTTTGGTGAAGTATGAAATAAAATTTTCTATGTTATACTGACGATTTTTGTGATCTGAAATTGAATAATGAGAAAAATAAGAAACCTGAATTTTAAGATTACTATGTTTAAATATTTTCTTTTAGATCGATTGTCTTCAGAGATAACTGAAATTGAAAGTCTTAATTGGCTATGGCATACCAATTTTTTTTTATTTCAGATTTTCTGTTAGTCCATTTTTTTATCGGGAATTGCTCCAATTAAAGTTTTTCAATGCAGATGTGCGTTGAAAAATTAGATTTGCTGTGTCATTGCTTTCTTTTTATCATTCTGTAAAAAATTATAAAAATGAGGAAACTTGTTTTTCTTTAGATAACAATGTTGTAGTCGTTTTTTTAGTTCGGTTGTTTTTTGAAGTTGGCTTAAATGGAAGCTCTCTTGCCATGTGTATGTGCATCAAAAATATATTTTTCTGTCTGCTACTGATATTATCTTGTTATTAAAAACTGGAAAATTTTAAAAATAAGGAAATTTAATTTTTTTTCACCATTTTCAAATTGTTTCTTTTAGTTTCATTGTTTTCGAAGAAAGATAAAATTGAAGGGATTGACCTCGGTTTTGATACAAATGTTTTCTTGTTGTCAGTGGGTGTCAAATTAGAAAAATTCTAAAATTTCGTTTTTTCATATCCCTATGCTGGAATCTCTTCCTTAAGTTTGATTGTCTTCAAAGATTAATCTAAACAAAAATACCAAAACACAAAACTCCTTTGCTACCTTTACCAATATGAGGAAATTAGGAAAAAATATAAAAAGCAGATTAAAAATGCTTACAAGAATTACGCAAGTAATCCAGAACATAAATATCGTAGCATCACCATCAAATTTCTGGGGTTTTGAATTTCTTGAATTCTAAATTATAATAACTCAAATAATGTTCGTAAGAAATTAGTCAATACCGTTGCTGAATATTTTCAGATTGTTTCTATAAATCGAAGTAGTCAAATCAATGAGCTAAGCATAAATCCTGAAACATACATTATTGTATGATTCTTTATTAATCGCTGAAAATGACTTATCCATAAAAAAAACTTCTGTCTAAACATTTATTAGACACAGATTAGACATTTATTAAGCACTTATTAGGATTTTGTGCTTAAATCTGTAATTTCTCTAAATATTTCAAAATCTGAAAAAATATTTTCTCTTATGATGGTTTTAGATGAGACCAATGTAAACAATTACAGATCTTTTTCAGTTATCAATAACTTTTATAAAATTTTTTTAATTTCCATTTGTAAAATTACCCTAATTTCGATGCATTGTAATTTGTTTGATTAACAACATGCTTTTCTTATGAACTTCGATTTGCCACACTACAAAATTTATTGAGATCCTATCTGTCTGAACGATAGAATCCTGTTTCTATTATCGTCTCTCATGAAATTCTACAGGCTATTTAATTGTTTCTTCTGCTAGTGGAACTTTAAAATTTATTATCCGGACGTGCAAACATTTCAGAACAACAGCATGATTAATACTTACTATCCCAATCGATTGCTGGAGCCAAACTTAAATTTTCTTCTGTTACTTGAGCACCTAGCAGAGAAGAAATATTCTAAAAAGATTGAATCCAAATATTATTTGTTGGCCTGCACAGAATAAAGAAAGTTGCATTTTGAATAAAAAAAGAACTTTAGAATATTTCGAAACTAAACTGAACCATAGTTGGTTCATATTAAGGAATAAGCATATTGGAAACAATAAGCATATTAGAAACAATCCAATTGTTTTCTAGCTTTGAAATTGCTCAGAAGAGCGAACATAACTGAAGATGACATCAAATAGAACATAACTCAAACATAACTAGAAATGACATCAAACTAAATTGAAACACCAATTTTTCTTATTTCGTTCTTAAGATTACTTTGTAGCTCTGAAACTGGTTTGATTGACTATTGGCTTTATGTACTTCTCAAATAAATGAATAAATTGAAATAATTTAAAAGCATCAGATTCTTCAGAAGTATTGAGGAAAAAGAGATTCAGATGATTTATTTTTAATTTTATCTCTTTCATCGGTGATTTTCGTAATTTCCACTCTATACATCGCAGATTTCGATAGCAGGGAAGAGCAAGTGTCTCCCTTGGCAACCATAAGATGCTTCTGATAAGATACACGAAGTATTTCATTTCCTCTCCGGTATTGGGGGAAATTATAGGAGCTGTCTACTCTTGTTGACGTATAATATTTGCATAATATATGTATACGAATATCGTAGTCTCAGATCCCACTTGTGAAAATTATAGGTACTTTGAAAGCGTCTCTCTGAAACTTCAGTCGCTTGTTGGGAAAATTAAATTGCAAGATACACACTTCCGGTAAAGAAATAGGTTAAGCCTATCTTACGAATTTATTCCTTGAAATTACGTTTATTTCATACAGTTTCTTTTCAATAAATTTAAGTATATTCCGGCCTTCTTCAAACTCACTCAGAAAATATGAGAAGTACTTTGAACATTTTCCAGGTACTCTCTTAACCAAAGATATTCAGGGTTGGTACCGGTCAGGGAATCCTGGAAATTTAGGGAAAGTCAGGGAGTTTAAAACTGGTCAAGGAAAGATTGGATTTAAACTTAGGGACATACATATAAAATATTTGAGTTAAATCAATTATTTTGTTATAATTTTAACAATCTTGCTTAAAGATTTAGCAGTTTTTATAAAATATTTAACTATTTGGTTGAGGATTAACTTTTTGGATAAAAAATTCATTTCTTTGGTTAGAAATTTCACTATTTTTTATGATAATGCTTTTAATTGATAATTTGTAAATTCAATTTTTTTAAATTGCATCTTTTTTCTGTGTATTTAATCTCCTTGGTTAAAATTGTAATTTTTGCTTCAAAATTTAGAATAATTGCAATTATACTAAATTAAAAAAAAAATTGTTCAACTAAAAATTCAACTATTCTATTTCAAGTTGAAAATTCATCTTTTACGTGAAGAATGTAACTATATGGTTAAAAATTCTTGTATTTCATGAGGAATTCGATTTTTAGTAGCAAAGCAATCTCTTAAGTTAAAACATCATTGTTTTCGTTTAACGTCAATTTCTTTGGTTGGAAATTAAACTATTTTATTTTTAGTTTAAAAATTATTTTTTTAAATAAACATTCAAGTATTTTATTTTAAAATTGTCATTTTGGCTACAAAATTCTTCTTGTTTGTTTAAAAGTCAATTTATTTTGTTAAAAATTAATTTATTTGGTATATAATTCATCATTTTGTTGTTAAAAATAGTTTTTTCTACTAAAAATGTAATTATTCCATCCTTGCTTGAAATTTGATCTTTTTTGATTGAAAAAGGATTTCTTTTTCATTTCAAATTTAACATTTAAACATTTCGGATGATATTTCTTTTCGTCAATGGCTGCAGAATAATCTTTGGTTAAAATTCCAATTCTTTTTTATTTGCAAATTAATCTGCCTTGGTTGAGGATTCAAATAATTTGTGGAATATTCGTAATTTTTTGGTTGGATTTAATCGGTTTTGGGTGAAAATTTGAATATTTTTTGGTTGAAATATCAACTATACTTTTCTTTGAGAATTCATTTTTATTATTTTTTTTTTAAATAGAACGTTCATCGAATATGAAAAATTGTGCAGGAAAAAATCAGATAAAGTCAGGGAATTTAGGGTTTAGGATTTCTCAGCATCGCTGGTATTGTTACAATGAAAAAGTGGATATATCTTTAAAATTAATCAGCTAAATTTTAGGTTACTGCAAAACTCGTATGGCAAGATCTGATGAAAAAATTTACGGGCAAAATGGGATTTGAAAATGAAATTCGTTTTAGAGCTAATCCACTTAAATATGCCAGCCACATACGTCGTAAACCCCATGATTTATAGCACCAGGTATCAAGCGAGCTGATTAAATCCCTGCAAACAGGAAATAATTAAAAATTAACTATGTACGCTTGAACTCTACCAAAACATTTCATGGTTTTTATTCAAATATATTAGGCATTTATTATTTTATCAGTCTTTTCTTTGTTATCATTTTGATAAGTAGTTTGTAATTAAAATAACATTGAAAAAGGAAGAATTTGAAAAAACGTGCGATTTTGAACTAGAAGATTTTCAAGTTTTTGAATGAGGTGACCACATTTTTGAAAAATGAATTGAATTCAGTTGTTTACGCAAAAGAAGAATAAAAAAAATTTACAAGAACAAAATTTGTGCTAATCTGTGCTGCAATATTTTTTTTTCTGAAATTCAAGAATAAAAAAATTATTTTAGACGCAAGAAATATTTTTGTTTCATTGTATCTATTATCTAAAATAATAAACAAGGAAAACTTGCAGAATATTTTCGATGACTGATGAAAATTGATATTTGAAATGATATATGTACCGCCAAAAAAGTCAAATTTTCAACAAAAAATTGAATCCTTAACCAAAAACGGTTGATTTTTAACCAAATTGTATGGAAAATGATAAATTTCCGACCAAAAAAATTAATTTAATTTTGAGCTAAGTAGTTTATTTTTCAACATCAACAAAAACTATTTTCAGCCAAATCACATTTCTTATTAAAAAGAATTATTTGTATATTTAATTTTAAAACACGAAGGGTGAAAAAGTGTAACAGAAAATAAACATTTCGAATAAATTTTCATTTTAAGGATTTTTTATTTGTTTTTAAGCTTATGTAAATGTAATTCTTCTAAAAATTTTAAGAAAATTCAAACCAAAAATGTTAAAAATTTAATATATCAAATCAAAATTAAAAAAAAATGTTAATCTTCAAGCAGATGGTTGAATTTTCAAACTAATAGGAGAATTATTATTCAACCTTTAACTATGAGAGATATTTTATTCAAGAAGAAAGAAATTTTCGACAAATTATAATTTAAAAATTCAAAAAGATTTTGGAATATTTCTAAAATTTTGAAAAATTATCTAGAAAATTTCCAAGACAACTTTCTTATTTTACAGGGTTTCGCCAAATTTTAGAATAAAATTTATTCATTTTCAGATATATTTAGGTTTCTTTTACTGCTTAAAAAATGGATAAATATTCGATAAATTTTCGGAAATCTTTCACAGTTTTAAAATATTTATAATGTCTTTAAAATTGCCAAAGTTCCTAAATATCTTTTAAACTGACTCGATTTATTCCCTAAAATGTCCTAAAATCTTCCAGTTTCTTTTTTGACAATTTTGAAAATCTGTTGTAATATTTAAAATTTCTTTTTAAGTATTCTCTTAAAATTACTTTGAAAAATAAGGAGTTTTTTACGTTTCCAGGAATCTTAAGACAATTAATTTCTTATCTTTGAACCTTTCAAAATCTTTAAAAAGTTTCAGAATGTTCTTTCGAAATTATAAAAAAAAACTAAATTTTGTTTGAAATTTTTTGTAATCTTTTTAAATTGTTTGGAAAACTATTAAACAACTTTTAAAATCCCTATAATTTCTTCTGAAATCGTCGAATAAATGGGCAAGGAGTTATAATAGAATCTTCTTTCAATTCATAAAAATATTTATTTTAAAATTTAAGAAAATCATTGCTGCCTTCATTATTAAAGAATCATTTACAATTTTTATTTTCTGTTTTGTAAATAAATTATAGAAATTGAATTTTCTCGTTTGGTTCAATTTTCAAATCGAAAATGTAAGTTCTCTCTCTCTCAAAAAAAAGAAAAACAAAGAGTTCTCAACGAAAAATGTAGTAGTCGATATTTCAATCAAAAAAACTGTTTAACTTTCACACCAAAAAATTGAAATTTAATTTCAAGAAGATAAAATTTCCACCAAAATAAAGAAAAAATATTATGTGCAAATTATAATTGAAAGAAAAAAATACTCTCCAATACAAAATAAAATTGTGAATACTATTTATTTTTTTAATTCCTTGGCTTATTTACTATAAGGTTCTATAAATACAATTTTCTTAGGCTTGTCGAGAAAATTAAAAAAATATCGAAGGCTTCAGAAAAGTCTGAAAATTATCTGTAAATTTTGAAGAAATTTGTTTTAAAGCACTTTACAACATTTTGGAATAAATGTATTTATTTTAAATATATTTAGGACATTTTAGCGCTTGGAAAAAATGTAAAAATATTTTCTATATTCTCAAAAATATATCAAAGATTTAAATTATTTTTAATCTTTTCGAAAATTTAAATATTCATAAATATTTTTTATACTGGCTTGATTTAAAAATTAATTTTTCACAATAAAAAACAAGTTTGAATATTAACAGGAATTTCTAAATTATTATTTTGAAATTTAAAAATGACTTCTAAATATATTTCAAAATTATTTAAAATTTTCAGAACATATTTAAAATTCTGCAAAGTTTAAAAAATGTCTAAAATCTTTAAATTTTTAAAATTTATTTCGAATGTCAAGTTGTAAAAATTGTACAGCTGAAATTGAGGCCGCAGATATTTTAAAGACATTCCAGTAGTTATCCTTTTGTATTTTTAAAACAAGATTTAAGTACTCGTTTGCTTCATGATTTCAAATCAATATTTAGCTAATACTTGTCTATTTATGTTTCGTCGACTAGTCACAACTTTTTTAAAAACATTTTTCCACAAGTCTCCTGTTATGTGGTGGACTAGTGGAAACCCGTCGCTTTCGACATTCCTCATCTGGGGCAAGCGACAGCTGTTCACATCTCGTCAACGTCGCGACGCGGGCGTCCTGAATACATTTGAGAGACTCAATATGCCTCAATATGTCGTATCCGTTCGTTAAAGTGCTGCCTTATGACTCATTGCCTCCCCATTTGCTTATCTGAGTACCATTCCACACACTTTTTCTAAAAAGCCTTTTTAGCTTAAGTAGATAGGCAGGGCTGGTTCTAGATCAAGATTCCTACCTTACCGGCTTCGAAAAAATTTCATGTTTGAAGTGGTCGGTGTTCGTGCTAAGTTTCTCAAACTTTCTTGAAGGGTCCCGATGACGTTACAGAAAACGCAATTGTGAGATAAATTTTCGTAAACAATTTCAGGATAATTTATCACCTCAATTAAGCATTTCGCGTAAACACTGTCATGGATATTTTCATTTGTCCTTTTTGTACTGCCTTATATAGTTATAAGAAAAACAAGGATGATTTATTGCACTCTTTTAGATAATGAATTCAATTTTTTAATTAAATGTGTCAGATGTTTTTTATTTATTAACTAAATGTATTATCTATGAAAAAAACAAATCATCATTGTTTTTCTTATAACCATATAACGCAATGGAAAATCCAAGGAAAAATCCAAATATAACCTTGAAAGTCTTTACATGCGAAATGCTTAATTAAAATAATAAACAGCTTTGAAGCTTTCACCCAAATTCTTTTCTCACAATTATCGAATATCATCTTGCAACGTAATCCGAATCCTTCGAGAATATTCTAGAAATTTAGCACGGACACGAACCACTTCTGCCGATCTACTACTTTTATTAGACATCCTTAATCAGGGTCGCTATTGGTAACAGATTTCTGAAAAGTCAAGAAATGTGGGGAAGACCTAAAAGAATCAGGGAATTTAAAATAAACTTAAGTTTTTTATTAAAAGTCCATTATTTGTAACAAAAAAATCGACTATTATATTAATTTTTTTAATGTATCTTTTTTTATCTAAAAATTTAAGAATTCTATTTTTCGCTGAAAACTTATAGTTTTTAGTTCAAAAAATTAACTATTACATTTTTCGTTAATAGTTCGTTTTTTTAATTTCAAAATCGAACTACGTGATTAAAAGTTATACTGCTTTGTTAAAATGTCATTTTGTTGGTTGAAGATTCAGCTAGTTTGTTGAAAATAAAAATTTTTAGTTGAAAATGGAACTTTTAATTGTTTTCAATTGGAATTCATAGTTTTTATTAAAAATTTGATTCTTTTTGGTTAAAAATTCAAATGTCTGGATGAAAGTGAAATAATTATCCTAAAAATTCATTTAATTGGTTGAAGATTTAACCATTATTGATAGAAAATGCATCTTTTCTACATGGAAATTTAACTATTTGTTACAAAATTTATATTTTTTAGTCGAAAATTCAGTTACATGGTGGAAAAAAACTTTATATTCAGAACTCAACTATTTGGCTAAAAAATAAAACTATTCTAGTACAATTTAAATAATTTTGTTAAAAATCCAAGTATTTTGTTAAAAATTAATCTTTTTAACCTAGTCAAATACTTGGTTAAAAATTGTTCTAATTTGTTAAAAATTAGTTTTATGGGTTGAAGATTGAATTGATCTTTTTTTTCTACAGCTTCGTTACAACACAAACTCATTTTCAAAAATTATGTATTTTAAGATTCATAATTTTTGTCTAAAAATATATTGAAATTTAACAATTTTATTGGCGTTTCAACTTTTGGTTAACAATTCAACTATTTTAATGAAAATTCGTTAATTTTGCTTTAAAATAAAACTAAATGTTTGTGAATGCAATTGGTTTATCTAAAATTAATACTTTTATTTTTTTTTTGAAAATTTCTTTAATAATTTATCTCTGGGTGGACATTTTATATTTTCTTATTGAAGATTCTTCTATTTCTTTGAAAATGCAATATATTTTGAGTTTAAATCTTAAGAATTTCTTATTGAGTTCAATATGGTAGCTGTATATTTATTATTAATTATTATAAATAATTTATTTGTTTATAATTATTAATTTTAAAATTGGGATTTTGTACCAACCCTGTAAATAAAATACTTCCAAATGGTATAAAATTTTCCTATCTCTGTACCGCATTGCTGAGAATAAAAAAATGAGAAATTTGGCGACCCCTGCTTTCTAGAAAGGAGTACCATGTTCTACCTAGCGAGCTTTACACATAATAATATTCTTAAAACTTATGCTTACAGTTTCCAGCACAAACTTTCATATCTTAGAGTACCATGCGACGTTCCAAAAGTCGGTAAGAGGAATCTGTAATGAGAATTTACACTAATTATCTACCATTTGTTCAAAAATTGGTCAAAAATCGTATTCATAAACTGAAGCCAAATGGTTACTTCAGAAAGATTGTCTTTCTAATAATTTAATTATGACTCTGACTTCCAAAGTATTTTATGGCAAAATTGCGAATTCGATCAACGACCGCCGTTTGTGCAAAAGCGTGCAAAATTACGTCTCGTTAGAGGCAGATTGACCCAATTACGAAAGGAACCGTCTGGCGCACCGTTCTCCTCTACAAGAGCGTTACCGGCTGTTGTTTCGCTACAAACGAAACTTGTCTTTCCTTATCCTTCTGTTTTTCGTGGAAATTTGCCAATTGTGAAATAACGACTTTGTCGGAGAACAAACGAATAATTAAAAATAATTGAATGATTCCGCTTTAAGGTCGTCCGCAAGCTATTCACTTTTCTTCTTCTTTGCTCGCCTCATTTACTCTTCATCTCAACTCTTCCCAAATTTCGCCTCGTTTCGAATCTCATCTCGAATTATATCTCGAACCTTTTCTAGAGTCTTTTCTTGATTCTCCTTTCGAGTCTCGTCTCTAGTCCTGTCTCAAATATCTTCTTGGATCTGATTTCGTCTCGAGTCTTATTATTCTTCTAGCAAATCATATCTGCACAGAACATTCATCAAGTCTGATCTTTCCAAACTCTGGAACTTTCTATCAAATGCTTTCCATCGATAAATCTTATACTTTTCTATCAAGAGATTCTTAATAATCCCGTTTTAAATCTTTTTCAAAAACAACTTTTATCGTGTACTATTTTCCACAACTTCAAAAATCTTCAATCAAATTATATTCATAAAAAAAATTTATACATTTCTACCAAAAGTTTCTCATTGAAATTCTATCAAATCTTATCGACTTCAGACTTGTATCAAATCCTGCGTCCTAATATCTTAGCAATTTCTGCCAAATTTTACTCATCGAGAAAATCTTATACATATCCCTACAAAAATTTTCTTGTTGCATCAGATTTGTTAGAGTTTTAAAGAGAATCTACTAAAAGAAAAGTGTAACATTTTTCTATGGACAATTGTAAGAGTTTTAATGAGAAATTTAAAACTTAAATAAAACCCTCAAATATTCTGGGATAAAGATTTTAAGATATTTCAAAAGACTTCAGGGTATTTTAGAAAATTTTCAAGATTCTAAAGGATTTTAAGGGATTGTAACACATTTTTGGAGAAATAGAAGCACAGAAAAAACTGAAGTTAAATTCTGTTGCATGTAAAATTTCCCGCTTTTAAAGTTTACATGCTATTTGGCGAAAGTTTATCCTGCGATGGAATAAAAGCTATCGTCTACTAAAGCGTCGTTAACAGCAATGGGACACGGGCAATATATGAGTTAATTCGAGTTATAAATCGGGACACCAGATTTAAAATGACACAGAAAAAAACAAAAGTTAAAATCTGTTGCAGGTAAGACTTGGAACGGTTACAAATTAACAATATTTCGGCAAAAGTTTCACCGAGGTTAGGAGAATAATTCTGATATCCTCTAGTGCGTGACGCGGAAGTGAGCAAATTTCGGTAAAATACGTAGAATCAGGAACAGAAAACACGAAAAAAATGTATACTTACTGATATATTTCCTCCAAAATAAATTAGACTATTGTAAAGGAATTAAAACTTACTTGATACCATTTAGCAAAAAGCGCAAAAAGCAACTGACAGATGGGAATCCCCGGTTCTCTTCAATTTAATGAAGTTAAACGACGATAGGTTAAAAACCGAAAATTATCTTCGATTCATGTTAAGTTTATCCGGTAAGGTTAATTTTTGTTGCGGTGAATCTTTCACCTAAAATCGATGTAAACTTTACCTTTCGTTTTTTCTGTGAGGCTGTCGCGAATTTAAGGGATTTCGAGAAATTTTAATTACTTTTAAAGGTTCTGAACGAGATTAATACATTTTACGATATTTCAAGATAAGCAGATTCCCACCGATTTTAATGAATTCTATAGAAATTTCAAAGATTTTAAGGGGTCCTGTTATAGTTTAAGAGATTTTTAGGGATTTAAAAAAATTATAAGGATTGTTTTGATAGATTTTCTAGATTTTAAGCGATTTTAGGGAATGTTTTAAGTTTCAAAGAATTGTAAGTGGATTTCAAAAGATGTCATAATAAGTCTCTTAAATGCAAAATGTATTAATATATCCCAAGTAAAAAGTCCAACTATTTTTTGTTGAAAATGCATACTTTTTGTTTAAAAATTCTAAGATTATCTTTTTGTTTCAGAATTTATTTCGTTTGGTTAAAAATTCTATTATTTATTGAGAAATTCAATTATTTTGAAAAGAATTAAACTGTATTTTTGAAAATTTATCTTTTTTTGGATTCAAATTGCAACTGTTTAATTGTAAATTAAACTGTTTAGATGTAGGTTTCCATTTAATTTGTTTTAAAATCGCATTTTTTATGCATTCAACTCTTTTTTTTTTTGAAGATTTCATTTAAAATAAAAATATTTTGTTTAAAATGTATCTTCTTTTGTTGACAGTTCAACTAGTTGGTTGAAAATGTAATTATTAAGTTGAGACGTTGTCTATTCGGTTTTAAATTAACTATTTAATTTAAAATCGAATTATTTATAAAAATAAATTCAAATCTTCATTTATACTTATTTTGTTAAAAATTTATTTATTCTGTTAAAAAGTCTTTTTTTCGAAAACTCAACTGTTTTATTAAATATTTTCCTTTTGTATGCAAATTTAATTTTTTTAGTAGAGAAGTTATCTTTTTAAGTATTTTTCATCTTGAAAATTTAACCATTTGTTTGATTTTCTTTATATTCTCTTTTTTCGACTTTAAAATTACTTTCTTAATTATTAGTTTTTGTTTGAGAATAATTCGCTTCTAAGTAAAAAAATTACCTACTGAATTCAGAATTCAATTATTTTTCTTTAAAAGCGTTTTCAACCATTTCATTGAAAATTCATGTTTCTTTGGATGCAATTTCTATTAGTTCCGTATAAATTTAAAAAATGTCAAATTATCCTTTCTTGTTCAAATTTAAAAATTTCGTTAAAAAGTTATACAACTCTCTTATTAAAAAACTAATTATTTTGTAGAAACTCAAACTATTTAGTTTGAAAGTCTTTCTGTTTGGTGAACAATGAAACTAGTTTGTGAAATATTCGTCTTCTTGGATAAAAAATTCGTCCGTTCGGTTTAAAAAATTCAACCTTCTTCTAAAGAATTCGCGTCGTAGATTTGAATATTAAACTATTCGTTTAAAAATGGAACTTTTTGAAAATTCGACCCTTTTTATTAAAAATTTATCCTTGTAGGTTCAAAATTCAACAGTTTGGTTAAAAATTCATCTATTTTGTTGAAAATGTGTTTTTTCCTAGTTCAAAATCAATTTTTCTACTGAAAATTTAACTTTTGTGTGCATAATTGAAAGGTAATAGTTTTTTTAATATACAATTTAAGCATTTAGTTCAAAATGTAGTTTTTTCCTCAAAATTCACCGATTTTGAAGAAACTTTATCTTTTCAACGTAATAATTTAACTATTTCGTTGAAAATTCGTCTTTTCCCTTTGAAATTTCTATTATTTTATCAGAAAATTTGATAACTTGTTATATATTTTTGTTGTCTCTTAAATGAAAAATATTTCTTGGTTGAAAATTTGTCACTCTTGTCAGAAATTTTATGTTTTCTTGTTAAACGTGCCATTTTTTGATGAATATGGATCTTTATTGGTTAAGAATTCCACTGATTTGTCGAAAAATCGTATCTTTTGATTGCATTAAACTGTTTTTATTTCTCAAAATTGAAATTGTTTTTTGTGAAAATGTGAAATAAACTATTATATTTGTTAGTACCAATCCAGTTTTTTTTAATTGAAAATACAACTAATTGCTTAAAAATAAAACTGTGATTTAATTTTAATGAATTTTGTTTTAAAATTCGACCATTTGGTTAAGAATTCATCTTTGTAGGGTAAAAAATGTAACTATTTTGTTAACAATTTTTATCTTTCCCATGAAAGTTTAAAAAAAGGTTTTTTACGTTAAAAAAATTATCTGACTTTGCTGAATATTCATCTGTTCGAGTTTAGAAGTCACCTGCCGTGGTCCTGGTCGGGCCCCGAACTGGCAGCCTTAAATATTACATGAACTGTCTGCCCCGATCAAGGGCGAATCTAACTGCCCCATAACCAGTCGGGGCTAAACCTAGGCACCATCAGAATAGATTGGGCCTGGATCGGGGCCTGCGTTTCATTCTCTATCCGCGCCGGATAGGGAATTTTTTGCACAATCTGTTTTCTAAAAAAATAGATTTTTTAGCTTGAAAACTCAACTCACACATATGATTTTCTTACATACGTCACTCCTCTAGAGAAAAACGCTAATTAGATTTGTGGCTTACCAGACACCTGAATCACTATATCCGAGACATTTTATAAGATGCTAGATAAGAGTAAAAGAAACTGGAGACAGATTGTGGTTAGAGACCAGAACCAAGAGGGTTTGGTTGGGGTATAGGGTGTGCGGATAGGTGGGGGAGGGGGTGAAGATGTCTGATAGGGTTGAGGTTAAAAGTGGTAAAGTGGGGCAGGAGAGGGGGTTGTGTCGAAAGCCAATACGAGATATGTACTCTCTCCATAGGTGTAGACTACTCTAGTCGGTCTCGAGTGCTCTTAGCTCTCTCGCAAGTGGAAGAATAAGTGGAGAGGTATGGTCTGCCCGCAGTGCGTTTGCTCTGGCGATAGCTAGGGTCGCTTCTAGCTTTTTGGCGACACTCCAGCCTTCGTATAAATACCACTGGTAGTCACCACACGTTCTAGTCTCCCGAACGCCCCCCCCCCCTTACACCACCCCCTCTTCCTCTTCCCCGCCACCACTTTACCTTCTCACGTTCTGCTCACCAAATTCCCTTACACCCCATCCTCCAGCTATCGAAACACTCGCTACTTACGCTTTATCATTCTTTTTCTTCGAACAATCTGCTTTTTATTCAGTGAAGGCATAAGTTTGCAATAACAAAAGTCTATAAGTGCAATGGAAATAATAAAAAGGGGAAAAATATGGTGATTTTTGACGAACATAGGGAAATAAATTCTTTTAAATATATTAAAGTTTATAATACTAATTTTCCACCAAAAGAGATAAAATTTCAACCCAAAAAGACATATTTTCAGGGGGAAAAAAATTATTTTTAAGCAAATAGTTGCATTAATAATTAAAAACTTGAAACTTCTACCAATTATTAAAATTTTTAGTTGAAGATATAATTTTTAACCTAGAATCATGACAGTTGATTTTGTAGCAAATTAGTTAAATTTTCACATTAAGCAATTTCTTTTCAACCAAATTGTATTTTCAAACAAAAAGGATTAAGGAATCCACAGAATAAATTT
Source organism: Belonocnema kinseyi (assembly GCF_010883055.1). Taxonomy (NCBI): domain Eukaryota; kingdom Metazoa; phylum Arthropoda; class Insecta; order Hymenoptera; family Cynipidae; genus Belonocnema; species Belonocnema kinseyi. The sequence goes on along the minus strand of NC_046661.1, from coordinate 75,749,944 downwards.
CATTTTCAACCAAAAAGTTGAATATTTCAAGCAAAAAAATACAAAACTTATTAAAAGATAGTTGCATTTTCAACCAAAGTACTTTTTTTCGACAAAAAAGATAAATTTTTGATTAAAACCATGAATTTTCAGCCCAAAAAGGTGGATAATTTAAACCAAATAGCTACATTTTAGCTTAAAATTTTAAAAACAAAATATTAACGTTCAAGTTAGAATATAATTGCTAAATTTCCAGTCTAAGAAATTAGTTTTCTACGTAAAATAAAAATGTTCAAACAACAAATTGCAAATAGTCGAATTTTTAACAAAGTACATCATTTTTCTACTAAATAGATGCATTAGCAACTGAGATGATTATTTTTTAATTTAAAATATTAGTTTCTTAGCCAAAATAAATGAATAATATTTTTAGTTAATAAAATTAATTCTTAGTAAAAATAAAAAGCGAATTTTCAATAAAGTAGTTACATCTTTAGCCAAATAGTTTACTTTTTCAATAAAAAGATGAGTTTTCGACCAAGAAGATGAATTAGCGATAAAAAAAGTGTTTTCATGATAGTACATGAATTTTTGACCAAAAAGTTCATTCTTAATTAAAAATATATGTTTCTAAGCAAAAATGGAAGAGTAACTTTTTTATTTAAGAAAATAATTCCTCAATAAACAAAAAACTAATTTTCAGCAAAATGGTTGAATTTCCAACTAAATAGTTTCCTTTCCACTTAAAAAGATGATTTCTCTACCAAGAAGGTTAATTTGCGACCAACAAAGACGAATATTCAAGAAAGTACACGCATTTTCAACTGCATAATTGTCTATTCAACAGAACAGAATCAACATTTAACCATAAAGATGATTTTTTAGGCAAGCAAATTAATTTATTACCAAAACACACGATTGGTAACAAACTATTTGAATTTTCAGAGCAAGTAGTTTAGTTTTTATTTAAAGTATATTTAATTTTTGAAACAAATAGTTGAATCCTTTATCAAAGCAAAAATAATGTTTAACCCCAAATGGCATAGATCCATTAATTTATTCAATTAATTCTCAAAAAATTACAAATGTCATGAAAATAATTAAATTTTCAACTAAGCGTGATTAATTGTGATCCAAGAATATAATACTGGACTTCTCAACCAACAAAAAAATTGAATTTTAACCAAAAATGGTTGCATTTCTCTATTCGACTTAATTAAGTCAGTTCCCATTTAAGCGAAAGGAAGAGAGAGAGAGAAAAAAGATGTTTCTTTAAAAGTGAAGATTTATTCAAGTTATTATTAAACTGTACTTCCACTGACTATCCCTAGAATGTGAATACATTTTGAGCCATTTTCTCTAATATTAGTTATATTAAATACTCCTTAGATTTTGTTAGTAGTAGAGAACTTTTCATAGAAAGAGAAAATTGACCTTCCGACTTTCGTAAACCTTCGTAGGTAAGTACACGAGTTTCTAGGTAAATTAACCTAACGAGGTACAAGTGCACCTCAGATAGGGAATAAGGGATGAAATACACTGCACTCATTTCTCAGGAAAAATCCTAAGCTATACCTCTTTGCTTTAAAACTAAACTATTTTTTGAAAACTCATTTTTTCGTTGTTGTCAATAAAGAATGTTTTCATCTGAGAATCCAACTATTCCATTTTAGTACAATATTAATTTTTTTATCAGTTGAAAATTAAAATATTTGGTATACAATGAATGCATTTTCTTGATATCCTTATTAGCTGTAAATTCTACTATTTACGTAAAAACGTATCTGTATTGAAATTTAACTTTTTCCTGAAAATTAATCTGTTCCGGTTTAAAAACCAACTGTTTCCTAAAAAGTTAGATCTTTCAACTTGCAAAATTAAATTTTTTGTTGATAATTCAACTTTTTCGATAGAAAATGAATCTCCTTTATTGGAAATTCATGTATTTTGTTGAGGATTCAACCATTTTGTGAGCACATATTTTTTGTGTAAGATTAAACATTGTTTTATTTCGTCCTGCTGGATTCAAAATTCATATTTTTTGGTTGAAAATGAAATATTTTGTTGAAAGTCGCCATTTTGGTTAAAAATGACTATTTTTTTATATTCTACATTTTTCCAAGAAATCAACCTCTTTAGCTAATATCTCTAAATCTTTGTTTAAAAATGTAATTATTTTCTGGAAAATTAAACTATTTGATCAAAAGACCGTCCTTTTGAATTAAAATGTTGTCTTTTGTGATTGCAAATTAATCTTTTTTCTCAGAAAATTCACGTATCTTGTTTCAAAATCAACTACTTGTTTTAAAATAGACTATTCTTCTAAAAAATTCGTATTTTTAGCTTAAAAATTCTACTATTTGGTTAAAATGTTTACGAATTTTACGAAAATTCGCCTTTTCTGCTGAAACGAATAACTTTCTGCCTAGTAATTCAATTTTTTTATTAAAAATCAATTATTTTTAGTTGAAAATTCATGTCGTTAGGTAAAAAATCTTCATTGGTTGAAAATTCAATATTTCTCGACTTCAAATCTTATCAATTTAAAGCGTTTCGTATTGAATTCAATACATCACAGTTATTAAATAAAATCTATTTCTCCAGAAACGCGAAAAAAAGGAGAACAAACTTATTTGGATATCAGGAAACTTGTATTATTTGTCAGGTGGAAGAGACATCTAGCGATGGTGTTCTCAACTTCTTCAAGATAATGCCCAATTCAAGTTTCAATGTAATACTAACTACCCTGAAATGTTTAAAGATTGACAAAATGAATACTGGATAATTTTACTCTTGAGAGAAGTTGAATACTCCAGTAAATCGCCCCTTAAGACATTTCCCTCGCTCTTCTTAAATTGCCTTGAGACTTTTATAACTGGCTAATTATGAGGCCATTTTTCGGCTGTGGAAAGGGAGGGCGCATCAATGAAAGAGAGCGAGGGTGGAAAAAGAGGAGTCTGAAATAAAAGGAAAGGAAGAAGCGAGGTGAAGAGAGAGAAAAAGGAAGAGGAAAGAGGCAAAAAAGAGAAGAAAGTCCGACAGGAACGTCAGGCTCGTTCTTTAGCGCGTAATTAAGCGAGTCCGCGTCGCTCGTCACGGCCGTTTTGCTGGGCTTTAATTTAAAGTTATGATTCATGATCACTCTAGGACAGAGGAGGCAACACTCCGGAAAGGAAAGCCGGAAATTCGTAATTCGAACTTCGCTTCTCCGGTAGTAAGCAAATTCATGGTAAAATTGTCCTGCTGATAAGAAAGGCGTTGATCTCTCCAATGAAGTTTGTTTCGCCTTACAGGGTTTTCGCTATCTAAAAGCAGAAATGAAACATTAATTTTTGAATTGTATTAGTAAGAGCCTTTGGAATTGCTTTTCCGTTTCTTAGGATTTGAATTTGGCGCCATGTCCAATTAGTTAAGGGCGCCGTCGGCAGATGCCACTGCAGCATTTTTTCGCAAATCGTACGAGGTCGATTATCAGTTATTTTGCATTTCTTATTTAGAATTTATTAGAAAACTTTGGTGCTTTAGAATTGGGAACCATCATAAACCAATATAAACCATCAATTAGTTAATGACGCCGTCGACAGATGCCGCATCGGAGTATTTTTTGCAAGTAACGCAAGTTTGATTGTTAGAATGTTGACATATTGAAATATTTCTTAAGCGTGAAATTTCTATATATCGGATTTTATTTACAGAGCTGACACTCGTTTCGTAGCGCGCGTGTTTGTTTTCTAAGACAATTAAATTTCTATTTACTATTTATTTCCATTTATTTGTTTTTTATTATGCAATTTAATTCTTTATAGTTTTGAATTAAACTATTTTGTTAATTACACGGTTTTGGCAGAAAATTAACATTTAATGCTCAATTCATGTTTTGCTGTCGAAAATTTAACTAAAAACTTTCTTGGTTAAAAATTTAGCTATTTTTCTTTTTGAAGTCTTGATTTTGGTTAAGAATTAATCTTTTGTAGTTAAATATTAAACAATTTGTTTAAAAGTTTTTTTTGTAAGATTAACTGTTGCCTATCACTTAAAATTAAAATCTTTTTTTGTTGAAATATGTACTGTCACATTATTTATCGAAAATTCGTCTTCATTTCAAGATTGAATCATTTAAAACAAATATTTTTTCTTTGAAGATTAATCATTTTAAAATGAAAATTTATCTCCTTCGTTGAAAAGACTTTTTTTGAAAATTTATTTCTTAACTAATCTTTTACTGTACGAGTTGAATATTTGTCATTTTATCTATACTATTGAAAATTATTCACTTTGGTTAAAGATTTTTGTATATGGTTGAAAATTTCATTTTCTCTGGTTTGAAATTAATTTCTTAAACTGAAAATGTAACTTTTGTATTTCTGGTAGAAACTTGATCTTTCTTAATTCACCATTCGTCTTTTTTGGTAGAAAACTAATCTTCTTGGTTTTATATTTCCTCTTTTTCGATTAAAAATAAAACTATTTGATCGTAAATTAAGTTTTTAAACTGAAAATTCATATTTTTGGTTTGAAAAATTAACTGTTTTACGGAACATTCTTATTTTGGCTTGAATTTTAAACAATTTGCAAAGAACTTTTTTTCTCGACTGATAAATCGGTATTTGTTGAAAATTTACCACTCTAGTTAAAAATAATTAAATTATCAACAAGAAACATGCATTTTTTCACAAAATAGACTATTTTATAAGAAAATATATACATTTTAAACCAAATTGTTCAATTTTCAAAACAAGAATAATAATTGTATACTAAAAAAATTAATTTTCAACGAAGTACTTACATTTTTAACCAAATAGTTCAATTTATTGCAAAGAAATTAACTTTTAACCGACCAGTTATATTTTTAGTTGAACCTAATTCATTTTCAACAAAAATACAAATTCTTAAAAGAACTGCAATCCTCGGATAAAATAAATCATTTTCATACAAATAGTTGCATTAATAATAAAAAAAAATATCTATTTTTAAACGAATTTAAAAATTATACTTTATTTTAAATTTTGAGACGAACTTCAAATAAAGTACGTAAAATTTTAACCCAAAACATTCGACCAAATAGACAAATTAAACTTTGTCTGCAAAACAGTCAATTATTGAACCCGAAAACGTGAATTTTCAACCATAAATTCGTTTTTTTTTATCCAAAGTAGATTAATGTTTAACCAGAGAGTTTTATTTTTGAACCAAACAGATTAAAAAAAAAAAATGAATTTTTTAACAGCAAAAAATGCAATAATTTTGGAGCTTATTTTTAATACTTTTTAAATTCGCAGCGGATGCCAATTTTCTTTTCACCAAAAAACTGAAGTGTGGGGGATAATTTTTGTCGCTTAAATAGGAAATGAAAGTGAAATGAAATTACGTAATCGCCTCCCAGGTGGGAAAATTTTTGTTCTCAAATTACGAATAATGAACTCTTGTTTGTCGGAAGTTAATTTGAAAGAGCTGTCCGTAAAAGGCGGGACGTGCAGCTTAATTCGAAATTAAATCGCACCCGGTGTCCGGTCTCGAGGGAACATAGTTGCTATGTGCAGTGTATATAACATGAGCCACATGGCTGTGCACTTACGTGCCCTCATAAAGAACCTTACATGAGAAAGAGGGTGTTATGAAAATACTCGTGATTACGGCGCTTAAAGCTGCTGGTTCACGCGACCACGTGGAATTAGGAAAATGTCCTCTGAAACGCTCCACTTGTATACAGTCTCCGGAATAGTACATTACAAAAAGAAACGAAAACGATGAAAAAGGTCTGACTCAAAAGCCACTAATGACTCCTCGGATTCAACCCCATAAGCTATTTTTAAACTTTAAATTGACTTCAGAAAACCGTTACCGAAATAGAAAGGCATTCATGGTTTGGTATTTCTAGACATGAACTCTTAGGGTTCGGATATTTTTAGAAGGATTGTGGGATCTTTGAGTTAAGGACGCGATCGCTAGATGGCGCTTCAGAATTACTTTTTCGAAACTGGTTCAAGTTCAGTTAGCTAATTTTGTCTTTTTAAGTAACAGTTTCAGAAAATCAACTAAGAAATTATAGTTCACAAATTTATTGTACAATATTGGAATAATTTTGATAAAGCGATTATTTTTTTAAAAAATAATCTCGATTTGAATGATTTTCTGTAGTGAACGATTTTAGTTGCGCGCCAAAACGCTTTAGTTATAAGGACCTTCCCCAGGCTGCGTTCTGTGGGGCGAAATAGGAAATTGAAGTTTAAAGAGTTCCAGAACCTACATTTCTTTGGAAATTTAACTATTTAAAAAATATTAAAGCTAGCAAACTTTTCAAAAAATGTAGTAAGCCGATTTCTGAAAATAGAGTGTTTAAAAATTATCATTTAAGCTGATAAAGGTCAAAAACCCAACATTTTCTATATTTGTTCTACCTGATTTGCTTAATTTATTTATAAATTCTCAAAAAGGTATAGAATTCGTAAATTTGTATTCGCTAAACAGATTTTATTATCGTGAATAAGTTGTCTTTACTTCCTTAATATTTTTAAAACAAATTGATTAACGAAATTTATTTTTTCTTTATTTTGAACTATCAAAACTTGTATTTTAACCGGAAAGATTGAACTGTACATTGTAATAAAAAAACAAGAAAAACAATCTCTTTTGAAAGTCTCGTACCTAATGGCATCTCACATGCTACGCCATAGGCTATTTTTGAACTTTAAGTAGGTTAAAAAACCCGTTTCTTAAATAGAAAATCATTCATGGTTTGGTATTTCTAAACTTGAACTCTTAGGGTTCAGATATTTTTAGAATGATTGTGCGACCCTTAAGTCAAAGATGTGATCTCTAGATTGCGCTTGAGAATTGATTTCTCAAAACTGGTTCAAGTTCAGTTATCTAATTGTGTCTTTAAAGGAAACAGTTTTTGAAAATAAATTTCAAAATTATATTTCACGAGTTGAAGCTGTAACTGCAGGACTTTTGATAAAACGATTCATAAAATATCAAGAGAAAACATGAAATTGAATTCAACCAAACGAATTTCACAAATCAAAATCAATCAGCACATTTGATAGACATTTCAATCGTTGAGAAATAATTGATCAATCGAATACTTTTCTATCAAAAGTTTCTCATTCAAACTCTATCAAATCTTGTCCGGATAACAAATGATTAAATCTAATGCTTCAGAGTTTGGGATATTTCTATCAAGCACTTTGCGTAATGGTTTAATTTTCTATGAACACTTTCTCATTAAAATTCTATCAAATATTAACGGTATAATTCTATCATATCTCATGTTTCAGAATCTTAGATATTTGATGACTTCGGGAACCTAATGTACCGTAATCTCTACAGAGACCATTTTTAGTCAATCGCACGTGTCACAAGATAATTATTCTTTTCTGAAGAAGTTAGGGGGGGGGGGGGGCCAAAAGAAAAAAAGATAGCTCGAAGAAGAGAGCGAAAAAAATAGAGGGGAAAGCTCTAACAATCACATTATAGATCACCCGAGACTTCCGTTGTTAGACTTCCTTTTAAACGATGGAATCGTGACATTTCAAAGCTGGTCATTTTTAAACCTTGGTTTATCGCACTTGGCCTCTGCTTTGTAAACTTCCATTATTTAACACATCCATAATTTTTGTCAAGATCAAATGACCCTTTGGCCAACTGGGGCAAAACACGCGTCCGAAGTCGAACGAGTGCGATAAGACGATCTCGGATTGGCAAATGGATGGAATGGAATGAAAAGGGGTTTAGAACCCTGTGCTTACTCGATTTGGATTTAAGACGATAGCAAGGAGGGAGATAACCCCGAAAATACTTCAATCGATAAGTTTAATATCGAGGAAACCACTCAATTTAGGGGACCAGTTATTTGCATCTTCATCTTTACCCCGATGCTTGGTTTTGCCCCGTTTCACTTAATCAGATTGGAGTGGATGATTTTTGTTCCTTTATAAAGTTGCTACTTGAAAAATAAATTCTGAACTTAGGGAAAAATAAAGGGGGGAATATTTTATCATAAAGTAAAACGAGGAAAGGAAGTACAATGAGACCTTATAAGCTTATAGAGACGCATGAATGTTTCTTAAATTTTATTTTCCCTACTGTTTACTCTGGCGAAATTCATCTGACAGAAAATAAATTAGCTATAATTCTTACTTAGTCTATATGTGCAGTGTGTACCGAAATTGTGATACCCGTAGAGACTTTGTTTGTTTAAATAATGTAATCTTATTTATTTGTAGCTTAGGATGTAAGTGGAAGAGGGGCTTCAGCACCCTCATTCGATATTAGCCAGGGTACTAAAGCCCTGGTCTCACTCACATTCTAAATTACGAAATAATAAAATACTTTACACATTATTACAAAATACAATTCTTAACTAATTTGCATGAATTTTTATATGTTCTGCATTATATGTGTAGAAACTGAGAATCGTTTTTAATTTAATCATTTTGGCTTAACAAATTTTTATATCAAATGATCTGAAATTCAAATCTTCAGCTGCACAATTAAATAATTTCAAATTCAAATCTTCGTAAGTGTTTAAATGATCATTTATTTAATAGAAATACAAAACTTGAAACCAAATAATTTTTAATTGACGATCTGAATAATTGAACACTTTCAAATTGAAATTATTAACAGTTAAAAATTAGAAGTTTAACTGGTGATAGTTAGAAGAAATTTTTACTGTAGCCTAATACTCTATAAATTTGAATCAGATACATTTTTTACTCATTTCAATTAGTGACTGAATTCTACGTATGAAGTAGTTATTTTTACTGATAAATTTGTAAATTTCACTTATCTATCAGTAAAAAGCGACTGATTCATAGCCAGAATTCATTCATTGGTTGAAATTAGTTTCAAAAGGAACTTCTTTGTTAAAAATTCGTATTTAGTAATTGAAAAATCAATTGCTTTGCAGAAAATTCCGTTTTTTTTATTAATGAAAAATTCATATATTTAGGTTAAATTTTTTAGTTTGTAGTGAATTCTGTTTTTGCCTTGAACATTAAATCATTTTGCGAAAAAATAAAACTATTTTGTTGATAATTCATCTTTTTGTGTTCAATATTATCTATTTTGACTTAAGAATTCAACAAATTAGTTCAAAAACCATTTTTTTAATTCGAATAATTTTTGAAATGTAAATTCATCTCTTGCTTTCAGTGAAAATTCGTCATTTATTTTTGTACTTCAGAATTTAACTATTCCATTTTTTAGAAATAAAACTATTTAGTTTCAAAATTCATCTATTTTTTGAGAATACCACTTTTCTGTAGAAAATTTTATCCTCTTGGTTGAAAAGTCATCATTTTATTTAAAAATTTAACTACTTTAACTACTTACTTAAACTGCTTAATTTAACTACCCTAAAATATAAATTTTAATCAAGATGTAATTTTTCTACGAAATGATTGTATTTTAACCCACCAAGACGAGTTTTCAACAAAATTGTTGAATTTTCAACCAAAAAGAATGACTTTTTAACAAAATTGTTGGATTTTTAACAAAATCATTAAATTCTTATTCAAGAAAGACGAAGATTCTAATAACTTAGATGAATTTTTTAATAAAAAATTAAATTAAATAACACAGTCGAATTTTCAAAGAAATTAGAATGACTTTTTAATAATTATGAAAATTTCAACAAAATTTTTATCTAAAACAGAAATTATTTATACTAATGTAGATGAATTTCCAAATTAACAAGTAAAATTTTCAAAAAAATATTTGAGTTTTCAAAAAAAAATATTTCAGTTAACTTTCCAACGCCAAAATATTAATTTTAAACAAAAAGTGATTTGTGTTCAAAACAGTATAATTGTCAATGCAAAAGAGGAATTTTTAACTAAATTGTTGAATTTCCAACTAAAAAGACGAATTTTTGACAAATCTGTTGAACTACAAACAAAATAAACAAATTTTAATCCAAGAAAGACACAATTTGGACTAACAGATAAATTTTTAAATTAAAAAGTAAAATTTTCAACAACAAAAGTAGAATTTTTCATTAAGAAAGACGATTTTTTAACAAAACAGTTGCATTTCTAACCGAAATGGATATTTTTTTAACAAAAAATTGTTATTTATAAGGCAAAGAAAATACTAAGCAAAATATTATATCAGCGTTACCGCAAAACTTAATTTAATTTTAACTTTTCCCTAACTAATAAAACTCCGATTTAGAAAAAAATTCGTTGGCTAGGTTCGGTTTCCACTTACAAGGTTTTTTTAGCTCGTAAATCTAAATTAACATTAACCTTTTATACAATTACTGCGATTTATTTGTTTCATTTGCGAATCATAAAACCCCCCCCCCCCCCCGAGCTGTTACGTAATTTAAGAGCTGTCGCTTATGATAAGTGTTCGCTTTTCAGCCAAGATGGCAGAGCTTCAAGAATCCTCACAGAAGTTGATTAGATTGTAACCAAAGGCGTGCCACTGTAAGATTTACATGAACATTGTTTAGTCTCCGAGTGGCCAGGCGAAGACAGCTAATGTCGTCGCTTGTATAAAAGGCCAGCAAAGTTCGTCTTACTGAACAAATCACCAAATCAATAGAAAAGTATTTATTGTTATATTTTTCGACTAACAGTTTTCTATTAAATGAATTTTTTCCTTAACCCTTGTGTTGCCACAAGGTACCCAGTTACCCCGACAGAAAAAGCATGATTTTCATACAGTATATCATGAAAATAAAGTTTATTATAATAGTATATGAAGTAAATATGGATAATTTTATAAATTATTAACGAAATATGTATATTTTTAATTGAATTTTCTTGAATTCTTGGACGTAATACCGAGCCTCCTCGGAAACAAGAAATTTGTGATATAGCTGCGCACGTTTTATAACTGTTTCAGTACTACCAAGGTCACTGCACATTATAAAATTATTATATTCAAGAAGGAACACCTTCCTAGAATATGAATAATTAAATATTGATTGAATACACATAGTGACTTCAAGTTAAAATGGACTTTTAACAACAGTTTCGTTGGCGGGGTACCTAGGTACCCGGGTGGCAGACGCTGTGAGTTTTTTTGGGTGGCAACACAAGGGTTAAACATTGGAGTTTCTCACACCCTCTCCCCTCAAGAAAAAACTTACAAAGATTTTATGAACTTCACGTGCGAAAACTTCTATAATATATAAAATTTGTTTGTAAAAATAAATATTTAGTTTTACACACCTACAAATTTATCATTTCTTTAGAGCCTAAAATACCGCGTAGTACGAAAAGTAACTTTATTTTCTAAGCCATTTTTCCAGTTTTTTAACACCTTAATCGAAGGGGAGCGGCGGGTAATGTGGCGCGGTGGTTAATGTGGCACACCCTCATTTAAATAAATTGATTGATTTATAGCGAGAGGTATTTACTGTACTGTGTTTTAGTATGTGTACTGTTTTGTAGAGTGAAAAAATTAATTTCCTGAATAAAGCTAATCACTCAATTTTTATTATGAAAAGTTATTTTTGGGTATTATGTGTGTATTTTCAAAGTGACCAAAAAGTAGTGGAAAAGTACAGTAGCATTTTTCCAGATTAAAAAACATAATATATAACGTTTAAGTTGCACACAATTTATAAGTAATTATTTAAACCAATAATTTACCCAAAATTAATTTCATTGAGCTCAGTAAACATCTTTTACTTCCCTTTCCGAGATTGCACTGAGAACGCGCTACATTAGCCAACCAGGAAGGATAACTTGGCGCAGGCACACTTTTTGTAAAATTTGATAATTAACTACTTTAATAGACGTAGATTCAATAATAATCATACGCAAAGAATAAATAAGATATTGATTTACGTGTTCTAATTATTTTACTACAGTTTTCAACATATTGAACATTCAACGGAGATTTTTATAACATGTGCGCCACAATACCCGCCGGTCCCCTATTAAGAATTAACTTAAATTTTTTTTAAAGCTATTTTTCTGTATTTTTGTGGGTATTTGGCTTATAATTTTAGTTTTTCGCTAAAAGCTTGCTAATTGTGTTTAAAAAGAAGAGTCATACTTCTTGGTTAAAGTTTCGACTATTTTTTTTTCTTTCTTGAGCATACTATTGTTTTTAATCTATCATCTATCATGAAAATTTCACTTTTTGGTTGAAAAATGTAACTCTTTTTGGTCGAAAATTAATTTTGGTTGTTGTAAACTCAACAAGTTGTTTAAAAATTTATTGTGTTGAAACTTGTTTTGCTTCTTGTAAATAATTAAAATTTTGTCTTTCCTGACAAAAATATATATTTTTTTTTGAAAATTTAACTTTTCGGTTAAAAAATCTATCTCTTTTTGTAGAAACTTTATATGTTGGTTAAAAATGTGATTGCCGGATTATAGGTTAATTTATTACGGTTAAAAAATCATTTTTTTGTTAAAAATTCATCTGTTTTGCAGAGAAATTGTATTTCCGTCTCGAAAATTCAACAATTCGGTTAAAAGTGAAACTACACAATTCGCTTGAAAGTTAAACTACATTACCAAGAGTTCATTTTTAGGTGTGTTAAAAAATCAGCTGTTGGCTTAAATTTTGTTGTTGAAAATTTGTCTTTTCGTAAACAACTAATCTGTTTTGTTCAAAGTTCAACAATTATGTTAAAAATTAGGTTTTTTGTTAAGAATTTATTTTTTTCGTAGAAAATTAAACTTTTTGATTGAAAATTCATCTGTTTAGGAAAAAATCTAACTATTTGGTGGTAAATTTAAAATTTTGGATAAGATTTTTCTTTCATCGTCTAAAAATTCTTTCTTGATCGAAAATTCAACTCTTGTTGAAATTTTTTTTTTAATTCATCTGTTTTTGTAGAAATTTCGTCTTTTTTGGTTCAGTTCAACTGTTTTTTTTTTTATTTGAAAAAATAAAATTTTCTTGGTGAAATATAAAGATAATAGTGTGACAGATAAAAATGTTAAATTTGTAAACAGAAAATATTTATTTTATTAGTTCAAAGATTCTTATCTTGAAACAAAATGAATTTTAGCAATAATTTACCGGAAAGTTTCTCAAAGTTTTTTAAAATTCTATGCGTCCTTAATTTAATACGTGCATTTTTCAGATATTGAGATATTAAAAAAAACAAGAAGATCTATTAAAAGAGGCAAAACTCAAATAGAAAACATTAAAGACCTTGTTTCTCCAGAAATTGCTGAATAAAGTGCCAGGAATTGGCAGGTACGTTGTCGTTGTAAAAGACTCAGTCCCTAATTTTCCACAAAACAGACTCGAAATTTCCGAAATAATAGTTTACGCAGTTTTCGACGTAGTTTACGACGCAGTTTACGACGCCTATGGCCCAAATGCATCGGCAAAGCGAAATTGTCCGAGTGTGCGGAAACTGAGAAGACGACATTGTCAGATTTGGGATGAAAGAAGAGATGTGCAAATGTCGTTCTAAACTTTGATCGTAAAGCGCCGGTACGCACACACCGACAAGGGTAAAAGTGACGAGGGGACAGGTGGAATTTTCGTCTTGAACCATTGCCAAATCTTTTATGCTCGAATAAATTTCCGTGTCAAACTCGGAACGAACGGACCGTAGGACCGCCTGCAGGCGCAGGCAAGGTTAGCTGCCACGGAAATGGGCCGGGGCTCTAATTTTTACTCAATAGAGTGTGACTCGTACATGAACATTGCAAATTGCTTCAGCATTCTTCTGCAATGAGTCTTGTCAGCTTTCTATTTCAAAACATTTTTAGAAACTAAATTTTAATTGTTAAAAGAAGTTTTAATAATTTTAACATTATTTAGTTTGATACAGAATTATTTGAAAATAATAATATGAATATAATAATTAATACAGTGAAACTCTTCTATAGCACCGATTTTGAGGCTGAAGTTGGGTGTGCGCTAACTCATTATAGCCTGCTCTGCTTTTGTTTGTTCACGCTTGACTGCTCGCCTGAGTATCAACCGCAGACCCCGCGCACCCCGCGCAGCTCCTGTTACACCCACCCGTAGCGCGGCGTCAATTCTCGCAAGGGCTATAGAAGGGAGGTCTATTGAAGGGTTTGACTGTAATATAATAATATAAATTAACTCTAAACAAAAAAATGTCTTCGACTTGTTGGGCAGTAACCACCTGAAGCCTGTGAAAACATTTTACATTGACAAAGAAATTAGTAGAGATCACTTTGAAATCTCACCAATTTTTTTTCACTTCAAGTTATTTCAATTAAAAAGAAATTCTTTAATTTGAATCGGAATATCAAATTCTCTTAATTTAAAAGTAGATGCAGTGTTGAGAAAGTTTATGTTCTTTTGTTCAGAAATGAAGAACTTTTTATTGAAAATCTGTAAAGTTGAATGCATTTTTATTTTTAAGCTTCAAAGTGTTATTACTTTGATGATTGTTAATTGCAAATATTAAAATTTTTTAATATGTTTGAATATATTTTAAAATAGGAATGTCAAAAATTACATAATTAACAATTCTATGTTTGAAAAATTTGAGAATTTCTAATTGTAGCTCTTCAGAAATTGTGCACTTAAAATTGTAAATCTTTAACCTTAAAATCCTTTAATTTTAAAAATTTACTCTGAAAAATTATGAATGTCTTAATTTTTATAATTAAAAATGTTTTAATTTTAATGTTTCACATTAAATATCTCATCAATTTTTAAAGTTTTAAAATTGAAAACTCTTAAATTGTGATGTTCAGAATCATTAACATCATCATAATTTCAGAAGTTTTGTGTATACATTTTTAAAATTTAATAGTTTCAGATTGAAAATGTTAAATTTTAAATCGTCAAAATTGCAGAATTTACCAATTTTAATCCTTAAAATTGAAGAATTTACAATTGTAAAAATTTTCTACTGAGTAAAAATGTAGAAATTTTGATTTACACATCTGTAAAATTGAACAGATTTGTGAATTCATCAGAATTAAAAAATAATTTTTGATCATAAATTTTCCAAATTTAAGAATTTTGAAATTTTCCTCTTTAAAATTAAAAAATGTGTAAGCTTCAGTTTAAAAAATTGAAATTCATGGAATTTTAAAAATCTTGAAACTTGAAAAGTTTTTAATGTTGAAAATTGGCAGTAAAAGATTCTGCAAATCTGGTAATTAGTATACGAAATATCTTAAATTTAGAACATTGAAAAATGAAAAATTCTCTAATGCAAATTTAAAATTGTTGAATATAAATTCTGCAATTATGATTATTTACATTTTTAATTTTTCAATCCAGAAGATTTATAATTCAAAAATTGACTTTTGATCTTCCAATTCATCGAAATATAAGAATTCTTACTAAAAATTATGAAAGTGGGACGATGGTCGTGGGGGCTAAAGCGTAGGCTTTGGACCCACTCCTTCGGCTTGCGGGTTCGATTCCCGCCTCGCACTCTGGAAGAGTCTCGGTGGCCCATGCGGTGAACACTAGCCTAGCAAGGGAGTTGTTTATCTCCGGAGAGTCGTGAGACCGGTACCTCTAGAGAAAAAGGTTTTCTCTAAGTACTTAAGGCTGTTGCTCTTGGTGGTTCGGAACCCACCTTAAACTGTAGGTCCCCCTTCCACCACCAAGTAAGTGTGTGGAGGGTGTGTAAAGGAATATAGAGAAGGTGTAAGAAAAATGTAATCCCTTAGGGGACACATTAGAAGCTTCCACTCAACTACTAAAAATTATGATTCAAGTGTTAAGTTTTACAAATAAAAAGATTCAATTTTGATAATTTACATTCAAAATTTGTTTATTTTAGAAGATTTAGGATTGCAAAGTTAACTTTTATCTTCAAAATTAACAGGATTTTTATTTATACAATTTTAAAAATCAAGATTTTCTGATAGTGAATCTTTAAAATTAAACTATTCAAAAAAAGATTGAAAATTTCATCATTTTCAATCAAATATGTGCAAAATTATAGGCTTTTCAATTTCAAATATTCAAGATAGTCCTATTTCAAAAAGTCCAAATTTTACAATTATGAACAATAAAAATTTAAAACTAAAAAAGTCGGCAAATATTCAGATGAAAAAATCTGAAATTAAATTGAAGTGGCCTAAGAGCCCTTGTAGCTGTTTTAATATTTATTTTAATTTGTGATTGTTAATGACCTTTTATAGTACTTAAACTAGAAACATATATTTTAATTTAATAATCATCTGATTTTAATCATTTTTAATCAGCTGATTTTAGTTACATAATCAGCATTCCAGCTGTTCCAGATTAAGTAGAAAACTCTATACTTCGTCAGTCAGAAACATGCTTACATTAGCATTAATTTTATTCCATTCTAACTTCCAATATATTTGTACGAAATATATCATTCTAAGTGATTTTCAATGGACTAAACCGGATATGATTAAAATATTATTTTTTACCTCTTGTAAAAATTAAATCTTTGAAATTACTTTAAAAAAATCATATTTTCTTATTTCCTTTAATTTTAGAATTAATTACAAAAGTTACAACATGACTGTGTCTCTTGCATTCGAGTTTCGAATCGCACGGTTAATTTCTAGTTTTACGACTTCCGCCCACTTCCGCGTCAGGAGGGTGGAGGTACGTCATTTTGCGATTCTCTCGCTGCGTTTAACGCGAAAGGGACGAGATGAAGCTAGCCGTGAATTTGGCACCTTCCGCAATTCCTCGCATTTTTGGTGCAATTTTCTCAGAAAGATTTTATCGCTCGCTTTTGCTTTAGTCGAAAACTTATCGTCTGTTAAAAGCTATTTTTAAAAAATTTCAATAAATTTATTAAAGCAGTATGAACTTTATTTTGTTGATATCTCCGAGTTCCTTCTAAATTTTGCAGGTCAATTCAAACTTTTTTTTTTATAAAAGCATAAATCAAACTTGTAGAAAAATAAAAATGTATCTAATTTCACAAAACTAAACAAAAAATTACCTTAAAACGATTTATAATTACTAAATGGTTGTTATAGGTTATGGACTTTTGATAGGAATTGGTATTTGTTGTCCAGAATATTTATTGACTCTTTTTTTGGGTTGTTATTTGTTTGAAGGTTGTTTAGTGAACGTTGGGATTGGTTGTTATTCTTTGCTAAATGTCATTATCTACAATTGCTAAAGGTTGTTATTTGTTATTAAGGCTTTGTATTGACCGTTTCTGATAGTTGTCCGCTGCCAGAGTTTACACTTTTCCGACCTTTGAGGTTGATATCCGTTGTTATAGAATGTTGCTGACTATTCCCATAATAATTTTTCTTTGCTGATCCTATGGATTTTTATCCATTGTTGGATCTTGTTATTTGCTCATGCCAGAGTTTGTTATATATTGGTCATTACTTTTTATTGACATTGAGGTTTTTTATTGAACGCTGCAAGGATTTATTATTCATTTTTAAGGATTTTTAGTCAATTTTGGCGTGGGTTATTGCTGGTTGTTCCTACAGATTGTTATCGATTATTGCTATGGTTTATTAAAGATTTCTATTGACCGTTGCTTGAGGCTATTTCTTTTTAAGAATTTTGAGAGAATGTCGCCGTGGATTTTTGTTGATCGTTGCTAAAACTTTACATGGACTATCTTTAGAGGTTCTATCTTTATTATTGAGTGTCTTTGTTGACTGTTGCTAATAGTTGCTGTCCGCTGCAAAGGATTATTTTTATCAAGCCTTTGGAATTGTTATCCGTTTCTATGGTATGCTTTTAACCATTCTTGATGGTTTTTATTTGACGCAGGTTTTACGTATTGCTTGTGATTCTCAGTGATCATAGCTAGATTTTTTGTCCGGTTTGTTGTTATTTGTCATGAACGATTTTTTGACCGTTGCTGATAACTGTTGTTTTCCGCTACTAGGGATTATTAAGAGTATTATTGGCATTAGGTGTTGCTGTCAGTTGTAATAGGATGATGTTGGTCATTCTTAAGGATATTTTTTGCCGATTATATTGTTTTTTACGTAGTGATTTTTATTTGGCAGTCCTAGAGTTTATGTTTTGCTTCAGATTCTTATTGACCGTTATCAGAGGTTGTTGTTTCTGCAGTCTTACGGGTTATTATCTAATGACGGTTCGCCTGAACCAACTTTAAATACGAAGTCATAGCATATCAGATTTGGTTTTAAATTTGTTTTTTATATTTTTTGGAACATTTTAAGACTAAGAGGAAAAAAATCCCTGGCCAATTTTTGAGGAAAAAGAAACCTATGTCACGTGTTAAATAATTTATATGTGCCAATATTTATATTTAGAATAATTTCTATCCTAATATTTTGCATGAAATTATACACTTCATGTTAATTTGCACAAAATACGGATTTTAATGCAAATTCGGTTATCTTCAAATAATTGAATGAGAACTAATTTTTCTCTGATATTGAATTGTTTTGATAAATCGGACATTATTATTTTAACCTTCGAGTTATGATCAAGAACATTTTTATGGTAAACCAAATATTTTCTCGAGTTGTAAGACGTAAAAAATGATTTAGACCCCCATAACAAGATGGAAAATAGTCAAATTCCATCTAATTAATACACTCATTATGGGATATTTCACTCGTATTATACAGAAACTAAAGAGAAATGACAAAATAAAAATATTAAAAATAGAAGTTAATTTTATCTGAAAAATTCGTTTTTCTCAAAAACTAGCTCGGTATTTTTTTTGTTGGTTTTGAAATGTTCCAAAAAATATGAGGAAACAAATTTTCTTTAATCTCACATGCTATGATTTCGTATTTAAAGTTGGTTCAGGCAAACCGTGTATTACTAAGGGTTGTTATTTGTCAATCCCAGTAGTTGTTAGGTATGTGTTTTGCTTGTGATTCTTGCTAACAGTTGCTATATCGTTTTTTTTTGTCCTAAGGTTTGATTGATTTTAGAGATTGTTAATAATTGATAAAGATTCACATTTTAAAATGCTGACGATTGTTATTCTGTGTCCAGGTGTTGTTTTTCTATTATCACTCGTAATTTTTATTACTCATTTTGAAGCATCCTCAAAAATCATAGTTGTTAGTATTTGTTATTTATTGTTTTCAAGGATTGTTTCCGCCATTCCTAGGAATGTTTATTCATTCTTGCTAAGACTTATTATTAATCATAAGTTGTTGAGTCTACCTAATGACTTTATTTTACAAATGTTAATATTTGTTATTATTCAATGTTACTCTATGTTTTAATTGTCTGTTGATGTAGATTTTTATTGTCTTATTGTGGTTGTTATGAAATATTGATATGAATTCTAATTGACAGCTTTTAATAGTTGGTGATGATAGATTCTAAAGATGGTTATTAGTTACTTTTGATGGTGTTTGATTTATCTTGCTAGAGGTTGTTATTGTTCTTTGTTACTGATTATTGTTCTTTGTTACTGATGTGCATTTTGTAAATTAAATCAAATTTTTCATTTACATTTTTAAAAATCTCTATTTTGAAGCTCATGGAATTTTCTAAAATTACCTGTATAGGCAGAGCTGCAGTCTAGAATTTCGCTAAATCGACCAAATTACTCTCATTCCCTTGCTTTTCAATGTCACAAAATGGTTGGCTGTGTTCAAAGGTACTTGAAACCTCATTTGTCGTTTGACGCAAGTCTCGTGTGGTAAAAATCGAATTGACAAAGGCCGTAATTTACGGGGAGGTAAACGATATTTCTACGCAAATAAATTTACTCGCGATGAACACAGAGCGGTGTCTGCCGTGTCGTAATGAATGACGGGTGTGATATTTTCAAATGCCTAATGGCATTCGTTAGGTCAGCAACGAATCAGCAGGCGATTTTTACTCTGCGAGTGAATCATCATTACACTTCATGATTTTATAGTTTGCAGAGTTGGAAAAGGAATTTTTATTATGTAATTATGTATTTGATATTTTTTACAAGATTTTCAGATCGAACTCTTTTATTCATCTGTAACTTGGAAATCTTTCCGTCTTTGATTTGCTCTTTAATTGGAAACAGTTTTTATGTTTTTATTACTGGGTTTGGGGATTTTAATTTAGAACTTAGATTTTTTAGTTCCTATTTAGATTTAAGATTTGAAACAGGATCGCTTTTCTGCATCGTCGCTAGCTTCAAAATTTTGTTATTTAGGCGCTCGCTTTACCTTCTAATTTTTTTTTTACTGATGTCTAACATACGTGATCACTGTCAATTTTTTTCAATCTCTTCTGTAATTTTTATTTCTTTTTTCTATTTTTAACTTTTATAACTACAAACAAAAAATGATTTCAAAAATTCCTAAACTGTATGGGCACTTGGTGCAGATCAGTGGAATATGCTATAAGACAACTTTTTAAAGATTAGGCACTTTTAGTCACTTAAAGAAAATTCCGTAGTCACTTCTTTTAATAAATTGAAACAGAAAACCTAAGATTTTCTCAGTTTTATTGCATTTTTTTAACATTACTTTGCATTCTTTTGAATTTTTCTTGATTGACTTCAAAAGTCATTAACCGTAATGAATTTGTAAAAATTTTTTTAATTGTTCTCAGTTCACTTAAAATTTGTTTAAATTCAACTTGAATTATTATGAGTTACCATTTGCATTATATTTCTTCCAAATTCGCTCAAATCTTATGTAATTCATAGGTTAAAAAAATCAATTCTGAGCTCTAAATTATGTTCACTACGATTTTACTTAGTTCAGTGAACACATTTATTTCTAAAAGGTTTTCAATATAATAGTTTTTTAATTCTTATTTAATTTGCAAAAGGTTTTTGAATTCCCTGAAATTATACATTATTTATAATTTTACTGAAATTAGTACAATATTTTTAAATAACACTTTATCAAAGTCATTTAGATTAATTCAGAATTCACCCTAAATTTTTATTAATTTATTCTATGTTCTTGATAATTGTTCTGAATTATTTGGAATTCTCTTCATTTCTAATTTTCACCAAATTTCACTCAATGAAATGGACAAAAAATGTGCCATTTGCCTTTTTTACTTTACACTGAAGTCTTTTAAACTTTCATCAAAATTTTACGCATTTATTAAATTCTATTGAATTATTTTAAATTTGTTTAATATTAAGATCATTTATTTTTTTCATTTATCCTAAATTTATTAAAATTGTTCGGAAATTCTTATTTTTATCGAATTCTTCTCATTTCCTTCAACTTTCTTTAAATTTACTCGAATATTATTACTTTAATTTTACTGAATTTTACTTAATTTTTTGCAACTAATTGTAATTAATTTGGAATTCACCCAGAATTCTTATTAATTCATCCTGAATTATTTTGAATTAATCTTCAATGCTTTAGCATTGTCCTAATTTTTCTAACTCCCACTAAAATCTTTCTATTCACTTGCATTCTTCTAAACTTATTATTGAATTTTTTTCGAATTTATTGAATTCACTCTCTATTTACTGACATTAGTAGAAGATTATGGAATTTTTTAAACTCATATCGAATTTTTAAGAATTTCATCAATTTCTTCCCAATTACCTTCAATTCTGAAAATTCACTCGTTTTTTAGTCAATTTATATTCGTTTTCGATTTGTGCTAATTTTTTTTTAATTTTCTAGAATTCTTAGTCATTTTATCAAATTTTTTTAATTTTTCAAATTCAAATAGGTCACTTTTAACTTTTTAAAATCAATTTAGTCTCTGGTAACCCTGTGTATGGAAATTTTCAAATTCATAATATGATTTTTTTTCATATATGCTTTTTATAGAATAATGAAACGGAACTTTTTGTAATTTAAAGTTTGTTGTTTTCTTATTACTTATAATAATCAAAATTAAAAACGGAAAACAAATTTTTTTTGAAAATCAAAAATAATTAAAACATGAATGGTTATAACTCTATCGAATATTGTTGAAACTTTTTAAAATTTAGTAAGATTTTAAATTATACTCTTAGGATGCATAAAAACAATGTAAAAATTAAAACTAACCTTTAGTTTAATAATATTCAATTTCAAATCAAGGCCGGTCGATAACCACGTTTTTCTAAATTCTCCGAACAGAAATATCGACCGAACTTCAGACGAAATAAATTACAGCGGGAAAGTTGTTTTCTTTCGTTGAAAGAAGATTTCTGAAAGGTTTTAGGTAGATTTACAAATATATTTTACAAAGTACATATTTCCGCCAATTTTTCATGACTCTTTCGAAACATTTTCACGAATCTTTTAACAATATAGAATAAATTTTGTGCATGAAGTTATTTTAAATCTGAAGTTTACTCGATACTTTTTGTGGGTGAATCTTGAAAAATGTAGTTGCCAACCAGTCATCATTTGCAAACAAATATTATTAAACAAAAGGTTGCTTTAAACTTTTATATTACTTTGAGAGTATTCGTAGAGTATACTTTGTATAGTTGCCAAATTAAAAAAATAATTTTGATAATATTTGACTGAGTTAAGACGTTTTAAGTTTCAATTACTTACTTATTGTCAAAAATTCAACTACTTCATTGGAACTTAAACTAATTCAGTAA
The DNA here is from genome assembly GCF_010883055.1 of Belonocnema kinseyi. Classification (NCBI taxonomy): domain Eukaryota; kingdom Metazoa; phylum Arthropoda; class Insecta; order Hymenoptera; family Cynipidae; genus Belonocnema; species Belonocnema kinseyi. The sequence goes on along the minus strand of NC_046661.1, from coordinate 75,727,587 downwards.
AAATACATGATTTTAGTTGCACATTTGTCTCTTTGATTGAAGATTGAACTATTTTGTTAAAAATTCGTTTCATTTTGTGCTAAAACTTAATTTTCGTAAAAATGTGTCTCTTTTTGTTCTAAATTCAGTACATTGGTCCAAAATTATTCTCTTTAAGTTGAAAATCCAGAATATTAATTGGTGATTCAGATGTTTTGTTAATAAATCACCTTTTTGTATAGAAAATAATCTTCTCGTTTAAAAAATAAACTTTTAAATTAAAAATGGAACTGCTTGGTGGAATGTTAAATTTTTTCTTGAAAATTAATTTTTTTAGATTAATCATTTTTATTGGAAATTCATCGCTTTGGTTGAAATTATAACAATTCTGTTGAAAATAGGTTTCTTTTTTCGACCAAATTTAATGTACTCATGAATTTTAAGCTTTTTAATTTTTTATATTTTATGAAATTTTCGAAATTCAACTATTTGGTTGAAAACTTGACTAGCAACATTTTTTGTGACGATAATATTGAGTCTTAATATATTGATACGAATTTAAATTTCATATTTTGATCAGAGACCTTAGGTCTCAACAAATAGAAATTTTCAAATTTGTGCCAGAAATTATTGAGAGACATGACAGGACTATATGCGACCTTCTGCAATTGTAGTAGGTCGTGTTTCACCATGAATTTCTGAATAAGCTGCGATGAATGGGCAGATGTATTTTCGTGGTTTTCGCATTCAATTATGTTATTGAATGGTCAGATTTTGAAAGCAAGCGTCGAATTCAACTATTGAACCGCTTTTTTCGCTCCTAACTCTACATTATACAAATTTCAAAAATGGGGTCAAAACCCAAGGAATTATTAGAAAATCTGTTAAAATCTCAGAAGGGTGAAACTTCACTGTTTGCACCCGCACGATCTTTGCCAGAGTAATTTTTTTCCCCCGAATATGTCAGCATTGCAGAACTACCCAAGTGCCAAATTCTTACGTCAACATTGTTCGCTCGGACTGTTCGTCTTGCTTTCATGGAATCGAAAGCACTCGGTGGACAGAACGTTTCAAGCGGATTTTACCACCGCGAGGATTTACTTACGAGGATTGAATTTTTCTAAGCCCTCCAGCTCGGCCAAGAAAAATGCTCAATGTAAAAAAGCAGAGAGAAATCCGAGTTGAAAATAAATTCGAATGTAATCTCGACATTTTTGTAAAGTCCTGCGAAATTCCTGCTGTTCAGGATCATCCCTCAGAACCGGGATTTAACGAATTCTTGAATCTTCTCCTGTTTTTTTTAGGCTAAAGGGCCGTCCATGAAAAACTATTAATTATGGTTGGGGGGCTCATTAAAAAAAAAAACCTGGCTATTCATCGCGGGCTTATTCAGCAATTTCTGGTGACACGTGGTCTTATACAACTTCGCCAACCCCCATATAGTCCTGACCTATCTTTCGGTAAATTCTGGTACGAATTTGAAAATTTTCTTCCGTTGAGACATTGGGCCTCTCTTCTGTATTGAATTCAATATGAATACTTTAAGTTCCAAACATTTCAAGTGAAACTGTATTGCATTTCCATTAAAATAATTTAATTTTCAACATGAGTTTTCAACATGTTTACCTGAAGAAATAAATTTTCAACCCAAGAAGATAATGTTATTGCCAAAATTTTGTATTAACAATCAATTAATGGAACTTTTAACGAACTAGTAAAATTTCTAAACCAAGAGTATATCAACAAGAGGACACATTTTTAACATAATGCTGGAATTTTCGAATCAAACAGATTATTTTATCAAATTTTTGAAACAGTTGATTGAATCCTTACCACAATAATTAAACTTACAACATAATAGTTCCACTCATTAACAAATAGTTGAATTTTCAACCTACAAAGATACATTTTCAACCAAAGCTAGAATTTTGAAACAAAACAAAAAAAAACCTACTAATAACAGTTGCAATTTCAAGAAATAGTTGAGTGTTTAAACTGAAAAAAAAATATTTTTTAGAACAGAATTAAATTTTCTGTCTGAGAAGTTTCATTTAAAAAAATCATTTTCTACCTAAAATGATCAATTTTAAGGACAAAAAGACGATTTTTTAAAACAATTTTTCTTAGTTAAATTTTTTAACCAAGAGTAGCTAAATAAGAAGAGAAATTTTCAACAATGCAGTTTAATTCTCGTCCCAAAATGATGAATGAAAGAATAGCTGAACTTTCATCAGAATAATTAAACTTTTAACAAAATAGTTAAATTATTTGAAAACAAATCGATGCATTCTTAAGAAACGGTTGAATTTTCGAACAAACAAAAAATAAAATTCCACGAATGACGCTTGTATTTTCAACAAATATTTGAATTTTCAAACAAAAAAGTTTCATTTTCTAGAAAACAGTTGAATTTTCTACCCGAGAGGTGAATCTTTAAAAAAATAACTATTAAAAAAGAAGATCAACTTTGAACGAACAGTTGAATTACAAATAAGAATAATTTTTAATCAAATAGTTGAATTTTCAACAAAAATATAAATTTTCAAAAAGTAATAGTTATGTTCTAAGGAAGAAGGCGAATTTTCAATACAATAAAATAAATTTTAACAAAATTGTTGAATTTTATAGCCAAAAAGACAATCTATTGAAAAGTTAAATTTTAAATTAAAAGCGTGCCTTATTAATAAATATTTATGTTATATTAAAGTTATAAATATTTAGTTTAATGTTTAACAAAAAAGTAAATTTACAATCAAATAGTGGAATTTTCATCTAAAATGATGAAACATATATTCAAAAATAATTTTTTACTAAAGTACTTCAACTCTAAATCCAATATAATTCTATAATTTTCAATTAAATAGTTGAATATTCAATTAAAAATGTCAATTCTTAATTAAAGTTAATAATTTTCGATTAGAGATATCTATTTTCAACCAACAATTAAGTAGTTACATTTTCAATTTTTAACCATAATGATGAATCTTCTTGGTTAAACATTCATGTTTTTGAGTAGAAAATTCAGCTTTTGATTAAAAAAATATATTTTGTAATTAAAAGCTTAACTTTTTGGTTGAAAATCATGCTTGAACTTAAACTAATTTGAACTATTTTGTTACAAATTCATATGTCGGAATTGAAAATTAGCTGTTTTCTTGATAATTCGTCTTTTTGGTTTGCAAGTCCTTTTTGTGAGTTTAAAATTCAACTATTTATTCGAAAGTGCAACTCCTTTATATAAGATTATATTGAACTATATTAAATTCAATTAAAAAATCACCCATTTTCTCCTGTTTTGTGAGCAGTTTAGGTTGTAAAGTCTTTAAATACAATAAAATAAAACAATACCAACAATCATCGACATAGTTCGTGCCTGTGCTAAGCGGGTTTGTCACCCTTCTAAATTTAGCTCTCAAAAATCAAATAAAATATATTCTCTTCGTTGAAATTTTGATTGAAAATTTTGTTTTAATCTGTTTTAGAGTGACAATGGGCTAGTGGCCGCGGATCCAAGTCGAGTGAGCAGCATGACAGCCATTAACTCGGTGAGTGTCAAAAATAATCGGCTGCTGTTATCAGGACGGGTGTGAAAGCGCGAAACGCTGCTCTTTTTGCAGTTTCTACCCTCATCTCGATTTCGAGACCCCTTTTCACCCGCCCTCTCCCCAACGCCCCAGCAATACCTACCCTCGGCTGGAATAGACCACCTCACACCCTTCGCTTCATCTTCCCATTCTCGTCCGCACTCTTCTGGCAGTGTTCAGTCGTGGCAGTTTTGCCACGTGCACGAATCGATCCTTCAGTGGCAAGATTGATTTCTTGTACCTGTTCAACCGAGACCTGCCCGATGTTGATCGAGAAAGGGTTGGTAGTCAAATTTTCTTTATACAAACTAATAATCATTAGTGTTGACTATCCCACCACTACGAAAACATACCTGCCATTTTATTGCAAGTAATTCAGCAATTTCTGTCACAAAAGTGGCACATAGCAGGGGAATTGCAAAGGTTTTGTAAAACGTGGCACTACTCTGATCAAAAAATGAAATTATATCCGTTTTAATACTTTTCGTCTTTTTATTCTCGCAGCCTATTCAGCAATTTCCGGTGAAACACAAAGTGTCACATAGGAGGGTGGTCGGAAAGTTTTTGTAACCTGTATTAAATACTAATATTGACGACACCATAAATTTAGTAGGTGAGTTTTCAACCAAATGGTTGAATTTTCGTGCCAAAAAGATAAATCTTTAGAAATAGTTGAATTTTCAATAAAAATGTCATTTTTAGTCAAAAGAGAGGAAATTTTACTAGAAGGAAGAATTTTCAATAAAACAGTTGACATTTTAAGCCAAAAAGATCACTTCATAAAATAGTTAAATTAAAAACAAATTAAGCTTTCAAGAAAATATTTAAATTTTTCAAAAAACAGCAAAATTTTTAACCCACAAAGATGAATTGTGATCCAAGAAGATTAATTTGATACCAAAATACCTGCATTTTTAGCTGAATAGTTTAAGTTTTAATCTCGAAGGTCTAAGATTTTAGAAAACACTTAAATTTTGATCCGAAAAAGTCGATTTTTCAAAAATAAAATTACTTTTTAATAAAAAAAAAAATTTTTAACAAAAATTCCGAATTTTCAACAAAAAGTTCGTTTTCAGCGATGAAAGATAACTTTTCGAACATAGAAGGTGAATTTCAATCCAATACGACGAATTTTCCACAAAACATTTGAATTTTTTACTAAAAAAGATCACTTTTACTAAATAGTAAAACTTTCAATACAATAATTAAGCTTCAAACAAAATAGTAGAGTTTTTAACCAAGAAGTTTAAATTTCTAACAATACACGAATTTTCAACGAAATAATTAAATTTTCAAGCAAATAGTGGAATTTTCAATAAAAATAAAATTAATGTTTAACAAAACTGGAGTCTACGTTTCTAGTTAAAAAGAATTTTTTTTACAAAAAAATGAACTTTGAACCAGCTACATTCAACTAAAAAATACGCAGCTTGAACAAAATAGTTAAATACCCACAGAAAATGTTAAATTTTCAACAACAAAAAATTAATTTTCTACCCGAAGTGACAAATTTCCAAGCAAATAGTTCAATTAAAAAAGATGGTTTAATTTTTAAGGAAGGAAACTAATTTTTAACCAAACAGTTAAATTTCCAAACCGAAAATATGAATTTCCAACAAAATTGTTAATTTACGACCATATAGTTGAAGATAGCTCAAAGCTCCAACCACAGCGATCTGCTCAAACGTTACAGAAGTAATACTTCTCTGATCAAAACATAAAATTGAAATCCATGTCAAAAAAATTAAGGCATACATTGGCATACATAAGACTACAGTTGAATTTTTAGACGACAAATATAAATTTTTCATGAGAAAGTTCCTTTGCAAAAAAACAGTTGAATTTCTAGCTAACCGGTTGAATACTTAGCCAAAACAGAATCATTTTCTACCCGACAGTTGACTTTCCTACCAAAAAATATGTAATTTCTACAAAAAGAAATTAATTTTCCACGTACAAATATGAATACAGAACAGTTGAACGTTCAAACTAAGAATTTTAATTTTTAACCAAATGGTCCTGTTTTATATCCAATAACATGAATTTTCAACAAAGTAGATTAATCATTTTGATCCAATTCTTTTTCCTGCTGCAAATATAATTGTTTATTATTATTTATTATTATTATGCTCCTAATTTAATCCAAATAAATTAAATTTTGAAAGTTTCAATTTTGAATTTTAAATAGCTTAAAAAAATAATTGAGTTACATTTTTTGAATTTCAATTTAATTTTGAATACTTTTATTTAAAATTCTCTAGTTTTTAAATTTGTAATCTTGAAACTAGCGTGTATAATGCAACCTTTAGTAAATAATTATTTATTAAAAATACTAATCCATGAAAAATAAATCATTAACTTTAGTTAATAGTTAAGAAACTATAGGTTTTTATAAAATTAAAATTATTTATTTTGCTTGAATTTATGCACTTAATAATGATTACCCACTGTAGGTATGTTTCTCCTCTATAATGTGTTCAGTTATGTAGGGAAAACATATTCATAACTAATAGTTTTATTTTTTACTAATTATGCTGGAATTTTTGTTGAAAAAAGGATTAGAAACTTAAATAGATTTACGCATAAATATTCTTTTTTAATCATTTTTGAAATATGAAAAAATGTATCTAATGCGTTTTTTTATTGTTTAATACGTTTTTGAGCCTTAATCCTAAAATACAGTGTTTTTTCTAGAACTTTATATGCGCATTTTATATTGTTTCTAGGTATATTCGTGGTAGAACATTACTTGCATACTTTATTCGCCCGAACAGGCATTATTTTCTCTCATCCTTACACTTTTTTATGCTTTCCTATTATACAAATTATGGGTAAGCGCATGTGTGGAGGAATCAATAGTTTAGCGATAATATTGAGAACTATAAGTGTCATCGACTTTTTTCTCCCTTAGGGTTAAAACCCATAATAAAGTTTTAAAAAAAGGTGGAAAAAACTTAATAAAGAAAAAAATTATGGGAGAACAGGGCTGAGCGGCCACAGTTTTTGCACCAAGTTTTAATAACAAAATAAATCTATGGAAAAAAGTTTTTTTAATTAAAAATTTATTGTGTTTTTTTTATAATTTTTTTTACTGCCAGTTTAGCTATTCCATTTTTGCTAGAAGATTGATATTTTTTAGTTGAAAATTTACTGATTTTCTTGAGAACTCGTCTTAATTGGGTTTTAAATTCAAATTTTTAATAAAATAATCGTCTTTTTAGCTTGAAAACTCAACAATATTGGATGAGATTTTTTGTTATGAACTCTAAAATCGTTTTTGGTTAAAAACTCAACTCTTTTGTTAAAAATTCCTCTTTTTTGTTTGAAAATTAGTCTGTTTTTTACGGATTCAAATAAGTTTGTCGTAAATGCGTATTTTTTAATGTAATTAAATAAAACCATTTTTTGATAGAAAATAAAATATGTTCATCATAAAAATCAGCAGGTAAATTTTTTTTCATACTTAAAAGACAATTTGAGAACGATCAAGAAAAAGTCAGGGAATTTCGAAATAATGATTTTGTGGCTAGCCTGATATTAAAAATTAGATTCCTAGATACCACTAAATTTGGATTTTGAAATCGTCAAGCGACCACAATGCTTTCGAAATTTTCGTGACAAAAGTATTTTTTTAGAAAAAAGGATAGAAAAGTATGGGACAATAATATATTTTTAAAGAAAAAAGTTGGGGAAACTGGTTTTAGGTACAGGATTGATACAATGATAAGGTTTTTAGGTAGTGATTTCCATTTAATGAGAATTTATTGTCTCGGACACGTGTCGTCGCTTCAGAAGCAAAACAAGCAATTTCGCATTACGCAGTAAAAGATGGAACGTATAATCTTTTTCCCATTTGAAGGGGAGAGACACAATAAATCAAATTTCCTCGCTCAGGCGTAATCGCGACGCTTGAGCGATTGTGAAGTTTCACACGAGAAGACAGAAGACACAAATGAGAAAAGAGATAACAGATAGCTGTGTAAGTAGAGCGCCAAAATGTGTTCGATATAAATGGACTGCGCTTTAGAGAGGTTATCGATCCAAATTGATGCTAAGATTGTTTATTATGCTATTTTCCATTCAATAATAAAAATTATTTAGAGTGGGTACCCTGAGCCTATAAAAAAGAGTTTCGTAGCCTATTCAGACGTAAATAAGTAGTTTTAACCTCTCCCTCTGATACTTTCCCACCCCTACTCCTACTTCATTCCCTTACTTCCTCTCCCGAAATTTCATCCTTTGCTTCTCCTACATTTCCAACTTCTTCCTTCTATATTTCCACCTCTGCTCCCCCCAAATTTACACTGCTCACTTCCTCTATCCCGTCATTTCCTCTTACTTCCCATAGTTCCGATGTTCTCGATACTCCAACTTCCCTGATTTCTCAGAGTTATGAGTTGTGAGATGTGATGTGTGTGTTAGGAATTGTGAGTTGTGATTTTATTTAGAAATAGCGATAAAAGTGTCTTATGTTAGGAGTTGTGATTTGTGATTTAGGAGTAATTATTCAGAAGCTTTGAGTTAGAAGTTAAGAGTTAGGAGTTGGGACTAGAATTCAGGATTTGTAAGTTATGAGTTATGAGTTGTGAGTAGATTCAGAAAAAGTGATTAAGGTGTTGAGTTAGAAGTTGTGATTCAGAAGTTGTGAGTTAGAAGACAGGATTTGTGAGTTATCAGTTTTAAGTTAGAAGTCAGGGGTTTTGGGTTGATTTAGAAAGAATGATTTAGAAGTTTTGAGTTCGGTGTTACGAGTTGATTTATGATTAATGATTAAGGAGTTGTGCTTTAGGAGTTAAGAGTGAGGAGTTGTGAGGTGTGTGGTAGGAGATTTAATTAAGGAGTTATGATTTATAAGTTGTGAATCAGGAGGTAGAAGTTGGGAGCAAGGAATCTCGAGTTGCGAGTTAGGAGTTGTGAGTAGATTTAGAAAAAGTTTTTAAGGAGCTGTGTGTTATATGTTGTGTTTTGTGAATTCGGCGTCAGCAGTTGTAAGTTGATTTAGAAAGAATGATTAAGGAGTTGTGAGTTGATTTAGGAACATTGAATTAATATTTCTGATTCAGGAATTATGAGCTAAAAATTGTGAATTGTGAGTTAAGAATTATAAGTTAGGAATTCTCGTCACTTCCCCATCTTGGTAAAAAGTACTCCGGGTGGACAAACGTACTTGCACCCGACCGCAACTATAAGGCTTTCTGCTCGAGGTAACGAACCACTAAAAATTGAACTCCAGCCTATGGTCGTGGCCGTCAGTCAGGGAAAACATAAAAATTAGGGAAAACTCAGGATTTTTATAAGTTAATGAAATTCAGGGAATTTTAGTGGTTATGCAAAGTCAGAGACTTTCATTTAGCAGGAAAAGGAAGGGACTAAAAAAATTTGCTGAAGTCAGCGAATTAAAATAATTGAATTTATATAAATAACTGTCAAGCATAATAACTTTTTAATTTAAATTGAACATTTTTTAATCCGTTTATGAAAGATTCCATCTTAAAAATGTTACAATATTCATATTCTGGTAGTAGAATATTATTACGCACGAGAAATAAAAAATTTATTCGAGATAAATAACAGAATTTTGTGAATGAATTTTTTGAAAGCAAACCTTATGTAATATCCTCGTCATCAAATTATTTTCCTTGTATTTATATTTATTTGGTTTATTATTGGTCTGAAAATTTAACTATTTGTTTAATAAGCCATTCTTTTTGGATATAAATTTAACTTTTCTTTTTGATTCGTCTCCGTAAGTCTAAAGTTCAAGTATTTTGATAGAAAATTAACTTTCTGTTGAAAATTCATACTCAAGTGTGGAAAATTGAATTCAATTATTTTTCGGTTGAAAATTCAACTATGTAGTTCAAAATTCATTTTATTTGTGTGTAGAATTCCATGGTTTTCGATTTGTAATTAACATCTGTTTTGTTTGAAATACCTAGTATTATATTATTTGTTGAAAATTCAACTTCATTGATTGAAAATTTAATTCTTCGGTTGAAGTTTCATCTCTTTGGCTGAAAATTCTTCTTTTCGCATGAAAATTGTACTATTTTATTAAAAATTCGCTTTTTTTATTAAAAATTATGCTTTGTCAGTAAAAAAATACATAAAACTTTCTTAAAGATTCACGTGTTTTGTTACAAATTCCTCTTGTTTTTCATAGGAAATTATTTTACCTTCTTTGAAAATACGTCCTGTTGGTTTTAAAATTCATCTCTCTTTGTATACATTTTCTTTTTCGGTTAAAAGCTCAACTATAGCATGTTTTGTTTTGTGCATTATCTTTGTAGCTTAAAAAATCAACTGTTTGGTTGAAATTTAATAAATTTTTGTTTTAATTTGTTTTATGGAAAATTAAAATTAATTATTTAACTGAGAATTTAACTATTCCATTTCTGCTTAAAAAATTATCTTCTTTAGTTGGAAGTCCGTCTTTTTAGTAGAAAACTAATCTTGTTGGACTGTTTTAGAGAAAATTCGTATATAGGATTAAAAGTTCAACTATTTGGATTAACTGTTTTTCTTTATTGACTGATAAGTATTTTTGTTAAATTTCTCTTTCTGGGTTAATTAATCATTTTGCTTTGAAACTTATGTTTTAGGCTGAAAAATTGACTATTTAGTTAAAGTTCAATTTTTTGTTTAAAAATAAAATTTTGTCTGCAAGTTTACCCTTTTTATTATTTTATTGTTATTAATAAATTTTTTTTCAGTTTGTAATTCAACTAATTATTTTCCAATTCATACAATTTATTGATAATGTATATTTTTTTATAAAATATCAACAATGAAAACTTTTGTTGAGCATTAATCTTTGTAAATTAAACATTAAAGTAATTACTAAAAAAATGCCATTATTATGTGGAAAATTGATTTGTTTTGTGGTCAATTGAACTCATTATTGAAAAATATAGCTATTTCTTTAACATTATTTTGGTTTGCGTGTTTAAAATTAATCGTTTATTTTATTAACAGTAAATTTTTTTGTTAATCAAACTACTTTCTTAAAAAGTCATATTTTTTGGTGGCAAATTTAACTATTTTCTTTTAGACTCGACCTTAGGATTGAAAATTGATCTTTTATTTTTGAAAAGTTATCTTTTTTTGATGAAATAAATAAATAAAAATTTTGTTTAAATCTTAAATGATTATTTTACATACTGCAAGCAACGCTTTCAAGTTTTATCGATTCTTTTGCGTCGAGGTGTACCAAAGGGGAACGAATTTCTCTGAATTCTCTAAGGAACCATGTTCCGATGTGAGAACCATAAAAACCATAAAATACATGAATTCTTCCTCGTCATCGTACCCCAAATATCTCACCCCCTAACTCCTCCATACTCCTGTCGCCACCTTCCGCAATCCCCATGGGAAACTTCATTCTCCACATATAGTGTATATATATAGCTTCCATTGGGAGGCGGAAATTCTATGGCGAGATTGGGAATGCGACGTGGTGCATCAGGTGTCGAGACTCTCGGCTTTCCTTATCCTATTTCTCTCCCTCTTCTCAACTCCTTTAATATTCTCTCCAAAAAATAACAGACTTCATACTAAAATCGCGTAGGAATATTTTATCAAAATCTTTATTCCTTCTTCTGTTTCATTTCATTTTCTCGAAAAATATTATCGTTAAAAGCGAAAAACAACACTTATAGGGTTTGGGAATTAAAACTTCTAACTTTTAACTCCTAACTCTTAGTTCCTAACTCAAAACCCCTAACTCCTAACCCCTAACTCTTGACTCATAAGGGGTGGGGAAGTAGAGTAATGACTGGATGGTGAATTAGAAGAGGCGAAGTAATGGGAATTAGGGTTTAAATGATGGGAGGTAAGTAGGAGAAATGAGGAGAGGGAAATTAGGTGAAGTAAAGGGAAACGAAGGGAGGAGTAGCCGTAAGTAGCAAGTAAGGAGAAATAAGGGGGTTAGAGGATTATAGGGGAAATGTAGGGATAAGTGATGAAAAGCGGTAGTAGAAGAGGAAGAAGTTTTGGAAAGAAAAAGAAGCGATTATTAATTATTTATTAAACATTAAGAAACCATTAAATATTTATACAATATTTCTTGTGTTATTTTAGAAATATTATTACGAGAAAGTATGTGTAGAACTGTCAAAAAATCACAATCAATAATTAAAAAATGAAAATATTCAAACATCAAAAGAGGATTGATTTTTTACTTTTAAGAGTAGTATTCTGAAGAAAGTGATGGTAAAATTATTTTTTGCGATACTTGTAATCATTTTACTTGAGTTCAAATTGCTTTTTTGTCATTTATTTGTCATCTATTTGTCATTTTTACAGCAACAAAAATTATTTTATATTATTATTTTGACACCAAGCAAATGAAATAGGAAAGTGCATTTCCTTTTTTTTAAAGAATTCCAATTTTTACCCTGTTTTAAGGGAACTCCTCTTTTTTCCTCTTTTTTCTTGTTTTTTCGCTCACGTGGGAACTGAATGAATAGAACCCACTATTTTGTTAAATGCTCAATTATTTTTTTGAAAAGTCAACTATCTTATTAAAATCTTACGTTCTTTGGTATTTCCCTCTGTTAAAAGTTCTCCTATTTGGTAGAAAATGAACTTTTTTGTTAAAAATTTGTCTTCTTGGATTTCAAGGTCAACATTTTGATAAAATAGTCTTCTTTTTCCTCAAAGACTAAACTGTTTGGGTATAAATTGAAAACATTTTTTAAAAATTTACATATTTCGTAAAACATTCACATTTTTCTCTTGAAAAATTAATTATTTTTTTAAAAATCAGATTATTTCGTTGAAAATGAACTTTTTGCTGAAAATGCATATTTTTGTTTTTGTAGAATATTTACTTTTTTGTTTGAAACTTGATTTTTTAAACTCAAAATTCAAATATTTAGTTTCAAATTCATGTACTCTATTGCACAATTCTTCTATTTTGCTTGAAACACATGCTATTATCTTTTTTGTTGAGAACTCATCTTCTCAAATAGAAGATTCATTTTTGTTAGTTGAAACTAAATTCTTTTGTTAAAAATTCAACTTTTCTTGATGTAAATTCAACTGTCTTTTGAAAAAATTGTTAAATTCGTTTGCGTTGGTTAAAAATGCAACAATTTGGTTTGAAATAATATATAAAATAATAAAATATAATAATCTAGTGCTAAAATGCATACAATTGTACCTCTTCTTATACACATTCTCCTCTTTGAAACTGTTTCAAAGCTTAACTTAAAATTAAAATTTGAATCCCAACGTAAATATTTTTCCAGAAGAAGAAAACTCGTTCCAGAGATCTTTTACGTAAAATGTATTACCTACAATATTTGTTACATATATCCAACAAACATCACTTCTATAACTTCGTCATGAAGAGTACAATTTTCTAAGCCCTTTCATCTCCACTTTTGCGAAATAGCGCATGGAAAAATGGAAAGAGAAGCTTGATACAGGGTTCGTACTTGTACCAGTAAAGGAAGACTATTTCCCTTTTTTACCGGCGTTCCCATTCGTGGAACGAACACGTGGTACTCGGAATAATCAAAGTACTACCGAGTACCACGAAGAGCAAGTAGGAGAATCGTTTAGAAACGGTTAACAAAGCTCAACGACCAATGCTTCACTGCGGCTTGCGTAACTCACAGCCCGCTACAACTGACCCACATACACGAGCTTTATTTAAACCGGTTTCCTCGTCTACTTCGGCTTTTAGTTTCGACTTTCGACCTACCGCTCCGTCATCAAAGAAAACTAAGTTCTTTCTCGGCTCATCACTGTCGATCAATCGAACGAGAACAGTTGTTTACGAGGGACTTCGCATCATTAGGAAGAAATATGGCTTTCAAGATGACTTAAGTTTAATAGAGATGGACCCCATATTTTCTCAATAGGTGTCTCTAATTTCTAGACTTGGAAAATAGATTTATTGCGAAGAAGTCGTCCATTAACAACATAACAAATTTTGTTAAATAAATAATATTTGTTTTGGTAACAAGCCTGAATTTCACAACACTGACAAGTTCATCTGTGCAGCTAAAGGAAACCTTCTATTCTCAGCGGGGTATCTGCCGTGACTAGTTTGGCACCTCCTTCCGCTGGCAATAGTTTCGGAATCGCTGATAAATACGTTACCAATTTTGATCTAAGTTTAAGCCCCTCTCCTTCTTTGTAGATGAGCATATTTACTTCTTTCCCCCACCTCTAAAGTAACGTAGCCGTAAGGAGGGAAAAATGTGGCTGTGTACTCGCTTCGGGGTGTCTGCCGCAGCTGGGGTGAAACCTCCTGCGACCGGAAAAAGTTTTGGAATCGATGATTACTACGAAACTATTTTCTTACTATTCCTGAACCCCCTTTTTTCATGCCTAACGAGCGCTTTTTTCCTTTTCCCTTACGTCGAAAGTAACGATCGCATTATAAGGAAAACATATGGTTGTTAAGACGAACGAAGTACAATAAAAAAGCTTTTATAATATCAGTTGTAAGAGGCCCGAATCGCGTAACAATGAGAAGGACATTCTTTAGAGATGAAGGAATGTAGCCCTATAATGTCCTCAACTCGCATCGGGGTATCTTCCGTGACTAGTTTGACACCACCTGCCGCAAGCAATAGTTCTGTAATCGCTGATTACTACGTTACCAATTTTTAGCTATGTTTAACCCCCTTTTCTTTTTTTTTTTTTTTTGTTAATAAGCGTCTTTTTCTCTTTCACCCGCCTCAAATGTAACATAGCCTTAATAAGAAAGAAATTTGGGTCTCAAGACGACTTGAATTCAATAGAGGTATTTTTATAATTTCATTTTTAGTAAGAAGCCTGAATCTCACAACAACAAAAAGCTCAGGCTTGACAACTAAAAAAATAGCCGAGTACTCGCATCGGGGCATCCATTGTGACTAGTATGTAAACTCCTACCGCGAGCAGTGGAGATAACGTTAAGAACTTAGGTAACGTTTAGTAAGTTTTCTGATGATAAACTACAAAAAATAATTGTGAATTTTTCGTGAAAGATGGCCTGCAGTGATATAGTTTAATGATAACTTAAAATTATATTTTCTGAAAAAAGATCTTCTAACAATCGCTCTACCGGAAATCAAACCGCAGAACTTCCAATTACCGGTCGCCTGCTTTTCCAATTAAGCTATTAGAGAGATCGTAAGAAATATACTTTTTAATAAATTTACACTATCTCAAGCTAGATTTTGTACTAGGCAGTCTGATAAGTCCCTGAAAAATGAAACACGGTGACGTTTTTTTGGCCAAAGTCGGTTTTATTTTTCAACTTCCTTTCCTTTTAGGTCGATACAGCGAGTCCAACGATTTTCTAACTTTTTGATACCGTCCGAAAAGTACTCGATCGGAAGGTCTCTAAAATACGCCTCAGTTTCAGCTATTAGCTCCTCATTTGAGTAAAAACGCTTACCGGTGAGCCATCTCTTCAGGTTAGGGAACAAGTAATTTTTGCTGGGGGCCAGGTCTGGTGAATACGGTGGCTGAGGAACCAATTCGAAGCCGATTTCATTCAATTTTTCTTGTGCAACTAAGCATGAATGAACAGGCGCATTGTCGTGATGATAAATCGGTTTTTTCTTCTTCAAATGTGGTCGTTTTTCGGCGATTTCGATTTTCAATC
>NC_046661.1:75685190-75712316 GCF_010883055.1 Belonocnema kinseyi | reverse complement strand
TCCATGGTTATGAATCGGCGCAAAAACTCGGTCGGCTTACGCGAAAATAATGCCAAATTCTGCTGGGAAGTTGTCACACGAATTCGTTTCTGGTCCACTGTGGGCAAACGCAGCACCCATCGCGCGCAGAGCTTCTTCATGCCCAAAACTGAGTGCGCGATATTACCCACACGTTCCAATGATATGCCTACAGCATTAGCCACCTCTCTCAATTTCACTTTGTGATCATTCAACATCATATCATGTATTTTTTCGACATTTTCTGGTGTAGTGACCTCTTTTGGGCGCCCAGATCGTTCAGCATCAACTGTGCTCGTACGGCCACAACGAAGATCGGTAAACCACTTATGAATCGTTCCAATCGACGGTGCAGAGTCCGGGTAATACTTATCCAGCTTGGCCTTGTTCTCGGATATCGTTTTCTTGCGAAGATAGTAGTGTTTGATAAAAACTCGAAACTCAGATTTTTCCATATTAAAAAAAAATAGGAGGTTAGTCGCTTCTCAATGCTGTAACTTGTAAATGCGTAAACATAAATGGCTGAAATTTTGACAGGCGTCATTTGAAGAATCAAGCTCGACGAAAATGGTTCACATTAGTGAATACTAATGCCATCTCTTAGAATTTTCAGGTACTTATCAGACTGCCTAGTATTTATGATGCAATTCATTTAAAGGACATCTGTATAATCAGCAGAGTAGTTACTATCGATCAGTATAGATGTCACTCCACAATCGATGGAAATATAAATCAAGACTATCGATTATGTTAACTCTTCAAATAACAGAAAATAATCAACGTCATTTTTGACAAGATGGAAAATAAATTTAAAAAGTGTTTTTAATTATATTTTTCTGAATATTGATTTTTAGAAGGTCTTTTTCCCGAAAAATGTAATTAAAAAATGTTTTTGAATTTATTTTGAATATTATCAAAAATGACGTTAATTACTTTCTGTTATTTGAAGAGTTAACTTGATCGATAGTTTTGATTTCGATTTCTACAGATTGTGGTGTGAAATCTATACTGATAAATAGTAACTATTCTGCTGATTATACAGAGTTCCTTTACAATGACTCGAAACGTTTGAAAATCAATTTCATATTTTTGACTAACACTTTTCTTGAATTCTCCTCTTTTCCCTTGTTTTCAAGAATTCTTCGTTTTCTGCTTGTTTTCAAGTGGATTACCTGTTTTTTAATTCTTTTCTTAACTGCGAACAGAATTAATAGAATAAAATGATAAAACCTAGCAGTTTTGTTTCCAAAGTTAATTCGTTCTAGTTGAAAAATCTTCTATTATATGTTTGGTTCGGAATTCATCTCGTTTAATGAAAAATTCTACGATTTTATCAAATTAAACATATTTTTTTGAAAATGCAACTATTTTGATAAAAAGTAATATTTTTAGGTAAAAAAATCAAATACTTGGTTGAAAACTGTACTAATTTGGTCAAAATTCATTTTCTTGCTTGTAGATTTATCTCTTTGGTTTAACCATTCCATTTAATTTTTTTTAACTGATCGTTTTAGATAAAAATGTAGATATTTCGTTGAAAAGAGTTATCTTTCCTTTGACTATCAATTTTTTAACCAAAACTGTAACTATTCCACTTCTGGCTATAAATTAATAATTTTAAATTAAAATTCGACTTTTCCTATTTAAGAATGCATGTATTTTGTTGAAAAGACGACCTTTTTGGTGAAAAAATAATCTTATTTTTTTAATAATCATCCTTTTGGCTAAAACTTCAACACTTTGGTTGTGAATTAATGTTTTTTTATTGAGTTTAAACTGCTTTATTAAAATTGGTATTTTCTGTTTAGTTTAAATGTTTTTTTAATTGAAATTAAAATATTTGTATCTTTTTTTTATGTAAATTCTACTATTTTGGACTATATTACTCCTTTTGCCTTAAAAATTAAACAAATTGGTAAGAAATTAAACTATTTTATTGGAAACTCATTTTTTTGTTTATTTAAAAATCAAATTATATTTGGTAAAAAATTAAACTTACCTAAATTGTTACAAAATTTGTTTTTCTGTTGAAAAATCATATTGTTGAGTTGGAATTTAAATTATTTGATTAAAAATTTATTCTTTTTATTGGAAATTAATTTTTCTAGAAAATTAATTTTTCCTAGTTTTAAATTCAACTTTTTACTGAAAGATTTGACGTTTTAGCTTAAAAATCTAAGTGTTCTGTTGTAAACTTGGTTTGTATTTAAAAAATTAATTCTCTCTGTTAAGAATGTATCTGTTTGGTTGTTTTCTTTTTATCTATTTTTTTCTTAATCTATTTGGTTATCCGTTTTGTTTCAGAATTATTTTCTTAAAAATTCTTTATTTTTTACTAAACTTAACTCGTTAAAAAATAACTTCCTTATTAAAAAGTCATTTTTAATTGAAAATTTAACTCCTCCATTTTTGTTTGAAAGCTTCTTTCTCCTTAGTTGAAAATAGAACCATATGGTTAAAATGTTATATTTTATGTGGAAAATCTGGCTTTTTTGTAGAAAGTTAATCTTTTTAGTTAAAAATTTACCTTTTCGGCCTAAAAATCCAGCAAATTTGTTCGAAATTTTACTACATATTTTCTAAAAAGCTTAATTATTTTCCTTGAAAATTCAACTATTCAGTTAAATCCTTCTTTGTTGGTCACAAGTTAAATTTTTATACTGCAAATTTGTCCTTCTTGATGAGAAACGCAACTTTGATCGTAAAAAAGTCAACTTTCTCTTTTCTCTTGTGCTTGAAAGGTCAACTATTTTATTGCAAACTTAGTATATTTGTACCTGAAATCTTCAGAGCTTAAAGCCTTTCATGTTGAATTAAATCTGATATCTGCATTAACTTTATTAAAAAAAATTAATTCCCTTATTATTACCCTATGTTTGGAATATCCGTGTTTAGCTAACGACTCTATTACTGGGGGGGGGGGGTGCTGAGGTCATCAACAAATTTTTGTGGGGTAACAATTATAATAACAATTTAATAATAATAATTTAACAATTGTTAAAGTAGTTTATGGATGGCCCCTAAGTGGGCCAATGTTTAGACATACTGTTTCAGTAAAATTAAATAATCTTGAAGCCCATTAAGATTTTACTACTTAGTTAATTTTTAGGAATATTTATGACTGACGATATAATAGGGAAGTGACTGTAAATTTGACAGCTAACTCTAGTTTCGAAAGCATTTTAAAGCATCTCCATCGATTCAAACTAAATAGTTTCCGGATCTGTTCTCGTTCGAAACGTATACTTCGTGAATTCACGAATCCGGATCTAGATAGAACCCATCGGGCTCGTCTGGGTAATAATTTGCTTCTCAATTGCTGGCCTTTCTGTTAGATGAAGAAAACACGTGCTTGATTTACGATATCGACTCTTCTCGCGTTCATTCGAATCCTGAGTGTGAAAGCACGAATGACTCTAGTAGTCACGTGCATATCAGAGATGGGTTAGGCCAGACTTTAGATAACGGGGACCTTCTAGAGATTGAAAATTATAACTCTAAGCAATCCGAAATCAAAATTGTAGAAACTTTTTATCCTTAAAAATAACAACAAAGAATTTTTTAAAGGGGCCTAAAAAATCGTTAGAGGCAGTCATTAATCATTAAGAATGAACACTAACGACCCCCAAAAACTGTTCATAACTATTAACAACGAACAATAACTACTTCCAACATCGACAACTTACAATCTTCGAAATTATTCATAACAACAACTAGCAATGGTCTTAAATCCTTAACAGCTTTCACTAGCATCGTTTAAAAATCAATAAACAACATATCAACAAAATTTTTGCTGGAAGCAAAAGCTCCTAGCAACCGTTATTAAAATATATCACTATCAGTTATTAAAAACTTACAAAACAACCCTTAACAATTGTCATAAACAATCCTTAGTAACGGTTGCCGAGATTCGTCAAGAATGATCAATAACAATCTCAAACAACGGTCACTAAAAAACCCAAAAGACAAACCGTAACAACTCCAAGTAACGTGCCCTTGCATATGCCACTATCAATCATTAAAAACTAACTCGGAAAGAATTTTTATTTAAGGCCTATAAAAATCCTTAAAATCAGTCATTAACCATTAGTAACGAACACTAAAAACACCTAGGAGGATTTCATAACCGTTAACAACCAAAGATAAAAAGTTTTACCATCGATAAATCACAATCTTATAAATGGTCCATAAAAACTCCTAGAAAGACTTCTAAATCCGTAAAAACAGTCATTAACAACCGTCAGCATTCCAAAAATAACAACTTCTAGGAATAGTTTCAAGCAATATGTAGTAGCGTTCACTGATAATCGTTGAAGAAGATCAATAACGATAACAAACACTGTCTACTAACAACAAACTTTAGTAGCTTCTAAGCAACGATCCCTAAAATATTCCACCAAAAAACTATTAACAAAGAACAGTAGTAAAAACTATCAATGGTCGTAAACAATTCCTTGTAGCGGTCACAAACAGCAGTTAACAACGAACACTAAAAACATCTAACAATAATAAATAAGAAACTTAGAAATGGTCAATCCTGAGGAATGACCCCAAAGAATATTCAAGAAAGAACATTATTAAAAAAAGTTAACAATGAACAACCTCTCATAACGGTCACACACCATCTCGGGTAACAATATTTAAAACGGAAATAATAATCATAAATAACAAAAATTGGAACAGCAAACTGAGAGTCCCCAGAAATGGTTCAAAACAACCATTGATAACAACAAATAACAATTATAAATAGCAACCCTAGAAATTATCATCGCCAATCCTTAGTATCTGTCACAAATAACCGTCAAAAACGAACGATAACAATTCCCAGAAATTATCATAAACAATCCGCAGTAACGGTCACTAACGATTGTTAATAGAAAGCAATGACTACTCTAAACAACATTCAGTAACAACTTCTAACAACAAATCCAAACAGCTCCTATAAAATGTGCTTCGAATATGCCACTGACAACCACTTACAATTAACTATAATGATTCCTAAAATTGGTAATAAACCACCCCTATTATCGTTTAGAAACAACAGTTAAGAAGGAAAAATAACAATTACTAATAACTACACATCAAAATTAAAAAAAATTCTGTTCCTAGAAATGATCGTAAAGAAGTTTTAACAACCTCTGAAAACAAAAAATAAAAACGGTTTACAACAATGAATAACAACTCACAATAAATATCCCTATCGATGGTTGCAAACAATCCTTAGTAACAATCAATAACAGACGTTAACAACGAACGATAACAACTTGCAGAAATTATCATAAACAATTCTTAATGACGGTCTTTAGCAATCGTACCAATGAGTAATAACAACTCCAAACAGCGGTCAGGAACAAAACCCGAACAACACATTATAACAGCTATTAGAAAATATTTCTGGCATACGCAAATAATAGTTATTAAGAATCAAAAAGAACAATCCTTTACATTTTTTATAAACAATACTTAGCAATGGTCACTAATAACCGTTAATTATTATAATTAAAAACTAACTGTAACTGATCCAAGCATCACTCTCCAGTATATACCACTAAAAACCATTAACAACTAAGAATAACAATCCTTAGCAATCTTTATCAACAGTCCTAAATAACATTTACTAGAAAAATTAAACAACGAGCAGTAAATGCATCTAACAAAATCTAAAAATGGTCAATCCTTCGAAATGGTTCCAAATTAGTCTTGACACTTAGCACTATTAACAACCACTAGCAAGGAATTCTGATAATCCTAATAATGGTCACAAGCAGTGTCTATAAAGAGTCACTAAGAAATCCTTAGAAGGAGAAGTACCCCTAGAAAAATGTCCCTTATCATCTCTACCGTCTTATTTCCGGCAAGAGCAAATAACAAACCATAAATATGTAGTTAACAGCGAAAAGTAAGAACATCCATAAAAGCTAAAAATGGTCTGTCCTCAAAAATGGTTTCAAATAAACCCTAATAATTGACACTATTAACAGCCGCTAGCAACAAACAATGACAACCCTAATCATATTCACAAACAAATGCTAGAACCGCTCCCTAAAAAATCCTCTGAACGACAAATATCCCTTCAGAAAGGAAAGGACCATCTCTAAGATCTATCCCCCGACAAGAGAAAAATAACAAACCGCACAATTGTCATTAGAACGAACAATAACAACTTCTAACACTAGCCATAAACAATGCATATCTAGTTCGATAAGAATCCCTAGAAACTTTTGAAAAAACAACCAAACTTTAGTACCACATTTCAAACTTGTTCATAAAATTGGTTAGAACAATCGTCAGTTTCTACTACCTTAGAAAGGCTTTTTAATTTTTGTACAAAAGTTTTGAATGATTGAAAATTGTTTAGTATTGCTGGCAATACATGTCGATTTTTTTAGATATCCTCCCCATTTTTGACAAAAAAATTATTTACGTGGTAGAATTTAAGAAGTTTTGGAAATGTTATTAGCCAGTGTGTTCCATTGATGACCAATTTATAGCTTTTCGTCAAAATTCACATAAAAATTTCATTCACAAATTATTTAGCTTTTATATTGATCTTTTCATTATTAAGATGAAAAACTCCACCTATTTGATATTAAACCTTTTTTTGTTTAATTTCGAATCAGCGAAAACAACATTCTGAGAATAAGACTTGTTATTGAAATTTAAGAAGGGGTCATTAAATTCTTGGGCGTTGGCAAAGCTCCACTTGGTGCTGGTGCGTTTCTCCAGCGGCCATTTCTTTTTTTTCATACCTTTTTTATGAGCGAGGGAAGTCTTAAGAGCTCATAAAAGCACTGCCGAGAAAAACCAAATATAATGGACTTGTAAATTATCCGGGTCAGTCGAAGACGGTCCATCGTAAGCGATCTTCTTTATATGGATTGGCTCTCCAGGGTTCACCCATTTGCCTCGTTCCAGCAACGCGATTCCGTCTCCTGCATTCGCACGAGTGACTAAACCTTAGCCACTCTGTGGATCAAAGATCCCCATGGAAATTCTCAGAGGCTCTCGCTATTTGAATTTGTAGGGGTTGAAATGATCTGAAAGTATTATTGCTGATATTATTGCTGATTATTATTCATGAATTGGATGCTATAAAAAAGGCTAGGATCTCGAATTTTTCCAAACTGTTGGTTCGAGGAAGACATGTGAAAAATGTAACCTGATAGCTTCCAAAAAAGTTGGTTCACCTACCCCAAGGTAGCAGAAATTCAGAATTATCCGCTTGAAATGCTGTCAAAATAAGGGAAAAAGTCAATTTTTCAGATAACCAGGGAAAGTATAGGGGAATACATTATTTTTGGTAAAATTATTGCAGGTATACCATATTGAATTTAATGTGATAAATTTAATAATATTCCAACAAACAAGTTATTTATTTAATGTAACAAAATGAATTTTCAACCAATTTAATCAACTTTCTACGAAATGTAGCTGAATTTTCAGTCAAAAAGTTGAATTTGCAACGAATAAGGTTCATCATCTACTAGAAATAACAGATTTTCATAAAAATAGTTAATTTTTCATGCACAGAGATGCATTTTCAACTCATACGATGAATATTCAACCTAAAAAGGCCAATTGTGAACAAAGCAGTTAAACTTTCAACCAAAGAGTTGATTTTTCAAATTAAATAATAAATTTTCAACTAAAATGATGATATTTCCAATTAGAAAAATGAATTTTTAACCCTTGTAACCCTTTTTAATGTTTTTTTTTATAAAAGCGAAAGAAGATCAATTTTTAAGCGATAATAATGTAATAGTAGATATGTCGACCAGAAAAGATTTTAATTTCGAATCAGGAAGAAAACGAATTTTTAAGTAAATGATTCATTTTTCAACCAAGAAAATGAATTTTCGACTGAGATGGTGAATGTTCAACCGAAAATATATTTTTTGAATAAAGGATTTGATTTTCAGCCCTAGAGATGAATTTTGAACTGAAATGAAAAATCTTGAATCATAAAGATTATTTAAAATAAAGTAGTGTAACTCTAAACCAAGTATGGCGGATTTTTTGACCATAAAGATGAATTTTCTACAAAGAAGGTTCAGGTTATGCAATAAAAAAGATGAACACGATATATTCATTTTCAACTCAAAAAGATCAATTTTCATCAAAAACTGGAAAAAGTGATATTTTCAGCTTAAAAGATTAATATTTAACCAAAAAATAATAAGATTCACCAGAATACTACATTTCAAAAAAAAGAGATGAATTTTTAACTATCCGATAAAAAAGTCAATTTTCAAGAAAATAGTTAAATTTTTAACCAAAAAATATCAATTTTCAGTTAATTATTAGTTCAAAAAACTTATTCTTAAGCAAATTGAAAAATAATTTTTGAATAAATAGATTTTTTAATCAAAGAGACGAATTTTCAACTTTGGTGAATAAAGTAGTTTTATTTTATAAAAACTTTAATAAAATTTTTTCAGGCATGATTAGGATTGTTTTACTATTTTTCCTATCACAACACCGAGATTAAAAAATTACATATATAAATCCCCTTTTAATTTAAATGTTAATTCATTGAAAAGAATAATCCCAGTCAGTGAATCATATTCCCGGTTAGGTAGATCCGTTAATGCTAATTTCAGAAGTCACGAGTCTAGCGCTTGTGAGAGAACCCTACATATAGTCCCGAGCGGCCGCTTGATGAACTAATTTCTCTTATATGACACCAGTGTTTCGCGTATGATGTTTTTTCAATTTTAAGATGACAAAAGAACGCCTTTTTAACAAAATAGTTAAATTTTCGACCAGATAGTTAAGTTTTGAACTAAATAGATTAGTTTTTAGTTCATTTTCAGTTAAAAAGATTACTTTTGAACTGAAAAACATTTTTTTTTGCAAAATAAATCATTATTCAGCTAAGGAGACAAATTTTTAATTGTAATAAATCTCCAACCAAAAGAAACGCATTTTTAATAAAGTAGTTCAACTTTTAACCAAATATAGATCAATGCTTTACTAATATAGATCAATTTGTAACCAAAAATGGAAAAGTAAAATTTGCAGTCAAAGAGATGAATGTTCAACCAGAAAGAAGAATTTTCAACTGAAATGATGAATCTCTAAAGAAAAAACATTTTTAATGAAGTACTTCAAATTTTAACCAAGTATAGTTGAATTTTTCCAGAAAGAACTATAATTTTTCTCAAATTCCCTATCCTATCTTCGAATTAAAGGAATAAAAGATATAAAACTCCGTTTAATATGAATTTTAGTAAATTCGGTAAAAAACATCTCTGACAGCAAATCACCTTTTTGGTCAGGTGGATACGTAAATGCTAATTTTAGGAGTAACTAGTCATGCGCTTGTGAGAGACAACGGCGCAAGGCCGCCTAGTTGCCGCTTGATGAACTACATTCTCTCTAATGAAACCAGTACCTCGCGTATGACGGGTTTTCAATTGCTAGGGGCACATCGACTACACTAATGCTTTAATAACATTATTGTTCCTGTCTGACACTCTGTATGTTTATCGAGGTCGCACTGAAAAGGACTCGGTTTAGATAATGGACACAGTGTGGGCGTCGGTTCACTATTTTCTGGTTTGTCGTCACTGATGATAGATATTTAGATATTTATTTATACCCATGAAAATGGAGCCGGCGAGTTACGTGTACACGTCGGTTTGAGGAACTGAAATACCCCTACGCGTGGGCCACTAACGCGATGATAATATGTATTCGGAATGCATCGTGAAACATCCACCGGGCAAGGGCATCCTGTCGGTACATTATGCTATTGAGATGCCAATCAAATCGACACAAAGCAAATTATTCGACTAGGAAAATAATGACGGTTCCTTTCTTTCATTTTTGATTTTGATAAAATGTTTCATTTTAAAAAGTGTACAATATACGAAACACCTTTTAGGTGGTGCCAAATGTTCAGAAAAATTCTTTTGCTTTTAAAGGTGCTAGAACTATGTTTTTCAAATACATTTTAATTAGAGAAATGCTCAAAGTTAAATGAAATCGAAAAAAAAACACGAATTACATTTAAATTATCTGATGTTCTTCGATTTTTAACAGGCGAGAAAATTAACTAATTATGTAAGGATTTAATTAATCACATTTAAAAGTTTCGAACATGAGCATTTTGAAAATTCTCAAGAAAATGAAAAACTTTGTTACGACTATTCTGAACGTGCGAAGTAATTTTTTCGTTTAAACTAATAATTTTAAGAGAACATTTCGAAATATTTTCAAAGTTTCCAAAATTTTCTAAAAAGAAACGAGTAAATTCTAAAGCGATTGTTTTTTGAGTTGAAAATTTGCTTTTTCTGGTTGAATTTATCTGTGATGTATTAAAAACGTTTTTTTTTTATCGAAAAATTAACTATTTTCTTAGAAAATTCGTTGTTCGTTCTTGCTTGAAAATTGATTTTTTTAACTGAAAATTTGACCATTCCTTTTCTTGCTCGATATAAATTTTTCGCATTTAAAAATGTATGTATTTATTTAAAAGTTAATATTTTTTGGCAGAAAATTTAAACTATTGAAAATTCAAATTTGCGTATTGAAATTTGTTTCTTTTTATAAATTCAACTCTTTTTTGTTTCAATTCGACGTCTTTTATTTTAAATATCGACTATTAGATTTTTGTTAAGAATTCATGTTTTTTGGTTGAGAATTAAACTACTTTGGTGAAAAATTAACTTTCAGGTTGAAAATTCATCTTTTTGGTTAAAAATGCAAGTGGTTGATGAATAATCCTTTTCGAATGCAGATTCAACTATTTTTTAGAAAATTCGTCTTTTTGAGAAACATTTTAAGAATTTCAAAGATTTCCAAAAATAGAAAAGTCTTTTTCATATTCATGGCAAAATTGCAAATGATATTTTATGGAAAAAAAATTATTCGAAGGGAAAATTGAAAAAGATATTCAAACATTTTAAATAATGTGCTTTCATTTTAAAATGGAGTATAAAAGATTTTAAAGGAAATAATTTTTCAATTTTGCAAGATAACAAAGTTTTAGAAAAAATTCGGGTAAATTTAAGAGATATTTAAAAGTTTTAAAAAGCTTCTAAAACTAATTCAAGGCTTGTATAAAAATTTTGAAACAAATTTTAAGAAAATGTATATTTTGGAAAATTTTGAACCAGAAATGTAGGTATAATTTTTTTTTTAATATGGTTGTTGTATATAAAACAAAAAATTTGGTTAAACAAACTAGATTTTTTTGATATTAAAAATTATAATTATATAGATGATTCAATCAAGATTTTTTTTAATCAACCAAAATTTGTTTCATTCAAACAAATTTTCATGTGTACCCAAGAAAACAGTTCTTGTAGTTCAAGATAATATTTTTTTCTAAATGATGAAACCCTCCTTTTTCGATCAGGTTAACGATGTGTTATTAGGTCTGACTGAGCGATCCATGTTTTTCTCATACCATTTCAACCCTCATTTTTTGTACCCCACACCCGAAATCACTTTCTTACTCTCGTCGACTAATAATACTCAGTCGTCGTTTTACGTTTAGGAACTTTAATAGCCCACTAACAATCCTCATTTCTCACACAAAAAGCCGGAAGAAAATTTATAAAATTTATTTTCCCCGGAACATATTTTTAGTATATATTTAGTTTATACGGCTGCCGTTAGGTCACTCAAAGCCGTTTTTTCTTGCAAGTGCAATTCCAAACACATTTTTCAAAAATCTTGCAAAAGTCAGGGAATTTATATACAAAGCAATTTGAATAACTGTCCAAGATGAAAAATTATTTGCAATTTTTATATTTATATTTGGAATTTTTTGTTTCATTCATAGAAGATTCAATTTAAAAAATGTTAAATAGGCTATGGAAAAAATAATAAAATTAAAAAATAAAGTTTCGCAGTCAACCTGATATAATATGCGTGTTAGCAATTTATTTTCCTTATATTTATATTTTTTTCAGTTGTTTTCTTTCATCAGCGTTTGTTACTTCTAAGTGAGAAATTCGTCTTATTCGGTAAAACAGTCATCTTTTTGTTTTTGAAATTTTTGTTATATAGAATCTGTTATTTAGAAGATTCACTTTTTGACTTAAGAGTTTACGGAAATTTTTGTCCCTCATTAGTTGAAAATTGATTCATTATATTCATAAATTTTACTGTTGGATTAAAAACTAATGTATTTCGTTAAAAATGTATGCCACTTTTAGTGGAAAATTATTTTAAAATTTCACTATTTGGTTAAAATTTGACTGTAAAATTTTTTTTCAAATTCAACTATTTGGATAAAAATTTTTTTACTCCTCTGAAAATTCAACTCTTTTTTTGAAAATTTAACTATGTTCTTGAAAATTCGTTTTTTTGTTGTGGTTGAAATATTAATTATTATGTTTTAAGTTAAGAACTAATCTATTTGTTAAAAATTAAACTATATTCCTCTCAGCATTTTAGCTGCAAAATTATACTATTTAGTCAAAAATATAACTATTTTATTGAAAATTTAATTATTTGGTAAAAAATGAAAGTATTTTGTTAAAAAGTAATCTTTTCTACTGAAGAAAAATCTATTATCTGGTTGAAAAAGGAACTTTTTATTATTCAAGTTTAGTCTTCTTTGTCTGCAAATTAAATCCTTTGGTTAAAAATTCATCTTTAAAAATTATAAATTAAAAAATAAAATTACACATTCACCTGTGTAATAGAACATTTAATTATTGTGTTGAAAATTTATCTTTTTTGGCCAAAAATTCTACAGTTTTCTTGAAAAATGATTCTTTTGGACCACAAATTCATATTTTATGGCAGAAAAGTCATCCTTTTTGCTTGGAATAAATAAAGCGATTTTTTGCTACACAATGAAAATATTTTTGGTAATTGGATAATTCGATAAAATTCAAATAATTTTAAAAAGTAAATTTTTGGGCCATCCTGGATTACCTAAACGTTAATAATAACAAACTGTCCAATAAATTTCTCCATAATATTAAAATTTCCAACATCCTCAAAAATTGTCTCTCATGTGCACTAACGATTGGAAGATACTGAAGCGTAACTGCACATTAGATTTTATTTTTCGTAATTTTCTTGAAAAAATTTTCCGATACGAGACTCTTCGTAAGGCTTTGTCGACGTTGTATCTGCACAAGTAGATTTAGGCGTGTGGATAAGGATCAATAAGAATCGAGGCAAATCTGCGATTGCTGGTACAGATTGGTTTTCAGCCTCGTCGAGCAACTATGCCGATGGCTGGATGAAATCGGTGCAACCAAGAGAATGATCGAGAAAGAGATAAAAAGAGATAAAGAGACACGAGTGCGAAGACAAATTGATAGGGTGGGGCTTTAAGCCCCATAGAAAAATGTATGCTAGTCAATATACCTAAAATACTAAACTGTAGCGGACAGCAAAGAAAATAAGTTACCAGTGGAGGGGGCATCACCCGACCTGTATCCGCCACGCTCTCTCCTTGTCTAAATGAATTGCAGAAGATAATTGATCATAATTAGGAACTAAAGAGGTGGTGTTTATCATATTTTTCTCTATTATAAATAATGTTCTTTTAAAGAATTCAAGGAATTTCAAGAAGAAACTGACAAATTAGAGAACACAAGACCAGCTTATCAATATTAAATAAACTTTTTTCCTACCCGTTTCCTACTTATCGCTTAACTTTTCTTTAACTACCCTTTTTACGAGAAGGGCACATAACGACGGGAACCGATAGAAGACTCAATTTTATTACGCGCGATGTACCTGGCAAGATTTTTTTCAAGCCTGCGTAACGATTGGATTTCATAGCAAACGATGAAGGTGGGAGAGCTGAGGTAGGATCAAATGAAACGAGCGATAGCAAACTCGGACCATACGAAGGGCTGTAAAAGCTCACGCTTTCTCCCTCCTCTTGAAGCTTCTTTCGAACCTCCGCTTCGGCAAATGGATATTACGTAGGGCAGTGTATTCAACCCCCACCCTCACTTCCTTTCTTTCGCAGGGGTAGAGATACACGAAAAATGATAGGGATAGCGTATTGGTGTGGAGGGGGGGGGGGGATAATGGAGTAGAAGGAAATTTAAAAAGCTCCATTCGTGTTCGCGAACCGTCGATCTAAGAGAGAGGAATGGTTTTTGAACTCCGGATATACTTCCTATATCAACGCTAGTAAATATAAACTCTCCTGAAGGTTTTAAACAAAAATGATTTTTTATCTAATAGTTGTTTTAAATTTTTTTATCAAATACAATCCTGTTTCTAAAATGCTGTAGCCACAAGATCACAGCATCAATTTTTTGAACCAAGATTTTTTAAATACATAATTTTATTTCGTGATAGAGTTGATTTTGTAAATTTTTCTGAACGCTGTAGTTTATCAGCTTTTTGACCCTATCGATAAAATAAAACGAAATTTAAGTATCGAAATTTTTTTTTGAACATTTTGACTGAATGAGCATTGAAATCGATTTAGCTTCTATATGAAACATTAATATTTTATTCTGTAGATTTCAAAGTATGTACAAAAGAATGTGGAAGATTTTCATTATTTTTTTTTAACTTTTCAAGATTTTTAACAATGTGAAGAGAACTTTAAATTATTTTACAGAAGATTTTTAAAAATTTGAAACCAAATGTAGATTTATCTTAAGGTTCCTGAAACGCTTAACTTAAATTTTTAAAAATTAATTTAAAGACAAACTTTAAAAAAATTTCAAAATATTTCTAATGATTTCCCAAAAATTTATAAAAATAATGTAGAATATTTTAAAGTAAATTTTTGAAATACACTGAAAAAAATGGTTAGTTGAGCCAACTATTCAGTTAGTACGATACGGTACTGCTATTTTATTAGTTGATACTATTATCTTAAGAATAAGAATTTTTTGTAGGTCTTACGGTCTTCATTAATTAAAAGAATAAAACGAAATGATTGCAAAGTTCGTTTATTGAAATTGAAACTATTATTGAAATTCAATTATGAAGTTGAAACTATTATTTTATTCGTTCGTACAATAACTCTATTAGTTGCACTAAATATTTAGTTACTACCAGCAACTAAGTAAATGGTCGTCCCAACTAAAAAATTAGCAGTACCATATCCTACGAACTAAATAGTTGGCCCAAATAACCATTTATTTTAGTGTATAAAAGCTTACAAAATGAAAAAAAACATTTAAATAATTTAAAGAGATATTAGAAGTTTTAAAAATAGTCAAAAGCAATTTCAAACCTAGAAAAATTTGAAATATTTTAAGCAACAGGTCAATGTTTGGAGATTGCAAACAAGAAATGCTGTAGTTCCTTCAGAATGTCGAAAGTCTTATTAGAGAAAAAAATTCTTAAGATTCCCGGACAAATTTTGAATGATTTCTGGTTTTGAAAAATTAATTTTTAAATATAATTTACAAACCTTTCAACAAATTTTTAAACAGTCGCAAAACATCCGTAGGATTATAATCTAATTTTTTTAATTTTGGAAGATTTTGTCAAAAATTGTATGAAGAGATCAAAAATAGTTTAAAACTTCAAAAGTTTCACTCACATTTACCGGATATCTGTATTATTTGAAAAAAATAATAACAAATAAATCATAATAAATAATAGACAGTTATTTGAAATTCTTATTTTGGATTTAGAAGTATTGTTTCCCACAAAAAGAAAAAGTACCCTTTAAATTAAAATTAGTTAAAACTTGACTAAATAAGTTAATTATGCATGTTTTAACATTTATTTTTTAATAAATTTATTTTTTTGGTTAAAATACATTTAAAAAAGTTCTTTTTTGGCGAAAGATAATCTTCTTCGAGAAAAATGAATTTTTTCAAATTCATCTACTTAATTGACACTGAAATTCTTTGTTAAAAGACCATCATTTTGCTTATTAATTCATTATTTTTATTGAAAATTGATCTATTTGCTTAGAGATTTAAATATTTTGTTGAAAATTTGTTCTCTTTAGTAAAAGATTATTAATTTTCTTCTTTCAAATATTTTTTTTTTTAATTTAAGTACTTAGTTCGAAGTTGAACCATATTGTGAAAATCTAATTTTTTTTTGTTCGAGATTCGTTATTTAAAATGAAAATTCATCTCTCATTATATGTAATTTAACTGCTTGCTTAACAGCACACTGCTTTGTTCAAAAATCATTCTTTTGGCCAATGATTCATTATTTTAGTTCAAAATGTATGTGTTTGGCTGAAGATCTGAACTGATTCGTTAAAAATTTGTATTTTTTAAATGTAAATTAATCTTTCTCACGGAAAATTTACCTATTCCAGTTTTGTTTAAATATAGAGCTTTTTTAGTTACAGATTGAACAACTTGGTTGAACATTCATGTATTTTGAATAAAACTGTTTGTTTGTAGAAAATTAATCTTCTCAGTATATAATTCATCTTCTTGTTTTAAAATCCAACCAGAATTTAGTAGAAGTCAAACTAATTCATTAAATATTTATGTTTTTACTTTTTTATTAAAGAGCAATCATTTAAGTTGCAAAATCATTCATTCGGTTAAAAATTGGGCAATTTTGTCTAAAATGCGTTTACCGAGGTGAAAAATTAAGTTTTATAACTAAAAATTTAAAAATTACAGTTTTGATTGATTACAGAATTTTGCAGGTCTAAATGTAACTATTTAGATACATATTTCTGTATTTTATAAAAAATTCTACTCTTTCAGTTTAATTGATTTGCTTTTTATTGAATATTAAACTATTTTTTAAAAATCGTCTTTCTATGCTTTAAGAGCGACCGTTTTAACTAAGCACTTAGCTATTCCATTTTTGACTAAACATTAATCCTCGTCGTTGAAAATTTACTTTTTATTTGAAAATTTAACTGTACTTGGTTAACTTTGTTTTAATTAATTAATTTTTTTCTTTTAAGATTCATCTTTTCAGGTGAAAAAGTGCAATATTGAAAATTCGTCATCTTTGTTTGGATCTGTTTTCAAATTAAAAAAAAAATCGGTTTGTTTGTAATATTAACTATTAAATTTTTAGTCGATAATTTACCTTTTTTGGTTAAATGTAACTTGTTGGTTTA
This sequence comes from Belonocnema kinseyi, assembly GCF_010883055.1. Taxonomy (NCBI): domain Eukaryota; kingdom Metazoa; phylum Arthropoda; class Insecta; order Hymenoptera; family Cynipidae; genus Belonocnema; species Belonocnema kinseyi. Next base: position 75,695,302 of record NC_046661.1, on the reverse strand, counting down.
AATTTGAACTACTTTCTAAAAGACTAATTTTTGGTATTCGAATCAGGGAAATTTGGTTTCGAACTTTTGACTAATTTAAAATTAAAGTGAATAAATTTGAAAAATGAAAATACTGAAGTTACTAAAAAACACTGCAGGTTATTAAAAAAATAAAACCAAGTGAAAAATATTTGTCAGTTAACTTTCCGCGATTGCAGAATCCTAGCGTATAATAGTGAAGTGTCAGGGCATGGAAGAGCGAAAACTTGTTCTTGGGGGTAAGTTTGTGAGAACAAGAGGTATCCTAAATTCGACTCGACGATCGGACGAGCTCGTCCGTCTGGAAAATAACGTCCGCCAAAACAAATCCCTCCTTCGGCACCCCCTATGAAATTTCCATCTCAAGCTGCTGTTCCTCCTTCCCTTTCAATTCAACCCCTGTAGCATATCCCATTGGCCCAATTTTATTCCTAAAATTCTCGATCTTGTCATGAAAACTCCCACCATTTCCCCTTTACTATTTCCCCTTTCCCTGTTCCCTTCCTCTTTTCCCTTCGTTCAGAATCTCGCCCTCAACTCAAAGGGTTTAAAAGGCTTTTACGGCAACATTTTCCGAGGCAACGACCACTGCTCTGTCGATGTAGTTTATTGCAATGGTAGATCGTTAACTTCGGTACCGAATTTCCCTCGACTTTCGTTCCGAAACTATTTTTAAGCGAAGTTACGATAGAAAATTACCAATAATGCTGCGGTTTAATTTATAAAATAAACGAAAAGTCTTTGCAATGTGCCTAATCTGTAACTTGATAAGTCACCGACAGGTGGCTATAGAAAGGAACTCACCCGCAAGTTGTGTTTGTTCGTGAAGAACTAAGTAATATTCTTTTTATTGAGAATTGAGCTTTTTCATTTTCTAAGACTTTTTCTAACTATCTTGAATGATGTCGAGAAAATTATCATTATTCTTTCACTGGTTGGAACTTTCTTTCCCAAAGAATTCTGTTTCAGTTTTATTTATAGAAAATGAAGTAAAAGGATTCCATTTAGCATAATGCTTATTCAGGGTAGTTTTAGATTACAAAATACCCGGAAATCAGGAAAAAATCAGGGATTTATATTGGTCAGGGAATATCAGAAAAAATCAGGTATTTTTTAAAAAATGTTGGAAAATTCAGAGAATTTTTTATTTCAATTTAAAATTGGTTTATTAAATGTATGCAAGATTTTAGGTTGAAAATCTTAAAAGATTAAGATTCTGTTCTTTGAGTATTGATGGTCAGGAAAAATGAAAATTGGATCAGAGAAATGTTAGACTTCTTGGCTTGAATTCAACTGCCTTTTATTTAAAATTGAACTCTTTTTTAATTGAAAAGTCAACTACTTGGATAAGGATCATAAACTTAGCTGAAAATGCATCTACTACATTGAAAATTCATGTATTTTGTTGAAAATTCTTCTTTTCGGTAAAAAATTATTCTTTGTTAAAAATTTGTATTTTTTGTTATAAATTTATCTTGTATCTTAAAATTTTAAATATTTGTTCGAATAATTTTTTTGTTTTTATTATTATTATTGAGTTGTATGTGATTAAATGTTGGTAATTTTTTTTTATCAAAAGAGGCAAGTTTTGTCTATTTTACATTTTAATTAAGTTTAAAGCCATAATTTGTTATTTTCTTTCTAAATTGGTAGAGGGAAAGATTTATTTTTAACATTTTAACAAATTGGAACGTATGATGTTGGTTTTCAATTTCTTCTGAATTGGAAAAGGAAATTTTTTATTTTTAAAGTTTTTATCTTGTCAGATTGCATACAATTTATTTCTGTGGAATTCCTATTCCTATTAACAATTTTTCAAACAATAGCACATTCTAAAATGATCTTGAAATTAACTACAATGAACTTAGTGTGAATACAATAAAGCTAAATATAAAAGGAAACCGTACAAAAATTAAAATGCCGGGAATGGAACCCGGGCTGCAAATTTTTTAATCGGTTTCTCTGTCCACTAGACTAAATTTATCCCATATTTATTATACTTTCAGAAGTTTATGATTTTTGTTTTACTCTACAAGTCGAGAAAAATAGAACAAAATATATATTAGTATTAAAATTATCATTATATATTAAAAATCAGGAAGGTCATTTTACTCTCAGGCTTAAGATGTTCACAGCCCAATATGTCGAAGGAATTTTTGTTCAAAATAATAATTCTTTTTTTTTAAGTCTGCACTGGGATCCATGGGTTGGATTACAGTCGATTTCATGATGGGGCGATCTACCGCTCAAGGTGGGATCCGAACCACCAGAATCTAGCTTAAAGTAAATGGAAAAATGTTCACAAATACCGACTCAGGGATCGAACTCCGGAACTCTGGAGTAAATATTGAGCGCCAAACAGCCTGAGCCTCTTCAGCTCCTCCTTCTCCTTATAATATTACTGTTTTATTATTATTATCTGTTATTGTTTTTTTATTATGATTTCAAAAAGATTTAAATTTGTCTACAATCATTTTTCACTAGAAATATCGATATAGATTTAAAACTAAATTTATAATTTTTAAACAATTTTAGGTTATGTTATCATTTTTCACTTGATATCCCTTATTTCACGATCGTCTGACACGTTAAGTCACTTTCCACTAGATGTACCTAGTGTGCGACGCGAGCGTTCGAAATTCCAACGAACAATGAGCTTTATGGCAACCAACTCTGTTCGATGTAGACCCTCCGATGCGTTTGCACGCTTCAGTGAAAGCTCGTATCGCCATTGTGCGTACCGTCACTCGCTCCGTGGTAAGTCCATAAAACCGCTATTTCAGCATTCTCCTCATTGCTATAAAAAATTAGAGTCTACATTAAACTAAAAAAAAAAAAAATGAAAAATATAAGAAGATTTTCTATGCAGTGAAAGGTTCTATCACTATCAGAAATTTTTGTAAACATTTTTAGAGACGCATCATTAAAGCTTTATGCAGAATCCGTTCCTAAATTTTCCTAAGCAGGAATATATTTGTTAAGATAAATATATACTGCTTTATGATAAAATTAATGGACCAACAGAACGACTCAAAATTAGAATTATTCAATGTGTATAATTCCCTAACATTCCTAACAGTGTAAATTAATTTTCAATTTTGACGTATCTTAGCGTTATAAACTTTGCCAGTAGATGGCCTCTCATCTCCTTTCTCGCAAATGGTATTACACTGAAATAAAATAAAGCGGATTTTTCTGACACTAAGTGATATTTTACTGCTTTTGTCTGGAGAATTTTTTCGGGATGGTACTTTCGCGTTTCTCGCAGTTAACGATCCTTGCGAGCTTTCGTCTTTGAACCGTGATCGGGTTAATTTCACTCCGCTGCCTCTTGAAGTCTTAACGGCCTCTGAAACGATTTTCGTTGTGCTCTAAGAAGTCTGCAGTGTTACGCAACTTCGTGAAAAACATTTTCGAGAGTCGCAGAAGCCATTAAGAACTGATGCCTTAAAATGTATTTTTTTAAATTTACGTTGCTGTAAAACATGCATGAAGAAACCCTATTTAAAAAAGCATTTTTTGTTGTTGGAAACTTCATTGGTCTTATGTTACATTTGATGTTGTTTTATAGCTGAAATTTGCAATTTCAAGAACTGAATCTAAATAATCCCTTTTGATAAGAAAAGTCATAGAAAGTCTTATAGAAGTTGAAGAAGATTTCTGTTTTTTAATACTCTTGCTCTGTATGCATAAAATTTTTTGAATTATCTAATAAATTATTAAAAATATGGTACATGATTTATGATAGTGCGTTGAAAAGGAAATAAAATTTGTAAAATTTGTAGGCTGTGTTTTTTTTCTACCATAAACAGGAATTATTATACAAGAATCATTAGAATTCTCAATTTTCCACAATTTTGGTTTTTAGCTATTCAAACTGCAAACTTGTATTTTCAATAAAAAAAACTACTAGATGTAAAAGAATACACATTTTTAACATTTAACGTTTTTTGATTTTGTTACGTTTTTTAACAGAAATTCACATTTTGAAACAAAACTCATTAGGTCTTTGAAGGTTCATCACTTTTGATCATATTTTAGATTACGTTAACGTTTTACATTATAAATTGTTATTTTCCAATAAAAAACATTATAGTATATCATTATATTTTGAACAAAAATCACTAGATTTCGAAGAAGATTTACAATTACGAACAATTTTCTGTTGTTCTATTTTTCTATTTTTTGTAGAAAATTATTAGTATTTAAGAAAAACATTAAATTAAAAAAAGAGTCATATTTTTTCAGAAGTTTAGGTTACGATGGCGTTTTCCATCGTTAATTTTTATTTTCGAACAAATAGCATTATGATTTGATCCAAATTCTGACTCTTTTAATAATTTTATAATATTTCAGTTTTTTTCTAAAATTGATACTTGGATAAAAAAATTATACATAAAGAAGAATTAAAACTTCTAAAGAATTTTGGACATGTTGCTATTTTACATCTAAAATCGGTATTATATAGATTTTAAAGAAGACTGACAATTTTTTAACGTTGTGGTAGTATTTTCTATCGGAAATTTGCACCTTTGAACAGAAATACGTTTTCATTTTTACGTTTGGTAAACTTTTTAACCAAAAAGATGAATTTTTCAACCAAAAACAACTATTTTTCACCAAAAAGGCGAATTTTTACCTGAATGCATCAACTTTGAAGCATATATTTGAATTTAAAACTAAAAAGGTTAATATTTTACTGGGAATACGAATATTGAAAACAAACACTTAACCGTATAGTAAAATCTTTTTGATTAATCTCTCACAAAAAAAAAAGAAATTTCCTGGAAAACAGTTGGATTTTCTCCTAAATTGTTGAATTGTTCAGCCAACAAGACGAGTTTTTTACAAAACGTTTTAATTTTCAACCCGAAAATATTAATTTTTACCAAAAGAGCTCATTTTCAACCCAAAAGTTATAATTTTCAAACAAATTTTTAAATTTTCATACAAAAATTATTTGTAATAAACAAAAAACGAATCTTCACTATAAAAATATGAGTTCCAACAAAAAATTTGGTAGATAATATTTTGCCTCAAAAATGTGTTTATTTTAAAACAGAAATAGATTAATTTTCAACCTAATAATTGCATTTTTAATAACAAAAAAATTATTTTCTACTACAACAAGAAATTTTGAACATAAAACATCAATTATTATTAACCAAACATGTGAATTTATGACCGAAAAGATTTTTCGTAAAAAAACGTATTTTTAACAAAATACCTAAATCTCCAACTAAATAGTTGAAGCTTTAACTCAAAAAGGTTTTAAAAGAGAATGAAATTTTAAGCAGAATGATGTATTTTCGACAAAAGATGCAATAATTGATATTTCCACTAAAAAATACTTACATTTTTTATTTAAAATGCTACATTTTAACTGAAAGATGCATTTTAAACAAACCAGTCCAAACCCTAACGAAAAATTACAGGGAGCCAGGTGAGTACTGTATGGGGGCTGGCAAAGTTGTTTTTGACCATGTTTCGTCAGAAATTGCTGAATTAGCTGCCTTGATTGGGCGTTTTCGTAGTGCAGGTCCGAGTCCCCCCTCTTCCACAAATAAGACCGTTTTCTTTTTACTGCGTCACGGAATTACCTCATATCTTCTCGGTAATAAAAATATTTAAATCCTTCATGCCAAAAAATTTAAAGTAGAAAATTATTGCCCAAGCTGCACTTCTCAGTACCGAAAGTGGCATCTATCATGAGCCCTCGCTCATATAAATTTTCAATTACCTCAAAAATATTTTTAATTTCTATAAGTTATGCAGTTTTAAAGACCAAAATGTAAATGACGAAAACTTTCGTTAATTTAAATATTTGCTAAGTCAGAAACGTCAGACCGCGCTTACACAAATTTGTAATGATTTTGAAAACGGTGAAAGATATGCAAAAACTTTAAAAAATAATATTGGTAACTAGTAACTATTAGTATTGATATTGGCCAAATTTAATACACTATGATATTTCCGATATCAGGACTTCATGCAGGTTGTCGAAGTTGCATAAAAGCGTGATTCATCCGAAATTGCTGAACGAGCTGCGACAAAGGGGCACATGTGTTGCTCAGTCATTCTTAAGGACCTTGGCACATTCTTTACTGATTAGATTAGTTTCTTTTTTCTATCTAACGTAATCGCACCAAAACTTCTTGGTAATGAAAATATTTTAAATTTATGTAATTTACGCAGTTTTTGAGGTAAAAAAATGCGGAGGACGAAAACTTTCGTTAATTCAAACTTCTAAAAACACTTAGAGAACAGACGTCATATTTTATTGGAGGGCAAGGTTTGTTATCAATCAAACTTGGTAGTAGAGGGATGAAAATTTTTGCCAAGGCAGCACGTGTCAGTGGCGTAGTATAGTAAATGACATCTATCATGAGCCCACGCGAGCTCTGGCGCTCGAAAGATATGGAAAGGGGCAGACTGGGGTGAAATAGGTCGCTGCGGCTGATAGATAACCAATTTGTCTGTTAATCTTTGCCCACCCCAGACCATTCGACCCTCTTTTCTGAATCGAAAGTTCCTTTTTGCATTCACAAAATATTCCTCAATTGAGGAAATCTACGGGTTGGTCAATAGACTAAATGAGAGCGAATCTTCATAAAAATGGTACAATGGAAAAAGGGGATATCTTTCGTTGCATTCGTTTCCTCTCAAAAGACTTCCAAACAAAATTGTTCAATCCACCCTTAATCGAGAAATTGCTTAAAAGAATATAATTGTGGTTAAAATAAAATACATCTTTCTTTTGGTTATTTTTTTTTACTCAAGTTAATGTTGTAGCATTTTTTAATTATGTATTTTTTACCTGTTTCAGGTAAGTTTTTCCTGTGATTTCTGCAAGTCTCTTTAATCGGTGAGAATTTAAATTTACTTTTTTCGATTGAACCGAAATTCTTTTTTTTTATTCGAATATTAAATTCTCATTATTGACAATTAGGTTTAGTCTTTGAAAATTTTCTTAACATGCGTACTAATTACAGCCAAGGTTACTTCGTGAAAAAGTAACTTTTTGCATTTCCAGGCCTTGATTTAAGTAACTTAATATTCCTAAAAAGTTTTTTTATATAAGAAAAAGATATGACATATTAACAAAATTATTAAAATTTCCGAAAGAGAACAAATTACATCTGTAATTCTTATTGTTCAAAATTAAAGAATTTTTCATTGTAAATCTGTAACCTCAAATTAATTTCAATTTTGAATCATTAAAACTGAGATCTTCCAGAAAAAGCATGTAATGTTTATTTATTTTCTTTAATACACGTAACAGATTTTTTTAAAATGTACATAGATATATATTCCACTTAAAAACGAGTCAGGCGTCCTTCGCTATTTACGTCAATCCCCGACACTTGACTAGAAGCGAGAGTTTGGTGTATTGCAAATATTCATAATTGAAAAATCCTAAATTGAAATTGTTAAAATTGAAACCTTTTGAATTGCAAATATTAAAAATTAATTAATTTGAAATTTAAAAATGTTAAAATTTTTAATATTTTTATTTTAAATCTACAAAATTGAACTATTCTAGGAGAAAACGTTCATAATGACAAATCTTTAAGATATAAATCCTAGCAATTGAATAATTTGCAATTCTACTTATATATTTTTAATTCATGAATTTGGAATTATAACTCTTCAAAACTGTAAAAATTTAAATTTTAAATCCCTAAAAATAAAAAGGTTTTCATTTTTTAAATTTACAATTAAAAATTGTGCAAGTTTCAAGTTTTACAACTTAACATGCTGTAAGTTTGTTGCTTTATATTCCATTTTTGACTTGGAAGATTTAGGATTGAAAACTACACTTTTTATCTTTAAATTCATAAAAATTTGTAAATTTTGTATACATCTTTAGATTTGAACATTTATAAATTGTTCAAATCTGAAAAATGTAATAGGTTTCATTTTGGATAATCTGCATTTAAAAATGGAGCAAGCTTTATGTTTTGCAATTCCAAATTCTGAAATGTTGACTATTTTCTTAAAAAGTTGCATTCATTCAGAGAATTTAGAATTGAAAACTGTTGACAGTTTATCTTAAAATAATCTCAATTTTACCATTTTTATTTTCAACTCTTTAACAATTTTACAGTCGTGAATCTTCAAAATTTAAGAATATAAGTATTTTTCATAATTGAATTTAAACCGTAAAAATTGAAAAACTTTCAATTGTAAATCCTTTAAATTTACAAATTTAACATTGAAAATAGTGAAAATAGAAGAATGGAAAAATTTGATAAATTTAATTACTTCAAACTGTTATTATGCATGTTTTAAGCTTAAAGATTAAATGTTTGGTAATTTTCATTCAATTCAAGAATTGTAAAATTTCAAATTGGAAATAGGAAAAATTGAAGAATGTTACAAATTAGATACCTCTTAAACATAAATCCTCAGAATTTAAGGATTTGTAATTGTATATTTTCAAAATTTAATCATTTTTATCGCAACTTCTCAGAATTGCAGAATATAAAAATAACCTTCTGAAATTAAAGAGCTTTTAATTTTAAAAATTTCAAAAACTGTAATTTTGACGTTTTACGTTCGGAATTCCTTCAATTTGTAAGATTTTGAATAGAAAATTTGATTTTTGGTCATCATAATCTCAATTTAGAAAATATAATTTATATTTCATTAAACTAGAACATTTTTTAATTGTTTAATTATGAATTATGCGAGTTGTAAGTTTTAAAATTGAGAAAGTTGTAATTTTTATGATTTCAACTCAAAATTTCTTGAATTTGGATCATTTAGAATTTAAAACTTAAATAAATAGTTCAATTGTTTGAGTTGTAAAGTTTAATCTTTATAATTATTTACGATTCAAAATTGTTCTGATTTTGATGGCTTATATTACAAATTTCTTAAATTTAGAAGAATTAGATCGTGTAACGTGACTTTTGATTTATAAAATCATAAAAAATTTAAACTCTTGTAAATACATATTTAAAATTAAGAAATTAAAATTGTGAATCTTCAAAATGGAAGAATATAAATGTATTTCACTATTTCACAATTGAATTTAAAGCTTTAAAATTGTTTCCTTTGAAAAATTGTGGAACATTGTGGGTTAAAAATATATTGTTAAAAACTTGAACTAAACTATTTGGTTGAAAATTGATTTACTTTGTTGAAAATTTTTCTTTATGTTTACAAAATTGATCTTATTTGTTCAAAATTCATCTTTTTGGTTGCAGATTTAACTATAGAAATAAATATTCATATTTTTTCTTTGCAGTTAACTTACTGAAGGTTCGTTTTTCTGTTTTTGTAAAAATTAATCTTTGACGATTTCCATTTTATATTTCGACCATTTTTTTCTTTATTAGAAAATTAAACAATTTTGTTTAAGAATTATCTATCTTTATTGAAAGTTCAGCTGTTTGGTTGAGACTTGAAAATTTTTGTTAAAAATTCTTTTTTTTGCATTTGGGTCAAGTAGGGTGAGTGATCCAGTGGCTGAACAGTCACCAGTGAATGAACACTAATGCGAAAAATATAGAAATATAACCTTTCAAAGTTAAAGCCTTTATGAATTTCTATATATTGGAAATCTTGAAGCAATTTTGAAGAGCTTAATATACAATTCATTGCAGTAAATTCTTGTAAATAATTTAAAAAATTTTTTGAATGTCAAGCATCATCGATTATGGTGTGTGATGGTGAGAAAGTCGTCGACCACTATAAGATACGTGCCTAAGCAACTCCTTGTTTACACTGCTTTTACAAAAAAATTCTTTACCTTTTCTGTATCAAAGTTGTGCTGTTATAGCTGTAAGATATTTTTATTATTTAATTTTCCACAAGGTTTTTTCACAAAAAGTACGCTTTTTTATTAATAAATGAGTGTTCACGTACCGGACCTTTAAATTGCCCGTGTTCCAGTGAACTAACGCTGTGTTCATTTATTGGAGCAAAACGTTACATATAAATAAGTTTGTTTCAATTAATCTGACTATAAATATCGAAGCTATAAATATAAATATAAATATAAACTATAAATAGTTATAGTTTAAATGTATATTTTTGTGGTTAGAACATCAAAAAAGTACGCACGAACTAAACTAAAGGTAAGGCAA
>NC_046661.1:75654632-75685090 GCF_010883055.1 Belonocnema kinseyi | reverse complement strand
AATCGTTGGACTCGCTGTATCGACCTAAAAGGAAAGGAAGTTGAAAAATAAAACCGACTTTGGCCAAAAAAACGTCACCGTGTTTCATTTTTCAGGGACTTAACAGACTGCCTAGTATTTTTAAACGAAGAGTTGTATTTTTTGTAAGGTTAAAAGAACTGATAGAAATGTTTTAAAAATAAATATTGCAATAAAAAATTAGGAAAAGTTAACCTAGTTCTGTGTTCAACTTTTTTCTTCCCTCCTTTCTTTATATCTAAATGTCTTGCTGTTTTTATTGAAATATTATATTTAATGAATTTCGCAACGCTTTCTAATATTTTACATTGTTTAATTGCTCAGTTTGTAATGTACCTATGTAATTTTAGACCCAAATCCTAATTCTAAATTGTAGTGATTATAGTGTTCATTCACTGGTGCTCTACTGTTCATTCATTGGCTCACAGTGTTCATTCACTAGTGTTTTCGTTAATTTTGCACTATTTAATTCTTTTTTATAAAGCTTTTTGGTAAAAACAACATTAGGTTATCGAATTATGAACTTTGAACCCTTAAGAATCTATTTTCAAAAGTTTTTTAACAATAATCAATTATTATAACGTGAAATGGACTAGTTGTAATCAGTGATTTCTTTAAGTGTTCATTCACTGGGTCACTCACCCTAGTTGAATATTTGTCTTCTGGGAAAAAATATTTTATGGTAGAACAGTCATCTTTCTTATTTGAAATTTCTTTTTTTTTTTTAAATTGATTTGTCTGCTAAAAAATTTGACTTTTCGGCTTAGAAAGTAAACTGTTTTTGTCTGAGTTTAATCTTCTTTGCTAAAAATCGAAACAAAACTATTTCGACCCATTTCGTCGATCAATCTTTCTAGTAATCACCCCAGGCTAAGAGCTTTACAAAGGTACCCTGTAAAGATCTTCACTCAGGCCCATTGGTATTTAAGGTTCATCGTTCCAGGCCTCGAATATAATAATCAAGTAACTAGTAAATCAATTAACATGTAACGAAATATTGCCTCTTATTTGCGAATGCGCTGATTGAAATTAAAATACGGTTGGAAATTTTCGGAAATTTAATATGCTTTCACAATTTGTATTTCGAGTTAAATTACATACATCGTTATTTTTAACAAAGGAGGGAACATCCGATCACCCTTTCGTAATTTTATAACTTGAAACGTGCGAGAGTTACCCAGACAGCCCTACAATGGAATCAAAATTGTAATGTCTTGCATCATACTCGTTTCCCTATTCAGAGAAATTAATCACATCTGGAACAATACTAGCATCATATATTGCATCAATTTCTATAACCTCTGTTCATAATTAGTACTCCAGACGATATTAGTCTTATTAGCATATGTTCTACGTTCATTAATATGAATCAATCTTTATAAATAAGTCTCATTATAATAAATAAAATAAAATAAATAAAAGTTCATTATTCTTTATAATTTATGTTTGAAGTAATATTAAAAATTGCGAATAGAAAAAAATTTTAGTAAAACTTATAAATTTTTATGGCTTAGATCGTAATTCTCTATTTTAAAAAATGTTACACTTTTGAACAAATATAGCCGATATAAAGATTATAGATCCTTATGAATTGCAATTATTGATTTTTATTTGTCGTTCAGAACATTTTTTTCTAAAACTAATATTTACCAAGGAAAATGTATCTGAAAAATGTTTTTTTATGTTAAATTTGTCGCTTTTGTGTTTATTCTTGTTTAATATTAAACCATTCTGGTCTATATTAAAAAATATTGGCTTCCATCACTTTCAAATTTATTTCTAAACATTTTAGATTTTTAATATTTTCCGTCAAAATATTGTACTTTTAAACGAAATTCCTGAATTTTTAACTAAAAGGATGAATTTTCACCAAAAAAAAATTAATTTTCTACGAAAAAAGTCAAATGTCGAACAAAATATTTGAATCCTCAAACAAACCAGATTAATTTTTTGTGAAACAGGTAAATCTTCAGAAAAAATTAATTTTTAACAAAGTAATTTAACTTTTAAACATTTAATTAAATTTTCAACCAAGAAGATGAATTCTAAAAAAATGTAATAGTTGACGTTTTAACAAGAAAACATTTCAATTTTGGAAAAATAAAAGTTTAATTCCAACCCAGTAGTTAAATTTTCAATGAAAAGAGATAAATTCGTGATTTTTCAGTCTTTTTACAGATTTTTATTCATAAAGATAAATTTTTAACCGAAAAACTAATTTTTCACCCAAAAGTTGCATTTTTAACCGAAAGAGAAAAAATTAAAACTAAAAAGATGAACTTTCAACTAAAAAAGTACTAAAAATTGTTAAATAAAACAAATAATTAATTTTTCAATAAAATGGTTTAATTTTCAACCTAAAAATATTATAGTTGATATTTTAACCTAAAAAGGTGCAATTTTGTATCAATAGACGAATATTCAAAAACATTTATGAATCTTAAAAAAAGAGTTGAATTTCCAAGTGGAAAAGTTAACTTTCAACAACATAAAAGAAAATTTTCAAGAAAACAATCAATTTTTAAACAAAATCTAGAACATTTCAACCAAAAAGGAAAACGAATTTTTTTATAGAATATACCAATTTTTATCTAAAGAGATATTTTTTCAACTAATTTTATTTCTAAACAAAAAAAAAAGAAACTTTCAACCAATAAGTTAAACATCTAAAAGAAAATTTGTTAACACTCTAGTAACAATTTAAATATTAAAAGGACAATTTTAAACAAACTTGTTAATCTTTCAAAAGAAAGATTTGAAACTTTAACAAAATGATAATATTTTTAATAAAATACTTCAATGTTCAAACGAAAAATGTAAAAAATTATTTTCTAGCAAAGAGTAAAAATTGATTTTTAACGAAACAGTTGCATTTTTAACGAAGAATAAGAATTTTCAACAAAAGAGATAAACCTTCGACAACAACAAAATTAACATAGTCTTTCATCTTTTACCAAAGTAGTTAAAACTTAAATTTAGAAGAAGAGAATCGATTTTCAACCTGAAAATCTCTTGTAGAGAAAAGTTTCAAAATTTTTTTGTTATATAAGTTGTATTCGGTTTTCTGCAGTTTTTCTCTCCTCTGGCCGAATGTGTAAGCAAATGAGAGTATTTCTAATAAATCCGGAGGCTGTCTTCAGCAGCGAGGGTAACCCGTGTATAGATATCTCTTTCACCAGGGTTTCAAAACAAAAAGAAATTTGAAAAATAACAATAATAAGTTACCTAAACTGGATGCTAGAAAGAGCATGAGCCGTGACAGATTGCAAGTTACAGCGAGGTCACACGAGCGTGGAAAATCATAAAGTATGCAAAATGTGAATGCAAATAACGCGAGCAATATGCATGAAAATGGGCAAAACGCATGAAATATTGGATATGTGTTAAATTTATGCGAAGAGATACCGAAATGAAATGATTTACATATATATATATATATATTTTTACCAGATTTAAAAAAAAATGTAATGACGATCTCGTTACTCATTACCATATCACATATTCCATTTGGCCATCACGAATTCGTTTTTTTCGAGCAACGAAGGGAAATCGCAATTTATCATTTTTAAATTCTCGTGAAATGGTCTGTGAAATATTAAATTTAAATGAAATAGGGCTTCGAAACCTAAAAATTGATGGATTTAAATTGAAAAGTAGCCAAAGAAAAACACAAAATGTGAAAACTCTCCTGTTTTAAAGAAGTTTCAATAAATTGAAAAATATCTTGGTTGAAATTTTCCAAGATTTGAGTCTATTTAGCTAATTTCAAATAATTATATTTAAGGATCACCAAGAATATAAATATAAATTTTTTTTCCGTCACTGAAATTTTCGTTAAGGACCGTTCCAAAATCCCTCTTTTCTCCTTTTAAAAAAAATTCAAACGTAATTTAAAACAATAGTGTTATTTATGTTTCAAAATTATTTTCTCAACATTAATTCAGACAGGAAAATGGATTGAAATGAAAGAAAAATTAATTTAAATGTGTTTATCAGTTTATTTTTCAAGATTATAACGTTCAGTGACCCAGTCATCACCGTTGGCTTAATAATAAAAGCGACGGAGTTTCATCAACTATATTAATTAATGTATTTATGTATTACATAGTAATTAATTATAGTAATTAATGTATCGGATAAAGAGTAAATAGTGTAAGTGTCAATAAAGTAATGTGAATAATTTAAATGATGTATAAATTGAAAAGGTTTCTAAGTATTTAAAAAAAACCTACATTTTTGGGAATTTCAAACAAAAAATTTAGAAGCTTAAAAGTATTTTGAACGGTTTCAAAATCATGAAAACATTTCTAAAAAAAAACTAAAAATGCTTTTTTTTTGTAAAATTAATTTTAGAAGAATTTTTCAAAATTTTGAAAAAAGAATCTGAAATATTTTAAGATAATTTTTTTAATCTTGCAGAATCTTCAAAAAATTGTAAGGAAAATTCAAGTTTTAAGATACTCATCAAATTTTCATTAGATTCCTAGACAATTTTGAAATAATTTGTTCAAAACAAATTCTTAAGAGAATACTTAAACATATTTTTTTAAGGAGGATGTGTCTTTTTTAATTACAAAAATATAAGAATGAAAATACTTTTGTTTCAATACCAATGCATATTACAAATTGTAATAATATACATTTATTGAAATGATACATGATACATTTTTCAGAGTATATTTGAGAATAAAATTTAATGCAAAGTGAGAAACAAATATTAAAGTAATTATTAAAAATAAAATTGTAACTTTATTTTGCAATGTCGGAATATGCAGTCCCAGACCGAGGTTAAGAAATAACTATAATATACATTTGATAGAATAGAGTTGAGCGCAATGTGATGAGAATGTGTTCGTTGAAGCCAAAGGAGCTTTAACAAAAGAGAATTCACAATTTAAGTATACTAAAGTTACTTTGCGTATTAATTGTAACTAGTTACAGTAAAAATAACATGACTGTAACTAGATACCCTTTTTTAAGGTACTCCATAAAAGTAACTTTCCCAACGCTGATTGGCAGTGCAATATATTTTAACTTTAAATCTGTTATAATGTTGTTAAAAGAATTTCTTCTCAAATTGCCTGAAAAATAATCACATTTTTAAAAATAACGTGACGTATATTTTGAAAGGCTTCTCAGTAAATTTGTTTATATTTTTTGAGATTTTTTCTTCTTTGTTTGTGTATAAAGTATAAAATCAATGTTCTCTTTCAAATCTCCGGGGACTTCTCGAAATCTCTCTTATTCAAGAACTTGCAAGTGATGTTCTGAACATATTTATGGGATTTTCGTGGAGCCTCGAGGATGCCGACGCTTTGCATGAGAAGCGCCTTTAATTTCAACACTTTCACAGCTTCCATTGTTGGGAAAACCTAATGCAAAAATGGCAAAGTACCCCTTTCGAAGAACGAGAAATTTACAAGCTGTCTTGTGTAGTTTAAATTAAATTTTTTTTCTTTTCGCTTCTATACTTACCATAGTTTGTGGATGTATATCTCAAAAAATCGCAGAAAATAGATCATTTTGTTTGATTAAAATTCGTGTGTAAAATTAGATTTAACTATACTTTTTTTAATATTAACTCAAACTAAAAAAGGTAGAATTTTAGCAAAATTTGAAAAGTTAATTTTTCAGAAAAAACTAACTTTGAACCGAAAAAATTTAGTTTTGTACAAATCACTCAAATTTTTAACAATGAACACAAATTTTCAATAGATAAAGACTTTTCAGTCATAAAAGAGAAAAAAATTGGATTAAAATTGTTATTCTTTTCAGACAAATGACAAATTTTCTGAAGAATCTTTTTCCTGGTTTTCAAAAAATTATCCTTTTTCTCGTTTTTCCACTTTTTTCAATTTTTCGAATTAATAGAACGCAATAAAAACATCTAACTAGTTTTTGTTGAAAAGAACTTAATTTTGACCATAAGTAATTAAATTTTTAACCAGGAATATTATATTTTAACAATAGATGAATTTTCAACAAAATAGTTCAATTTTCAAACCCATAAGAGATGAACCCTTAACCAAAAAATAAATTTTTAACAAAATAGTTTAACTCTTACCCAAGTAGTTGAATTTCTAATTTAAAAAAAAAATAAAATTCCAACTAAATTGTTAAAAACTTAACCAAAAAGTTCAATTTTTAATCAAGAATTGGAGTTCTCAATCTACAAAAATAAATTCTCAACGAAAATTTTAATAATTTACATTCAACCAAAAAAAAATACAACAAAATACAGTAATTTTACAATAAACAATCAAAAATTCAGTAAAAAAATTTTAACAAAGAACTCCACTTTCCAAAAAATAGTAAAATTTGCATCCAAACAGATCAATTTTTATTTAAAAACAAATATTATTGAACGAAAAAGGTTCTTCTTCAACCAAGCAGTTGCATTGTTAGGCACAAATGAGAATATTTCAATCAAAGAAGACGAATTTTCAAAAAAATAGTTTAAATATCGAACAAAGTGATTCACCTTAAATGAAAAAATATTTTTTTAACAAAATTATTAAACCTTTAAACCAACAGTTGAATTTTCAGCAGAACAATTTAAATTACAATAAAATAGTTACTTTTCAACCTACAAAAATGAATTTATTAACAAAATATATAATAATTCATATTTCAATCAAAAAGATGAAATTTCTACCAAGAAAAATGTTTTTATACGAACAAGGAATTATAAAAAAAATGCATGCATTTTTAAACAAATAGTTAAATGTTTAACTGAAAAATATTAAATTTCCAAAAAAGTGGTAAACTTAAAAATTTTAGTAAAAAAGAATTTATTTACAAAAAAAAACGAATTTTGAACAAATTAGTTATTTTTTCATAAAAATAGATGAATTTTCAACAAAAAGAATGAATTTTTATCTAAACAGTTGCATTTTTAATCAAAAAAGAGACAAAATATAACCAAAGAAGATGAACTTTTATATAAAAAAGTTGAAATTTCCACAAAAAATCAGAAAAGTCTTTCTCCAACAATCTAAATAATATTTGGATAAACGATGCAGTCATTATTGTATTCGATTAAGAAAAATTATACGTGAAAAAACCTAGAAATATCTCCAAAAAGTTGTAGACAAAAATTCGAAAAATACTAATTTTACTTTAAATTTGTTGTGGATAAATATAATTAGGATTTCTTTTACCCTTGCAAAAGCCCTTATAGTTTCGAGAGAAATGAGAAGGAAAATAAGGGGAAAGTGTGTATGGTACGTGAGGGGAAACAAGAGTAGAGGTAAAAGGGAAAATTAGGCGATGGAATGTAGGGGAAATTAGGAGAAATTGGAGAAGCCAAAGTAGGGGAGAAGAGAAGAAATAAGGAGACAGTGAGTAGAGGAATTGTGAAGAGGGGTAAAGGAAAAGTAATAGAGATTGCGGGAAGAGGCAGTAGATAAAGTTGGTTAAATGAAGAGCAATGTGAGTAGGGCAAGTGGGAGACATTGGCGAAAATAAGGGAGAAGTAAGAGAAGTGAAGGTAAATGACGTGATAGAATCTGGGGAAAGTGATGGACAATAGCGGAAGGATGAAAGGGGTAGAGAGTGTTATTAAGGGGAAATTATTAGAAATGAGGTTAAGTATGCGGTGGCAAGTGATAGCTGGGGAAGAAAAGTAGGGGAAGCGAGGAGAGGGGATGGAGGAGGAAGAAGGTGGGAAGGTTCAAAGTTTTGAGTGGGTGGGGAGGTAGGGTAAGTGGGTGAGGGATATAATGGTGGGGTGTATAAAGAACTTAATTGACGTCTTAATGAACGAAGAAACCGTTTTTGGTAGGCGCACGGCACCTATTTTGACTTTTTTAAAAACTATTCTTGACTTTTTTCAAACCTGAACAATTTCGCCAATGTTATTTCTTTTCCGACAATTTAACTTAATAATCTTTAATCAAACCAGATCAAACATTGTAGTGAGTTATTAATTACCGTTGAAAATCTCGATTTAAAACTCGGCCTCGGTACAGTCAGTCGATAGTGTGCAATGAGCAAATACGTTCGGCAAATATGGATTTACGTGAGATTCGACTCGCAGATCGAACCGATATGGAAAGCCCAACTATCTCTGTTTAATTAACGTTACATGCATAGCCTGAAACTCTATTCTGCATTACCCACATTACAAGCGAGATTCGTTCGAAGCGGTAGAACAAAAAATGTGAAGGATGAGTGGGAATTTATTACATTTCCAGAGATATTCACCCTCCGGAAATGAAATATAACGGGAAACGACGCATTTCCTAAAAGCAATATTTTGATACTAACGAAGTTCTTTAAAAAAAATCTGCATCAAGTTTGAGCGTAGCTACGACGCGCGTCTGTTAGATCTCAAGCTTCGCTCTTGATGATATATGAATCTCGCGCTTCGCGCTCGATATTGTATTTATCTCGCGCTCCGCGCTTGGTCCTTATACTTACCCCACATTTGTGCACTGACCTTTTAAAATTAATTTTTAAATCATCTACAACTTTAATTTTATGGTTATTATATTGTATTTATTATATTATATTATTATAATATTATATTTTATATTATTTTTTTTATATGGTTATTATATCAAATGTATACCATGTTTATTTCGTACATCAGACTGGGACTGCTTATTCAGATATGGCAAAACTTAGTACAAATTTTACTTTTCATGGTCACATTAATATTTTTACTTTATTTTGTATTAATTTTTATTCTCAGCTACACTAAAAAATGTATCATTTTAATAAATTCATATTATTACAGTTTATAATATGTTATTCCAACAAAATTAATTTGCTTATTTTCAATGTTATTTTTCACAATTCAAACAAAAAATACGCATCGTGTCAAAAAATAATTAATAACAAATTTGTATATCTTTTTTGGTTAAAAAACTTTTATGTATTAAGTTTTTTCTTACCTTGTGCCACTTTTTACCATTTTCTGTAACATTTTTTGCATTATTTTTTACAATAAGGTCAAAAACTACGCATCTTATCAAAAAGTGATTTTAAAAAATTGTTACACAATTTTTGCCTATTCATCTTTCTTCATAACTTGGGTCATTTTTCCGAAATTTTGTTATTTTTAATGATGAAAACAAAAACAAAGCGTTCCACAAAAAATAATGAATTACAAATTTGTAGATCGTTTTAGTCTAAACAACTTAAAAATTGAATTCTTTTATTTTTCATGTTATTTTTTACACTTAAAACAAAAAATACGTATCCTATTAAAAAGAATTAATACAAAATTGGTAACTCCTTTTTCGAGTGAACAATTAATAATAATTTATATAGTTATAATAGTAATTTTGTCTGCTGAAACTTTATTTTTATTCTGAAAATTAAACGATTTGATTAAAACTTCTTCTATTTTGTTGAAATAATTTAATTATTTTCTGAGAAATTCAGCTTTTTAGTTATAATCGTCTTTTTTGTTCGAAAATTCTAATATTTCGATGGAAATTCGTCCTTTTGGAGTAAAAATTCAGGTTTTGTGTTGCAAATTCAACTATTTTCTTGCAAAAACACTAATAATTGAATTATTTCGTTAAAAATGCATTCATCTTAATTAAAAAGTCTGTTATTGTAGTTTTAGTTCATAATTCTTCTCTTTTAATTAAAAGTGAAAAGATTTGATTATAACATCAATTATTTTGTTAAAAAGTCAGAATCTTAGTTGAGAATTTAACTATTTTCTTGAATATTGCTCTCTTTCAATTGAATGTTCTACTATTTGGTGAATTTTTGTTTTACTTAACTATTTAGTCGAACACTTATCTTTCTTCGTTGAAAATTTTATTTTTCGTTGAAAGTTAAATTTTTCTTTTTTATAAATTAACTGCCTTTTAAAAAAAAATTATCAATGATTTGACTAAAACTTCAATATCTTTATTTAAAAATTCGTCTCTTTTACTTGAAAGTTCTCACCTGTTTGGTTGTATATGCAACTCTTTGGTTGGAGATTTTTTTTTAATTCAGTTACTGAATTTATAATTTTTTTTCAAACGGGTTTTAAACAATATTGTACTGAGTTGACAAGTTTTAAATTTTATACCCAGATTCAGAATCTCTCAATCTAAATGACTATTGTTAAAAAAATTTGTTATTTCAGTCATTCAGTTTATGATAATACCATGTGACATTTTCAAATGTTTTAATTATTTTATATTCTCTTTTATCATAAATTCTGCTAAAAAATGTACTGTCAAATAAATTGCATCAATAATATGTTTACTGAAACTTGAATTAAATATCAAACGAGAACATTAGCTTTCACCAATAATCAATAGAAAGTCATTATAATTCCTAATTTTCCAATACCTCATTTTCTTTAAATTTCTTAACGTCAAAGAATTTCAAAATCAATAAATTCCCAATTACTATTCCCAAACCACAAACTTCCCTTTACATTAATTTGCTCTCAAAGAGACTTTCCACAAATTAAATATCATTTCACATTCACTATTCACTTTAAAGCTAAACACGAATTTATTAGCAAAAATGTAATTTCATATAACTGAATTCCTAGAGAAAATAATGAATTTCAAAAGTAAAATTTCAATTATTATTATTAAATAATTTGATGGTCATTTTTTTTCTGTCTATATGGTCTAAAATAATTATCTTTTTAATACTGATTATTAATATTATTATTTTTCAGAAATGTATCTCTAGCTCCGCTGGGATCCGAATCCAGGTCTTTCAGATTGCCGGTCTAATGCTCTCACCCACTAAGCTAAAACGAGAATATTTTCTTCCCAACACTTAGAAGTTAAATTCAGACGTAATTCCTTGTACTTGTAAGATTCATTTTTCATATATTCAAATATTGTGTAGTTTTTGATGTTATGGTTTTGACGAGATAAATTGTATTAAGTAATTTGATGATAATATTTTTTTTGTCTGCATGGTCTAGAATCAATATTGTTTCTATTTTAAGTATTAATTTCATAAGTTGTAAAAAATGTATCTAGCTCCGGTAAGATCTAAACAAATATCACACGAAAGGACTGTGAAGAAAATATTCTAGTCTGTCAGTAGCTTCATGGATAAGAGCATCAAACCGGAAATCTGAAAGACCTAGGTTCGAATCCCAGCGGAGCTAGATACATTTTTTCATAACGAATGAAATTAATAATCGAGGTTCAAAAAATATTATAAACAGAAAAACATTACATCAAATTATGTAACACAATTGATCTGGTCAAAACCACAACATGAAAAAATATCAAACATTTAAATGTTTGAACAAAGAATGTTAAAAGAATGACAAATTACTTCGGAATTCATCCTGTAAGGATTGTGAAGTAAATATTCTCGTCTCTTCGTAGCTTAGTGGGCAAGAGCATCAGACCAAAAAATTCAATTACATACGAAATCTATAGTAATGTAACGGTATGCATATGAAATTCAAAATCTTTTTAGGTAGAAAATTGGAATATTTATCTCAACATCAAATTTGTCCTTTTCGATTTAAAATAATCTCTTTGGTTGGATTATTTAAATTAAAATATAATCAAATTGTTCGTTGTGAAATCACCTTATTTAGCGAAAATTCAACTTTTTGTTAAAAAATCATTATTCTGGATTTATAATTCGTCTTTCTGGATAGAAAGTTCATATTTGATGCTAGAAAAGTTTTCCCTTTTGGTTAAAACTAAACTTTCTTAGTAAAATGATATCTTTTTCAGTTCGAAATTTTGAAAAAAATTTGTTAGAAAATATATGGAAAGAAAGTTTTGTAGAAGTATGTTTTTTTTCTAGTAACCATTTAACCGTTTTTTTGTTGTTGTTTTATTTTGTATAATTTCGACTATGGGGTGGAATTGCATAATTTCAGGTAGAACAATTTAAGTTGTTGGTTAAAAATTTAACTATTAAAAAATGTTATTATTTTATTGATAATTCAAGTTTAAAACTCTTTTTTCAATTTCTTCAAATCTTCTCAATATTTTTTGAATTGACTCGATTTTTCAACTTCTTTAATCTTACTATATTGGAACATTTTGCTTTAAATTGTTATACTCTCTTTCGAAATGTTTTGGAATGTTTTGAAATATTTTTAAATACTCTCTTAAAACTAATTTTTCAAAACAACGAATCATCGTTCCTTTTTCTAGGGACCTAAAGAATTTTGTTTATTTTCTTTAAATCTTACCAAATTCCTTAAATATCTTATAAGTTTTTATTATTTTTGAATCCTTTGAAAACTTCAAAGTATTTCTTACTCTTGACGGCCTGCAAAATTAATTTTGCCTAGAAGTTTTTTGAATCCTAAAACATTAAAAGAATTGTCTTAAAGTCTTCCATATTCTTTTCCCACGCATGTTGAAATCTTTAATCTAAAAATCTTGCAAATTTATTAAAAAGCTTCTAGATTTTTATCGATTTCTTTAAAATAAGAAAATTGAAAAATTCTTCTCGTCTTATTTCTAATAAATTAGGTATCGTTTCAGAGAGTTTTCCAAACCAAGAAACATGCGATTTTCTCATATACGGCGTGAAAGCTTTTCTTATTTTGAAGAGAAAAAAATCCCTGAAAGGGGGGGTGGGTGATTGTTGTAGAGAAAAGGTATAAGAGGTCCTGTCTTATAGAGAATTGGAAAAAGCGAGCAGGTTGATCGAATATCTTTACATACATGAGATTCTGATCCTCGTGAGTGTCTTTACTCTCGACGATTGACAGAGGCATGAGGAGGGGAAAAGGCAGATTTATATAGGATACGAATTTATGACAAAATACGGGATTGCTTTTTCTCTATTTATTATTACTTGCGAGGAACCCATTTCTTCTTTAAAAGTTTACACAAATGAAATGCTTTATTATTGAAAATGTGTGTCGCATACGAGAGTCCATTAATCTTATTTTATAATTCTTTTTCGACTCAGATTTTCAATAAAAATGACTAATAAAAGTGTATAGTTCATTCTTAAAATAAAGTCAAAGCGCCAATTCTTCATCTAAGTTTGTAGCTTACTGAATTTCATAAATTTTTATATTTCTGAATGTTTTTTTTAAATTCAGCTCGTATTTTTGTGAATTCAATCGAATTTTTCTCACTGCCCTTAAACTTCTCTGAAGCAATTCTAACTGTAATGAAATCAAATTTTTCTGAATCATCGAGTTTTTTGTCAATGTTCAAACTTTTCTTAATTAATTTTTACCATACTTTATTCTTGAATTTTTGTGTATTTTTGAATTATTTTCAATTCACTTGAATTTTGTAATTTAGCTTGCTTTTTTGCGAATCTAATTAAATTCTTATTTTCCTTAAATTACTCTAAATTAATTACAATTTAACTGAAATTAATCGAATTTTTTGGATTTATCGAAGTTTTCCCATTCATCCGAATTCCCTTTAATTTTCCTACTCTCGTTTATACATTACTAAATTCCATAATTTTTTCCACTTGAGAATTGCATTTAATTCACTTAATGCTTTGTAATTCAGCTGGAATTTTTTGCGCTTTTAAGCTTATTTTTTCTTTAATTCTTCCGAATTCATTCCAATTTTACTGAAATCAATGGAATTTTTTGGAACTATCGAATTTTTTCCAGTTCATGTGGATTTTTCTACATTCATTAGTAAGGAACTGAATTCCATGAATTTTTCTATATTTCGGAATGGTTTTTAATTCAGATTGATTTTAGTTTGAATTTAATCAAATTCTTTACATTCCCCTTCAACCGCTTTAAATTAATTGAAATTTAACCGAATTCAATAGCATTTTTGAGAGTTATAACATTTTTCCAATTATTTTGAATTCCCTTTAATTTTTCTAAGCTAATTTCTTGCTTAACGAATTTTTTGTCGGATTCACTTAAATTCTTTCAACATCAGAAGAACATGAGTCGCGTCATCAATGCTCATTAGTCACTTTTAGTCACTTTTTCGGTTTAAATAGGTCGTTTTTTCACCTTTCAAAAGTAAATTAAGTTGTGGCAGGAATGAAAAAAAGAATTTAGCTTAGAATAATTTTATTTTATTTCCAGAAGATTCTATATTAAAAATGCTACAAAATTAAAATCACGATATTTAATATAAATGGGGCTGAAAAATTAAAAAATTTTCACTGAAAAATCAGGGAACAGTGAAAGAATTTTATCAACGTAGACACGCATACTAATTAAAAATTTCGGAAAAATAAAATTTTTTTCGGGATTCGAACCTGTACTAAAAATTCGTCAAAATTTTAAATTGACTGCATTTTGTACATTTCTTCTTCTTCTAGAGTTAATTTTTGTCCAGCAGTTGCCTCGTTACTCGAAAACCATGCGAAGATTTTTGTTTTTTCGTAATCATTGTCTTGATCCCATGAAAACCCCATTAAAACTATGATGAATTCAATTATAAGTTCTAAAAAAGCATTCTCTGATATTCGTTACTTTATCTGCAACGTGGTTCGCTCGACGAATTCAAAGTTATACACATAATTTGCTGGATAACAAACACAACATGTATTATTGTCAGCCCGAGGCAAATTGTCTTGTTTACGAATATTTCTAGTGTAATTACAACCTCATTAATTATTCTTTTTTCATCTTGTTCTCCATAACATAATTACAAACAAAATGCTGTTTGAAACTGTTTTTTACCTTCAGGCAGTTTCAATTAGCTTCCCAGTGTAATTTATTTGTTTGAATCACGCGCGTAAACTTTTGGCGCGAAATTTAAATGCTGTTTTTCCTTTTTTGATTCTTATTTTACATTTATAAATATTAAGCTTCCCAATGGAATTTGATTCTTTAAATTACGCGCGTATACTTTAGGCGCGAAAGTTAAACTCTGTTTTTTTATTCTTATTTTAAACCGGCATGAGTTCAGAATTTTGAGAACATAGTAATTACGTAGATAATTTAGTTCCATATAATTGATTAATAATAATTACTATTTTTTTAAATAACAAAAATTAGGCCACTTCCCGGTATTTCGGGACTTATGTTAATTGTATAATGTTGACAAGTGATGCCCTGAGTTAAGTATGATTTCCGAAACTACGACAGACAATTTTTTCTTGAATTTTTTCTGTTTTAATTAGGCTCAGACTTCATGTTCCTTCATTTTTTCCTCTTACTTTTGGATTCGTCCTTTTGGATTAAAAATTCATTTTTGGTTGGAAAAGTCATCTTTTTTGTACAAAATGTATCTTTTAGGATTAAGAGTTAATTTTTTGAAATTAAAAAATCAACTATCGTATTTTTGAACTAGAACTTATTCATCTATCTTGGTTAAAAATTATACTATTTGCTTAAAATTTTATTCAATTTGTTGATGATTAAAGCATTTTGTAAAAAAATCATAGTTTTTGGTCGAAAATTCAACTGTTTTGTTCAATATTTGTGCTTTTAGATTGAAAATTAATCTTTTGTGCAAAATTAATTGCTTATGGTGGAAAGGCAGGTCTATTTCATTAAAAAGTCTTTTATTATAGTTTTTGCCCCGAATTCGCCTCGTTTTTTCAAAAAAGTGTACTATTCAGCTCAAAATTTAATTATTATGTTAAAAAATTCAACTACTTTTTAAATAATTTATCATTTTTGTTCGGAAATTTAACAGTGTCATTAAAAATTTGTCTTTTTGGATAGAAAATTAATCCTATTGGATTGGAAATTATCTTTTTAGTGCAAAAGTCATATTTTTTGGTGGGAAGTTTAACCTTTTTTTTAACAATTAAACTGCGGTCTAAGCGATTTGTATTATCATTGTAAAAAATTTAATACTTGGTTGAAACTTTATTGAAAGTTGAAATAATTTATTCAAAACGGGAAATTTAGCTACTTTGTTGAAAATTCATTTGTTTTTTTTTTTGTATTTAAATTTTTTACTGAAAATTTTACCGCTTTATTTTTGATTGAAAAGTGATTATTTTTAGTAAAAAATTCGGATTTTTTCAATAGGTAACCAATGTTCTCTTGTGGAAATTTCCTCTTTTTTGGACAAAAATTGTTGGTGAAAAAATAACGTTTTTTTTTTTTAATTAATCTTTTTATTAAGAATGAAATTTTGCAGATCAAAAATTAATCTCTGTTCTAAAAAATTAATTTTTTTAATTATGAAAAATCAAATATTTAATAGAAAATGCAACTATTTCTGTTTGAAGTTGAGTCTTTCTTGATTAAAAATTTAACCATTTAGTTAAAAATTCATTTTTCTAAGTTGCAAATTCAACTCTCTTCTAAAAAATTAATCTTTTGGACTTGAAAATTAACATTTTTCGGAAAAATAAAATGTTATTAAAATAAATTTTTTTAATTAAAAAATTCAAGCATTAATATAAAAATTCCACTATTTTGTTGAAAACTTAATTATTTTTCTAAACATTCAAACATTTATTAAAACTTGTTCTTTTTTATTGAAAATGCATATTTTTTTGTTGAAAATTTGACTGCGTTCTACAAAATTCATATATCTGTTTAAAAACGCAACTTTTTCGGTTGAAGTCTAATTTTTTTGTTTTGAAATTTCGATCATTTGGTTGAAGATTTATTTTCATAGGATACAAATTTAACTACTTGGTTGAAAATTCAAATTTTTTCTTGAAAACCTGTATATTTTTCTGTTTTTCAAAGTAATTTATTCCCAAATTATATCACTATTTTCTATAAAAAATCAACATTTGTATCCTGGCATTTTTTTTTTAAGTTTGAGTGGCCACCCTGGTTTGTATGTAATGGAATTTTTGAAATCTCTAAACTAGAAATCATTTATTATCGTGGTAAATATACAGGGCTTACTCGATTTATTTTCTTTCTTAATAAAATTTCCTCTTGCTGTTTAATGTGAAATTTCACCGATTGAAATTATTATATTACACGTATCCCTTGAGAGTCATAATACGTTTCATAGGTCATTTTTTCGATAATAATTTTAAAAGGGTAATCACGTTTGACTTTAGTGCAGTTTCAGAAAAGGGAAGGTCGATTAGAAAACGAGCTTGGATCGTGCCTCACATTCCGAGGGCAGCGTGTGTAAACTCCCAGATAAATAAAGCAGTAAAACGTACCTTACGACACATAACCTCGATCCAAAGGAATCTTGTCGCAGCTTTATTTCCCAGGCGATTGTCCCTTCTTTGTCTTCACATTTTTATTACATCTTTGTATATTTTTTAAATCAACAAAGCTTGTATTTTAGCGATTATGTGTAAAAGTTTTTTTTTTCAAAAAGCGCATTTTCTACTGAAAAGATAAAATTTAAATTCCTTATCGACGGAGCCCTCGTAATCTCATAAGAAACGAGGTCCCCGAGGACCGTCAGATAACATTCGAAGCCTCCAGGTCTTACATATTTCAAAATAAATTTTTATTTGGGGGGTTGAGGTTTTACTGAATAATAAAGTATACTAAAGTTCTCTTATCATAAATGTACGAGGTTCAAAATTTAAATTTGGGAATATTACTAATTTATAGGCAAAAAATTTAGCTGCACCTCACCGCTTCTTCACTTGATTTCATGTATGAGCCTTCTCCCCCTCCTCCTCAACCTCCTTCTCCTCCTTTCTCTTCTTCATCCCCTCCTCCTCCTGCTCCTTCTCCGTCTCCTTCTACTCCTCATTATTCTCGTCCTTCTTCTCCTCCTGCTCCTCTCGCTCCCTAACAGCTCCTTTCTGCTATTCGAAAAGCTTTACTCATCCTAAGGGATGTGTAGATAGGGGATATAATTGACATCAATAGAGAAACTCGGCACGTGGCTGATTCAAACATGTTCATTCCACAACATCGCCCAACAAGGAGCAGTGATCAATCTATCTAGCAATCACCCCTGGTGTAGAACATCACATAGTTACTGTACCTTACGATTGGTGAAGTATTTTATGGACGATCACTTTAGAGTGACATTAAGATCAGATTTTTAAGAATTGCAAAAATGTATCAATTAACAGCCATTTTCGGTGCACAATTGAAACCTGACACCAATTCAATTCGAGTCCAATTTAATTAAAAAGATCGCTCTTGGGTTCAACAACCAAACCTGAATTGACTTCTAAGCGACTTTTTTACCCCTTTTTTTCTCGCGTCAACCTCCATAAATTATCGACCATGAAGACTCCAACCTCCAAGGAGAAGACCATACGGGCATTCTCAAGAACAAAAACGTAGTCTGGCACTAGGATATTCCTCTCGGGTTTTGACCTTAGACACTGCTGGCAACTGGGGAGCAGTTCGTATCAGCGCTGGATGGAAAACGGGCGATCTTCCTTGCCTTCTGCCGCAAGGCAACCCCGACCCTCTCCAACTAGTTAAATCATCCTGCCGCGGGCCGAACCCCGCCCAAGGATTCTGATCACGTACAAGGAATTTATGTGAAGCGCGTATATGCCATGAAGCAAGTTTCGCCCGCCAGAGTTTTGCTCCCACTTGGTGGGTGTGATATGCACCCCCGGACTTGTCTCGACCCCTTTCTCTTATTTCAGAATCCAGACAACCCTTCTGGTGAAACCCCAACCCCTCAGAAAACTTTGCTTCGGGTGTGGAGAGACCTGAGTAATTCGAATGTTATCGGAAGGTCCTAAAGCACCACGTTTCTCCAGCGATTACGGGACCTCGGTTGATAAGGGATTAGAGTTTCGCGTATTCAGATTTCAATGGTTTTGGTACTAACATAATTAGAAGGACTTCGAATTAAAAAGTCGGGAAGATTCTATTAGCCATGCGGAAGGAGTTGGTTCTAGTATCTATTAGAATTCTATTTTGCTGCAGTGTAGGCCAAGGAAAACCGGGAAATTAAGGAAAAGATAAGAAATTTTACTGGTCAGAGGCACACTGAATAATTGTCAAGGACCATGTATTCTATTTATGACTTGCTGCTGTTTCCTCCTCTTTCTCCTCTTCCTGTTCTTTCTCTTCCTCCTTCTTCTCTTCCTCCTCTGTCTTCTCCGCCACTTTCTCTTCCAGCTCCTCCTCGTCCTCCTGATCATCCTTGTCAATTTAAATTTTTTCGTATGAATTTAAAATTATTTATTTTGTTTTGTTTATAAAGGGTTCTATGTTAAAAATTTTACAAGATTAGGAATCTTATCTTCTTATAATTATGTTCAGGGAAAATAAAGAATTGGTGAGGGAAATATTAAGAAATTGGTAGTTATTCATTTTCCTGGTATTTCTGTTTGTTGAAAATTCAAATCAAATCCCTTTTCGTTTTAGATAAAAATGCATGTTTTCCAATTTTTTTTCAAATAATTTTTTAAACTGAACATTTAATTATTTCATTCAAAGACTCATGATTTACTGAAAATTTGACTTTTCGCTTGAAAGCCAACAATTTGGATACCTGAACATTTATTTTTTTCTCATCTATCTTATTTGCTAGAAAATTAAACTGCGTATTTAAGAATTCATCTTTTCGGTTTAAAATTCAACAATTTGGTTAAAAATCATCTTGTTCATTGAAACATCAACTATTACATTTTTCATTGAGAATCATTCTTTTTTATTGAAACTTAAACTACTTGGTTAAAGGTTTCACGAATTTGGTAACAAATCATTTTTTATTATTCATTATTTTAGATGAAAACGTATCTCTTCAGTTGAAAGTTTAAAGATTTGGTTGAATATAGATCTTTTTATAATTCAAAATTGAACTATTTTGTTAAAAGTTTTTTTTATTTGATTGAAAGTTCATGTCTTTGGTTGAAAATTTAATTGTCTCAGGAATAAATTCTTCGTTTCTTTAGGAATTGATATTTTTGATTAAGAATTCAACTATGTGGTTAAGAATTTATCTATTTTGATAAAAATATCTAATACACTTTCTGTTGCGAATTCATTTTTGTAAGCTTACAATTAAATTGTTTGGGTAAAAACTGAACTCTTTCTTTATTGTTGAAAATTTAACTTTCTGGTTTTGAAATTTGAATTCTAGCTTCAAAGTGTAATTGTTTGGTTGAGCAATCAACTATTTTGTTAAATAATCATCTCTTTTGTTCGAAACTTCAAATCTTTTATCGAATATTCATATATTTGAACAGACAATTTTTCCATTTGAATTGAAAATTCATCTTCTTAGGTAGAAAATTTTTTAGTTGAAAATTCAAATTTTCTTGGTTGGCAATTTCGGGTTAAAAAAAAATTATTTTATTTAAAAGAATTTATTCTCCTGTTATTTCCCGATTTTCGTGAATAATTGGTTTTCAATTTAATTTTAAATAACGTCCAGGTGGAAAAATTAGTAAAATAATATGTAAAATAAACGTCAATTTTGGACTGCAGCGTATTGAGTTCAGTTCCCAATATATTCATCCATTTTTTATTTTACCTGAATAAGAAACAACTTAAAAATAAGCTGTATTTCTTAATTAGGAGAGAAACAGCAAAATCGCTCGAAGTTATTGGCAACTGCACCATCGAAGTTTCCTATCAACATATATACACAAACTCAAGAGCATCAATAAAGGAAACAATATTGCTCTGTGGTTCACAAAGGCTCTTAAAATCCTGCTAATTACTCGAATCATCGGATTCTAAGGGATTCCATATTTTTCCATTCCTTTGCTTTCTGTCAATGCAATGGCGGATGCCGGTTTCTTGGCTGATGAAAGAGGTGAAAGGAACTGAGAGTGAGTGGGGGGGGGGGGGGGGAAAATCCTTACAAGAGAGAAACGAAAGCGCAGCAAGAAGCGCGTCATCGTCGTCGGCATTACGTACATTTCTTATTTCCCTTACACTGGAGTGTTAAAATCACCAGCCAAAGTAAATAGAGCGTATTTCTTCTGAGAATGACAGAAAATTCAATAATCCTCGAAACGCCTTGTGGTGGGGATAAGAGCTTCCTGGTGGAGGAGAGGGAGTTTGAAAATAAGAACGTGTGAAGATGAATAGCAAGAGAAATGAAAAAATTTTTTATTTCGAATCTCTACGATATTTTCGTTTAAAAAATTATTTAGCATAACTCAAAATTACGAAAAGGAGTGGCTGAAGGTTAGGGAAAACCTGGAAAGAAAGGAAAAGTCAGGAATTTTGAAAAAAAAAATCGTGAGTCAGGAAAATTCTGTTCGAAGTACTTAAAGGCATTTTTTTTAAATAAAAGGATTTAAAATATTTTAGTGTGCTTGACATTGTTCTAAGGACTTTTAAATATATTTCAATCATTTGAGGCAATTCCAAAGTTTTTCAAAGATTCTTAAGGGTGCATATTTTTTAAAATTCCAACGAATTTTCAAAAACTTTAAAAAGGTTTTGAGGGATTTCAAAAGATTACGAAAAATTTCAAATATTTTAATTTATTTAAAAAGATTCCAAGGAATTTTAAATCAGGAACAATAATTAGAAGCAATTCCAAAGGATTTCAAAAGATTTTAGGGTATTCTTAAAACATTAAATGAATTTTAAAGTTTCAAAATTTTTCAAGGGAGATCCAAAGTTTTCGAAGTCTTTGAAACTTTTCGGGTACTTCAAAATTTTTCAAAGGATTTGAAATATTTCAGTGTATTTTACAAGATTTCAAAAGATGTAAAATATTTGTAGTTTTTGTTAATATTCCAAGGAATCTAAAATAGATTTCAATAATTTGAAGCGATTCTGTGGCAATTTTTGTGGCAACCGTAACGGGAATCTGGAATATTGGATACTAATTTGGCTAAAAGCCTTCTCTCAATGTTTATCAATAATTACAGAATTTATTGGAAGCGAGAGAGCTTGATTAATTTAGTATCCAATTGGCAATATCGTAATTAAAAAATACCTCTGCAATTAAAAGTGGAAACCATTATGAATAATATTTTAAATCAAAATCGAAATTAATTACAATTAATACGAGCATAACAAAAGCGGAAAATAAAAACAATATACTTTGCCTACTTCAGTTTGTTATCGGAAGTTCCGGGCTCGATTCCTGCTGCAGGCATTTTTTAGTAATTTAAGAAAAATTAAAATTCCTTTTTGTACTGTAATTCACTATTGAATTTATTTTAATAAAGCCGAAAATAATTATTCCTAAACATATTCTTTATATAAAAAGGTTTTTTTCAACCTTCACCACTTTCACGCCGAGAAAAATTATTTTAAAGAGAATTATTATTTTTATTTATTCAATTGAACATTTGTATTTCGGCTATTACCATTTTCATACAAGATCCTTAAAATATTCGTGTCAGAATTTATAAATGTGAAAAAGTGGTTAAAAAACAATCTTTTTATTAGAATTCAATAAAGTAAATTGTCCGTTAAAAGACAAAAATTATTTTAAAGAAAAAAGCAGAAAAATGCTAGCAGCTGGAGTCGATCCCGAACCTTCAAATTAAAAACTCGAGGCAATGCCGCCTGATCTAGCCAGGAATTCAAAAACTTTCTCATTGCGGTCCATGTACCTTTTATTTTATACTAAAATTGTGTGAAATTATAATGATAGAATGAGTGGTTGTCAACTATTTTCTCAAAAAAAATTCCGACTGATTGCCCGAGAAGACAAATTTCTGTAGAAAATCGAACCCTAGGAAGACTTAGAACAAACAAGGCGTGTTCTCCGCGGATTGACAACTAACGAGAGAGTTTTGAAACTGTGTTTAACTTGAATCCGAGGCACGGACGTTTCTGGAATAAGACGTTAAGCGCCGACGTTACGTGATGCGAAAGTCTGTTTTATATTCCGCTCGCGAATTTTATTACGTAGTGCACAATTTTTCCTAATTCTCTATAGACCTGCAGTCTACCATTGAAAAAACTTTCAAAATATACTTATCTTCGTCAAATTTTTAACATTGAAATTCACATTTAATTTTTGTGCTTAATTTAAATACATTCACTACCTAATCAATTGAAATTAGAAAATGTGAATAAAAAAAATCGCGAAAAATTCAGGTAGCTAGATTCAAGCCCGAACTTTTCGCTTACAAACTCGGAGCCCTAGCGATTTATCATACCGTGATCATTTTAGTGTTAAATTCATCTTTTTTGTTGAATAATATTGAACTATTTTGGGAGAAATCCCTTTCTTTGGTCGAGAAAAAAGTTTCTTAACTAATTAGACTAAACTTTTACATTTATAACCTATTCAATTTTGGTTAAAAATGGATGTTTCTATTTGAAAATTGATCCATTTTGTGAAAAAAATCATCTTATTTATCAAAAATTAATCATCTTGAATGAAAATTCAACTCTTTCGGTTGGAAAATCGACAATTTTATTCTAAATTAAAATACTTGTTAAAAAATTGTCTTTTTTAAATTCTTCATTTTAATTAGTTCATTTTGGTTCATCTTAAATCAATTTTTTTTTAAATAAAATTTGTTATAGCTCATTTTTCAATTTTTTCTTCAGAATTCTACCATTTTGTGAAATATTTAGTTGAAAATTACCCTTTTTGTTGAAAAATTCATATTTTTGATCGAAAATTTAACTATATGCTTAAAAATTAGACCTTTTTCATGAAAAAAAGAATTTTGTTTTATTTTCTTTAATTTTTAGGCTCATGTTATTTATTTTTTAATTTTCAACATATAAAGATGCATTGGCAACCACAGATTTTAATTTTTAAACCAAAAATATTCTAAAAAGTAAAAAATTTCAGTATTTAAGCAGAGATTATTAATTTTCTACAAAAGAAAATAATTCAACAAAATACATAAATTTTCAACAAAAGTGTTGCATTTTAAAGTCAGAAAGAGGATTTACATATATACAAAACAATTGGATCTTTCCGCCGGAAGTAAAAGAATAAATCGAAGATAAATAAAAAATGTTAATTTAACAAAAAAAAGTCGAATTGTCGAAAAAGCAGTTTAATTCTCTATCAAAAACTATTATTTTAAAATCAAAGAGTTGTGTTTAATACCAAAAAGGATGCATTTTCAACCAAGACGGTTAATTTTCTGCCAAAGAGGCGAATTTTCAACAAAATAGATCAATTTTTTACCTAAATAATATAGTTACATTTTTAGGAAGATTAATTTTCTGAGAATGGAATAATAACCCTTTTTGACTAAAAATACATCCTCTTTGGTTAAAAATGAAATTGTGTGCTTTTAAATTAATATTTTTTACATGAGAAAAAAAACTTTTTTATTTCTCTTTTTTCGTTAAATCTAAATGTTTTTTATTTCAAATCCAACTTTTTTTTTAGTGAAAATTTTAATTTCTTGTACCTAACTCGTCAATTTTGTCTTCAAAGTTTAAAACTATTTAGTTAATAATTGCGATTTTTTTCATTCATATTTTTGGTTGTGAATTTAACCATTTCGTTACAAATTAAATTATTTTCATGAAAATATTTTTCTTTGGTTTTATTTATGTTAATTTTAAGGCCCATGTTCTTTATGCTTGCATTCCCTTTGCTCAACATTCTTTGCTAGACTTCGATTGACCCTGCCATAGCACCCTAATCGTCTGCGAACAATAACCCACGTACTCTCACTGTCTCGATGAATTTATGAAAATGGTTACATTTTCAACCTAAAAATATGCATTTAAAACAAAAAGGTCGAATTTTTAAACCAAAAAATATTAAATTTTTTGAAAAAACTTCCAACCAAGTATTTGAATTTTTAACCAAAAACTATCTGTTTAAATAGAGAAGAATAATTTTCTACAAAGAAGACGAAAAAACATTACCAACTAAATACATACGTTTTCAATAAAAGTGCTGGGTTTTCAAGCCATAAAAAAAATTACGTAAACACAAAAAAGTTTGTTTTTCAACCTTGAAATAAATTAATCAAAAACATATTTAAAAAATTTTTTTAAACAGTTAATTTTCAAATAAATAGTTTTATTTTCTACATAATGGTTAAATTTCAAGTCTGAAAAGATAAATTTGCTGCAAAACATTTAAATTTAAAAAATAATTAAATTCAGCCAAGTAGGTTAATTCTTTACCAAAAGACGAATTTTCAACAAAATACTTCTTAGTTGAAAACACATCCACTTTGGTTAAAAATGAAACTGTATGATTATAAATTAATCATTTTTATTATAGAATTGGACAATTTTTCACTTTTTTGTTTGTAGAAAATTCAAAGTTCTTATAGCTAATTCATCTTTCCGTCTTCGATACTTAACAATTTTATATAAAATGAAACTATTTATTTTTAAATTACCTTTTTCCTGAAAACTCATAGTTTTGGTTGAAACTTTAACTATTGGGCTAAAAATTAAACTATTTTCGTGAAAATATTTTCTTTGCTTTCATTTTCGTTAATTTTAAGGCCCATGTTCGTTTTCCATTTATTCAGTTTGCTCAACATTTTCAACTCTTCGATTGACTCTTCCATAAGAACTTTATCATCGGCGAAGGCTAACCCACGTACCCTCTCAGTCCCGAGATCCACATTTGCTTCGTCGAAGAAGGCCATTCTTAGACACGTCTGCATGAATCTGGATTTAAGCTCTTTTCTATAAAATAAAAATACTTGATTCAGGTTTTTAGTACTCTTATTTTCTTGGGATGCTGATCCGCATATTATCAAGAACCGACTCAATCGAGGGAAAAATGCTGATACGATAGTCCCCGATTAATCAGTACGGAGCAGCAATCGCTGCTCGGTAAAAGCTTTTTCCGAGACTCACCGGAAGTCGAAAACGCGGAGAGTGCTGGTGAGCGTTCGCTAGATTTTCATAAATTTATGGAATATCCGCTGGAAGTAAGCCCGGGTAACAAAATGTAATGGCGACAGTAGGGGCGGTTACAGAAGGGCGACTTTGGCTCGCTTCACGGATCGCTAACTTCTGAATAAAGCCACTCTCATGAGTTTCTCTTGGGCGTAAAACGTCTTTTTATATAATCTGTTTTTTTTTTATAAATCCGCCATTAAAAAAAAGGTTGCATGCAGATATACAAATTTGATAAAATGCATTATAATTTCTATTTCCCTGCATCAACTCTTTTCTGTATTCCCCTCTTTACTCCTTTTAAAAATAATTCTTCTTTTGTTGTATTCTTTGATTGAATTCATCTGATTTTGTTTGAAATAGAAATATTTTTTGTTAAAATATCAACTGTTACATTTTTTTTGGTAATTTATCTTTTTTAGTTATAGATTTTTGGTTAAAAATTAATTCTTTTATTTTCAAATACTTTTCAACTATTTAATTGAAAATCCATATTTTTTGGTCGAAATTTTATGTTTTTGGTTTACAATTTTCTATTTTTTGTTTCCAAATGCGCCTGTTAAAAACACTTTATTCTTTGGTAGAAATCACATAATTTTTTGTATGGAATCATTTGGTTGAAAATTAATTCCTTTCTTTAACGATTTAACAACTTTTTTGAATTAGAAAAAAATTCTTTTTTTGTTGAAAAGTCATATTTTTGTACTGAACGTTTTTTTTATGTGTAGAATATTCGTCTTTTTAAATGGCAAATATCAGAGTTCCGTCGAATGTTTCTTTCTTGAGTGAAAATTTTTTTTGGGTAATAAATTAAACTACTTTGTTGAAAATTATTATTATTTTTTTTATATATTCGAAATCTCATTTAAAAAATCGATTTTTTCTGAAAATTAATTTAATTTTAGAAAATTCATTTTTTTGTATAAAGATTCGAAACTATGGTTGAAAATTAGTTTTTTTCATTCGGCTTTTTGGATAGAAAGTATATCCTTTTGAATTAAACAAGTACACATGTGCAGAAAATTGATTGAATAATTTAATTAATATATAATTAATTTAATTAGTCATATAATTCTTGTGTCCTGTACAAAATGGCTACAGGAAAGTTTTAAAGTACCCGAAAAAATACTTCTCTTATTTACTAAGATGTTATTAATTTTTTCCAAACACAATGAAATTAATTGATTCAGTAAATAAATTATGTTTAAGAAAAACTTGAATAATGAAAAATGTTTTTTCTTCTGTTTCAGGTATGCAGTGATCTTCGGTGTTTCATTATTGCGATAGAAAATGCTGTCGGTATGTTTAACGTCTACAAATAATCCAAGTAGAAACAGGACCTTAATTAGAATTAACTCTAAAAAATGACCAAAAAATAAATAAATAAAAAATTTCCATTGTCAATTGTATACAATATTTTGTGTGATTACGTCACAATTTCAAGTTTGGTCGTATGAATGTAGGCGTTCTTGCAGACTCGTACCGTTAATAGAATTCGTAGCATTTCCCCTTGCAATTTGAACTCGAGCTCGTATAGCTCGTCTGCACTTCCTTCCAATCTCTCCAAGATTCGACACTCAACCCCCCCCCCAACCCCACACCCACTCACCCACCAACCTCCACAAACATTTCAAACTCCTCCTTGTAGAAATGTAGAATATCTCGAGGTGGTTTTGTCAGTGGGTAAAAGGGAAGGAAATTTCCTCCGGGTCCTGTGAACAGACTGCAAAATTCCTAAGGGCACGTAATTCTGAAAGTTTCTAACAAGTCTACATTTCTATCGTTAGCAAATTTATTTCACTGAGATATGGTTTTGTGAGTTGAGAGCTGATAATTTCTATACTTATTCATTGCTGTTTATTTTCAAGCAAGTATGTCACTTCAAGTGTTTCTGTGAGAATCGGAATGTACGATGACTGTGTGATGCTCTCTATGCCCCGCCCTCTCGTTGCTGGTCCCTGTTTTTCCTCACTTTTCATAAAAATGGGGGATTAAATTCGAACCTAAAGGGATTTTCTACCGTACAAGATCAGTTTTTAAGCCAAAAAGACGAATTTTTTCGAAGACAGATGAATTTTCAGAAGAAAAGTTTATTTTCAACTAAGAACGATGAATTATCAACCAAGAAATAATAATTTTATATTCAGCAGGAAAAATTGTTTACACAATAGTTGAACTTTCAACGAAAAAAATATGAATTTACTAAATTAATTAAATTTTCAACAAAAAGATGTATTCGGAAGTTATACTTTAAGCCAAAATGTGTAAATTTTACAAAGAAAGATGACTTTTCTACGAAAAGGCAAATTTTCATTGAATCGAAATAATAGAAAAAAAAGAATTTTTGTAACAAAATACACCCAACTCTCGCTTTCAGTCGTGTGTCGGGGGTTGCCTTCAAATTGTCTTGGACTAATTTCGGGGGACAAAAACGTAAACAGTGAGGGCCCTTTCACTCGTTTCTTGACTGCAACCCAATCCGTCAATGATGGGGTAAAAACCAGGCTTTGTCCAATATGTCTGGGCAGACTGCTCTCATCAGATCACTTGATTGCATTATAAAAATGCGTCCGTGACTGATGATATATACCGGGACAGTCCCGTGCAAATTGATCAAATAAAAAAAAAAAATCCAACTCCAACCAAAAATGCCTTCGACATGTTGGGCAGTATAAGCCTGTGACAACATTTCAACTCAGAAATGTTTACCCTTTCAATTCGGTTCGGTTTTGATTCCTCGAGTTCGGTTCGGTTTTGATTCCTCTAGAATCAAACCGAACGGCCTATGACAAAGCCACCGAACGCGTCCTCGGGTTGCGGATAGAGGGTCCCTGTACCAAGGGTTTCTGCTGAATATGGTTACAAAACTAAATAGGCAGTCGCGGACAATTGTCCAGGGGTGGTCCCGAAGGAATTAACCCCCAAGCGGAGGTGTGAAAACCGTGCCGAAAGCTGAATGGCACCTGGGTGAGGTATCTAGAACTGTGACTCTGGGATACCAGGCGACCTCTCATAGTAAGCAGCCTTATCCTTGCATGCGGGGCTCTACAAGGATGGACGAGAACCCCTTTCCCTAGCTTCTCGTGGGAACAACAATGACAACACCAAACATAGTTGTAGTAAGTGCAGTTCAAAACAACAGAACGCGCAGGGCTCCCGACAATGGGTCGGCCAACAATGGCGACCAATCTAGAGTTGGGGGAGCCAATGAA
Organism: Belonocnema kinseyi; assembly: GCF_010883055.1. Taxonomy (NCBI): domain Eukaryota; kingdom Metazoa; phylum Arthropoda; class Insecta; order Hymenoptera; family Cynipidae; genus Belonocnema; species Belonocnema kinseyi. The sequence continues at coordinate 75,656,338 of NC_046661.1, read as the reverse complement.
AATGGATTCAATGCGATGGATCGGCGGGATCTCGTGAACTTTGGGTGGACGGAGCGACTGAATCACGACTTGCTAGACTGCTACGATGCGAGTGTAGCCCGTGAACGGGGTTACATGGCACGGCTGCATGCTCTGTGGTGCGAGAAACACTCGGAGCTAACGCACTTTTCGCAGCAACGTCTGCGAAACCATGCCGAACTACTCCGTAAAAGGTGCTATGTAAGCGGAACGCCTACTCTACCACAGCTAGAACAAGCCGGCAACAAAGAAAGAGAGGCGACACTAAGACCAACCGCGGGCAGGCATCCAATACATGAAGAGCGATGCTTTACGACCCGGAGAAACATCAACACCAAGGTTTCTCTCAAGCCTAAAGATCTGGCTGAAATGGATCACGAGCTTCGTGGACATTTTTCCGGTGAATCCGACCTCTGGGCTATCAATTATTGTGTATATAATTCAGCGAGAGCTTTGGCCGATGCGAAACGTAAAACAAAACCAACGGCTGATTATAAGATTAAAAGACGAATGCATCAACTTGCCATAAAGATAGGCTGGGCAAGACAGTACGCGTCCCGCATTCAATGTGTGATTGACTACATCACATCTGGCAGAAATTTTACCGCTAAGGTTCGAAAGTTCGCGCACGAACTCCGGACCCGTTATCACACACTTAACAAGTCAAAGCTGCTGACCATCAGGCAGCATATTGTTGAGAGAATACGGATACTATCTGACGCTAAGAGAAGTCTAGAGCGAAGGGAGAGATGGTTCAGAGAAAATCAACAGTTTCTCTCTGACCCATCTCGACTCTTCCAAGACCCTCCAGTTACTGTCGAACACCCGCCCAAACCAGATGAGGTCGAAGTATTTTGGAGAGAAGTCTACGAAGTTCAGCATAGACTGGACGAAGACTCAGAAAATATAAATAGCTTCAAGGAGTTATGTGTTGCCCTCATAACACCTGATAAAGAATGCCCACCCATCACTACCGAGGAGGTGAAAAAAGTATTAAGAGGGATGAAGAACTATTCCGCAACGGAACCAGATTGTATTAAAACCTTCTGGTGGAAGAAGTTTTCTTCAACCCATCAGCATTTGGCACGTATTTTCACCTCATATTTGAAGTCGGAAGAGCCGATTCCAGAGTGGTTGGTGGAAGGGCGCACAATACTCCTGCCGAAAATAGGCAACTTAGCTGACCCGAAGAACTACAGGCCAATAACTTGTCTGAACACGCTTTATAAGATATTCACAGCTATCCTAAATGATAGGATTGTTCGGGCAATTGAACCTGTGTGGTAAGAAATGTATGAACAACGAGGCTCAAGGAAAGGCGTAGCTGGATGTCGGGAGAACCTGCTCATCCATAGATGTGTCTGCAAAGATGCAGCATTCTACCAGCGTGACCTATCGATGGCCTGGATTGATTATCGGAAAGCTTTCGATTCTACATCCCATAGACCATGAGCCAAGGGTTATTTGAAGCGGGGAAAACTTAATGGGATCCCTGAAAATCCTGAGCTCGTTGATAGAAGCGCCATACGACACCTTTGCGCTGGAGAGACTTATACATACCTGGGCGTGCCACAGTGCCGCATTCAGGATGTAACATCTATAAAGGATACTCTCCGAAGCAGATACAAACGTCTCATCCGACAGATTTGGTCTTCCGAACTGTCGGCGAGGAAGAAAGTATCTGCAAC
>NC_046661.1:75648706-75654532 GCF_010883055.1 Belonocnema kinseyi | reverse complement strand
ACCGCTCTTACCGTAATCTCCTGAGAAACTGCAGGAGTCGGCAGTTCTAGGAAGGCTTAGAACGGGGTGACTGAAAGCGAGAGTCTGGTGTAGTTAAATCCTTAACCAAGTAAATGAATATTGTGAGTATTTCTGGAAATTTAATTACGGTGTTGAAAAATATTCTTCTTTAATAGCTAATTATATTCTTCTGTTGTTTTTTTTAATTGATCTGCTTGGACATAAAATTCGTCCTTTCGATTTTAAAATTCATCTCTTAATTTGATCATTAATTTTTTCAACTGATAATAATCAGTCATCCTTTATATTTGAAAATTCAATTCTCCGATTAAAAATGCAACTGTTTGCTGTCTTTTTTTCAAATATTTATTTGATAACTCTTTACAAACAGGTGAGAAAATTGAACTATTTAGTTCAAAATTTTCCTATATTGTTGAAAATTTAATTCATTTGTTGAAATTTCGACTATTTTGTTAAAAAGTTGGATCTTCTGCTTGAAGATTCAAGTATTTGGTTGTACATGTTACTGTTTAGTTGATATTTATTTTTATTTTAAACAATCATTTAGTTTGGTAATTCTTCTTTGCAGGTAAAAAATTAAAATATTTGGTCATAAATTCATTTATTTTGCTGAATATCTATCTATTTGATTGAAAATGCAACTATTTCCACCATTTTCTAAAAAAGTAGTCTTTTCGGCTCTTAAGTTCAACTATTTGATAAAAACGGCAACTATTTTCTAATAAAATTTAATTACATGTGCTTTCAAAACCACTATTTTTATTTTGAAAATTTATCTTTATAGGTTGAAAATTCATCTATTTTAGAATAATTTTTTCTATTTAATCTATTTGATTAATCATTTATCTTTGCCGGTAGAAAATTAATCTTTTTAGGTAGAAAATTCAAGTATTTTCTCAAAAATTCAGCTTTTTTTATAATTTCATTCTTTTTTTGAAAATGCAAGTATTTTTTTTAACGCAACTATCTTTTGAAAACTTCAATTATGGTCAACTGCCCAGCTATCGTGAAATTGGATTGTAATTCGAATATATTGTTAATAAATATTTTGAAAATAACATTTAATGATAAAAACTATTTTTTCTTATTTTTGTATAGTACCTAACGGAGTTTTAATCAATTCAAATTATATAAAAAGCCAGGAGAAGTTTACCTTATTTAGTTAACAATGTATCTATTTTGTTTAAAATTTATCTGTTTCGAACAAAAATTCATCTGCTTTGTTTTGAAAATTCGTCCTTTTGGATTGAAAATTCATATTTTATAGTAAAAAAGTGATCATAATTCTATTAAAAGAAATAATTAAATTCGAAACTTTTATAATCCGAAATATTGTTTAATTCCAGTTATAAAGTATTGTATGTGAAAAATATTACAATATTAAAATGCTAGCCTTCGACGAGGCTTTTATTTACCCTATATACGGAAAAAACATTACATTTTCAAACAGTCTCGCCTTCCGCTCTCCAGTTTCTCTTACCGGTTTCTTACTTCGGTTCTTCTTTTCCACGATTCTCCTCCCCAATTTTTTACTTCTCTTTCACAACTTTCCTCTCAGCTTATCGTATTCTTACTTTCTTGCGCTTTCATTTCACCTTGTCTTCTTTTGCGAGGAATAGGTCTATGGGAGAGAAGAGAGGCTTTCCATTACCATTTATAGTGATTCCTGAACCACCTTCCTAGGAGGTCCAATACACACCCACCGCCTTGTAGAATCACCAACCCGTCTACTTTCTTCCCAGCGTCTGATTTATGGCCTTTGTCATCCGCCAATGCATCTTCACGATTCCTTTCCAAACCACCTTCTCTACGCTTTTCTACCCCCCTCCCTCTTCAAACCCTCCAGCACCTCCTTCATTTTCAAGGGGTGAATTCAATACACCACCTTGTGTTATTACAGGTCGTATGCCTGTACATCCTTTTCATAGGTTTATTTCGTGAGTGTGTATGTAAACCCGGATCGAAAAGTTGAAAAGAATCAGATAGGAGATTTTATTCCCTTTTAGAAGAGCTCCTTCTCGAAAGAAATTTATTTTTGCACGATTTATCGGAAAGAAGAAAATGATTTATCTTGTAATTTATAACATTTTAACCGGGGTTGTGCATTTTCGTAATTGATTTTTTCTGAAATTTTGAACCATGTAGCCTGGTCGTTAGGTTTTGTGAATTTTTATCCCCCCCCCCCTGCCCCCAAATATATAAATGAATTTTTTTTGCAAACAAATTTTTTGCGTGGAATCAATCATTACTTTTCTTATGAATTGACAAAGTAGTTGCACTTTCTAAAAATTAGTTCAATTCAGGAACAAAAAAGAATAATTTGCAAAAAATTGTAATAGTTGATATAATAATAGTAACAGTTGATTTTAAAAAATGTTTATTTGTGAAACCAAAAAGATGCTACTTCTGCAAAATGGTTAAATTTTAGCCAAATAATTTAATTTTTAAAGTAGAAGTTTTTTAACTAAGATGATTCATATTCTACTAAAAAAGACAAATTAATACCAAAACACATTAATTTTTAACCAATTAGTTAAATTTCCAACCAATCAGATAAATCTTCTCCAAAAAGAGTTTTAAAAAAATTACATAAATTTTCAAACAAATATTGGAAGCTAGAAACTAAAAAAGATGACTTATTAACCAAAAGTTAAGCACTTAAATTTTCATTTAAAAAAACGTAATTTTTAATTTAAATAAAGAATAATTTTCTACAAAATAGTTAAATTTTTCACGAAATTAGTGAATTTTCAAGCTAAAAAGGTGATGTTTTTATAATTTTATAAAACAGTTGAATTTGTAAACAAACAATTACATATTTAATAAAAAAGGTGCATTTTCCACGTATAGGAGAATAATTTTGTACTAAAAAGGATACATTAAAAAAAATTTATCAAAAAATTGAATTTTAAACCAAGGATATTAATTTTCTATATAAAATGCGAATTTTCATCGAATGAAATTAATCTTCAGCGAAATATTTCAAATGAAGGAATATCAATTTTTTTAATGGAATTGTTTAATGTTCATAGAGGAAGAATAATTTGTAATAAAACAGTTTGATTTTCCACAAAATAGTCGAACTTTTTACAAAAGAGTTGAATTTTTAACAGAACTGTTGAATTTTCAACAAAACAGTTGAATATTATATAAAACACTTGAATTTGATACACAGCAATTACATTTTTTATAAACCAGTTGAATTTGCTACAAAACAGTTAAAATTTCTACCAATTTTTTTTTTAATTTTCTACCAAATTATTGAATTTAGAAATAAGCTAGCGAATCTGCTATAAAAAATTAAATTTTTAAGCCACAAAATTTATTTTTAACAAAAATTAGATTTTTTGAAGAAAAATGAATTTTGCAGAAAGCAGTTCAACTTTCAACCAAAGGTTTGAGTTTTGAAGTAAAAATAAGAAATAAAAATTTGAAAATAAAAAAGGTGGATTTTAAACAAGAATTGCATTTTCAATCAAGAAAGGTTTTTCAATCAATAAATACAATAAATTTCATCGACAATGTTAAATTTTCAAGCCAAAAAGACTATATTTCTATAAAAAAGTTAAATTTTCATACAGAGAATAATATTTTTAAGCGAAAGGGTAAAGTTCCAACTAAGAAGATAAATTTCCTACAAAAAAAAGATAAACTTTTAATAAACAAAAAAAAAATAATTTTTTAACCAATAAGTTGAATTTTTAACCAAGGATATTAATTTTCTAAATAAAAGGCGAATTTTTATCAAATCAAATCATTTTTTAACCAAGTAGTTGAATTTTTAAACTAAGAAAGATCAATTTTTAAGCAAAAATGGAAAAGTTTAATTTACAGTTTTAAAAAAATTTTCCACAAAACAGTTGATTTTTTTACAAAATAGTTTAATTTTCTGCAAATGGATGAATATTGGGCAAAACAGTTAAATATTATACAAAACATTAGAATTTCATACAAAACAACTAAATTTTCTACAAAACAGTTGAATTTTGTAGGAAACAGTTACATTTTCAAGACAAACCTACTCTTTGGAATTTCTACAAATTTTGTTAATTCTCTTTTCTTCTTCTCAATTCACTCAATTCTATTTCATTTAGTTAATTGTTTTGATTAAAAAAATTTTGACTTAGGTTTTGTGTAATCTTTATTGCTTCCTATAATCTTTTAAACTCATCTTGAATTCTTAGTCATTTCATCAAATTCTTTTGAACTCCCTTTAATCTTCCTAAATTAATTTCAAACTTACTAAATTCCGTGATTTTTTTCATAAATCTGAATTTTGTTAATTCACTTGCATTTTATTTTAATACACCATGATTTTTTTATAAATCACGTCGAATTCTTCTCATTTCTCTAAAAAAAACCCTAAATTCACTCGAGTTTCATTGAAATCAGTGCAATTTTTTAAATTTTCTTCAACTCATTTGAATTATTTTCAATTCAAGTTAAATTATTTTAAAGTCTTGAATTCATATTAAATCCGTGAAAACATTTTTTTTATTGAAAAATTATATTTTTTTAAGTTTTAAAATTTGAAAATAAATATTATGTTCTTTAATTGAGATTACATCATCGGTAGTATTATTTTGATTCCTAAAATTATAGAAAAACGATTTTTGCAGAGATTTTATTTTTAAGAATCAAGCCTTAGAAATAGTTTAGTGAAATAATTTTCAAATAGAAAAATGGATTCTTTTTCATTTTTAATACATGAAGAGATTTCAAATTTTTATAGAGTTATCGAACTTTACGATTCTCTTATACAGAATTAAGATTTTTCTTCATCTACAACCCTCCCACTTTTATATTCCATGCCAGGAACCCCTTCATTTTACCACCACCCCCATAATCCAACCCTTCCCCGCTCAATATCTTATCGCTTACAATCTCTTCAGAATCTTTTCAACCACTCGTTATACAAGAAATTGAATTTTTTACATCCTCCGTTAAATCTACCCTCCTTTTCTGATCAAGAAAGGGGTTGATGACCTCTGAGGATCCAAGGGAAATTGACAAGAATAGCTGTCGTTGGAGAAACCCGCGAATCAAACCCGCGGGATTTTAAACACCCCATTACGCAAATTAACTTCTAGTGCCAGGGACGACCGACCCTTTGGCATCCAGCCAACTCTTATTCATTTGCGAGTGCTTTTGCTTATATCCCACCCCCACCCACCCTCTTCGAATCTTCCAGTCGTCTCCACTCATAAAAATACCGAATTGCGTTACATAGTTGGCTCCCGTTTTGTCGTTTTCCTTTTAAAAAAATAAAAAGTCTCAAGTGTAATTGAAAATGAGGGGAGAACCAATGCCCTAGCGGATCTCATGAACGGAATGGTTACGCAATTTCGTGACCATCAAGTGACCACATAGTGATCGTAAAGTGACTAGAAACCGTAAAGTGACCACATGTGACCATAAAGTGACCACAGACCGTAAAGTGATCAAATAATGACCGTTCTGCGCATTCTGTCCGCTAGGGTACATTCAATATTTTCATCCCTTTTTATATTGTGCGGAGGGGTAATGCGATGGGGGCCGTTCATTTTTCGGAACGGTAAAAATTAAGAAAGGTAAAATTTCAGAATGGGTTATAATACATAATGGTAAAACTTAGGAATATCAAAAAGTAGGAAAGAGCAATAAGTAGGAAATCCAAAACTCTGAAAAGTATTTCTTCGGAAACCAAAGAAGCGGAATGGGTGGAAATTCAGAAGCGTTAAAATTAGGAGGGTGAAAAATTAGGAATATGTAAATATACGGAGAGGAAAAATTCGGAAAGTAGAAAAATTCGGAATTATTACTAAA